>NW_027361717.1:28070000-28457500 GCF_039654945.1 Dendrobates tinctorius
GCACATGTTCACTATGCCGTCACAATTAAAGACTATGGACCCATCAGGGCATACGTCCGAATCCCATTTTACGGGGATTCGGACGTAAGTCCTGATGAAAGCCACTGAACGGGTCCCAGAACGCAGTGTGAAAGCACCCTAAAGCCAGTGATTAGCTGCAACTATCAGATGGCTGATGGAGGAGACATCTTTACTATCGGACCGGCAGGGACCATCATTTCGTGAATTATGGCACTGATGCATCGTGGATGTAATAATTATTTCTTTATTTTATAACATTGCTTATTTTAGGATAGATTTTGTTAAATCTTGGAAAACCACTTTAAAAAGAGAATTAGATCACAATATGCTGACACTCGGATGAAACACTAAATAGCACAATCAGCCCGATTCTCTCAGATGATGCAATCTATAGTTGTGTGACCCTGCCTGTAGAATGAGATCCAGCCTCATTGATGTAATAAAGACCTGTGGATCCCATTGACCATGATAGCCTTCTTGTATGTATTACGAGCTTTATAAGGCATATAAGAACATAGGACATACAGATCTAGCATTAAACTTGTTTTTTATCCCAGGAAAGGTAAATCCATATACAAAATATGGCTTTGACTAATTACTTTGACAGCCATTATCATTTGTCCAAACATGGATGTAGATTAGAAGCTGTCAGAGCTATACATAAGACACCCGTTCTAGTGGCAGCTATTGCTACAGACTCTCTATGAGTCAGGACAGATAGGAAGAGATGGTCATATTTCGTATCATGAATGCACAGTAGTTACAGTATATCCTTAAAGTACGCAGATGTGTGAAAAAGTGTTTGCCTCTTCCTGATTTCCTATTCTTTTGTATGTTTGTCATACTTAAATGTTTCAGATAACCAAGAAATTTAAATATTAGACAAAGATAAAACAAGTCACCACAAAATACAGTTTTTAAATGACGGTCTTTATTATTATGGGAAAAAGAAATCCAAACCTACAGGGCCCCATGTGAAAAAGTGATTGCCCCCCCAACTGTGGTTTATCACATCTTTGGGAAGCTGAGTTCAAATTCCCTAGCCACACCCAGGCCTGCCACACCTGTTCTCAATCAAGAAATCACTTAAATAGGACCTGCCTGACAAAGTGAAGTAGGTCCTAAAGATCCTCAAAAGATAGTTATCATGCTGCTATCCAAAGAAATTTTGGAACAAATGAGAAACAAAGTAATTGAGATCAGTCTGGAAAAGGTTATAAAGCCATTTCCCAGCAAACCACAAATGGCAAAATATGGAACAGTGGTGAACCTTCCCAGGAGTGACTGGCCGATCAAAATTACTCCAAGAGTGCAGCGATAACTCATCCAAGAAGTCACAAAAGACTCCACAATAACATCCAAAAAACTGCAGGCCACACTTGTCTCAGTTAGGCTGAGTTCACACGTGGCGTTTTTTTTGCGTTTCCGCGGCGGTTTTAACCGCGCGATTTTGCAGCGAAAACGCAAAAAATAAGCATCCAATGCATTCCTATGGGATTCCGCAATGCTGTGATAATGCTGCGGTTTTTACCGCGGCGGAATCGCTTCGCGGTAAAAAACGCAGCATGCTCATTAATTTGCGGAATCGCGGCGATCCCGCACCCATAGGAATGCATTGTTCCGCTTACTTTCCGCATGTGGCTGTGCACAACATGCGGAAAGTAAGCAGAACAATTGCGGATGGTACCCACGGTCCGGAGGAGAGGAGACTGTCCTCCGGGCTTTGGGTACCATATCCCTGTAAAAAATAGAATTTTAAAATAAAAAATATTCTCAGCTTCCGGCATCCCGCGCAGCCTTCCCGCCTCTCTCCACGCTCCCGGTCCCAGTAAGCCTTTGCGAAAATGCCCGCGATGGCGTCCGTTCTCGCGGGATCGCGAAGTCTCGCGGTCATTCGCGCGACGTCATCGCGAATTATCGCGAGACATCGCGATCCCGCGAGAACGGACGTCATCGCGGACATTTTCGCAAAGGATTACTGGGAACGGCTGCGCGGGACGTCGGAAGGTAAGAATAACACCATTTTTTATTTTTTTTTACATTCTATCTTTTACTACTGAGGCCGCATAGGCGGCCTCAGTAGTAAAAAGTTGGTCACACTCGTCAAACACTATGTTTGACGAGTGTGCCCAACTTGTCAATCAGTTCTTCAAGCGATGCTACAGATCGCTTGGAAAACGCTAGCATTTTGCAAGCTAAATACGCTTGCAAAATGCTAGTTTTTCCGCGGGAAAATCGCGGGAATTTAAAATGCGATTTTCCCGCGGAATGGAATTCCGGAATTCTCGCTGCAATTTCCGCGAGAGTTCCGGTACGTGTGCACTTAGCCTTAAGGTCAATGTTCATGACTCCACCATAAGAAAGAGACAGGGCAAGAATGGCCTGCAGAGTTCTCAGACGAAAACCACTGCTGAGCAATAACAACATAAAGGCCCATCTCAGTTTTGCCAGAAAACATTTTTGATGATCTCCAAGACTCTTGGGAGAATACTCTGTGGCCGGACAAAATAAAAGTTGAACTTTTTAGAAGGTGTATGTCCCATTACATCTGGTTTAGAAGTAACACAGCATTTCAGAAATGGGACATCATAACAACAGTAAAATATGGTGGTGGTAGTGTGATGGTCTGGGGTGTTTTGCTGCTTCAGGATCTGTAAGGCTTGAATGGAACCACGAACTCTGCTGTCTACCAAAAAAATTCTGAAGGAGAATGTCCTGCCATCTGTTCATGACCTCAAGCTGAAGCGCACTTGGGTTATGCAGCAGGATTTTGATCCAAAACGCACCTGCAAGTCCAACTCTGAATGGCTTAGGAAAGACAAAATTAAGACTTTAGAGTGGTCTAGTCAAAGTAATGATCTTAATTCGATTTAGATGCTGTGGCATTACCTTAAAAAGGCTTCATGCTCGGAAACCCTCCTATGTGGCTGAATTACAACAATTCTACAAAGATTAGTGGGCCACAATTCCTCCAGAGCATTGTAAAAGACTCATTGCCAGTTATCGCAATCGCTTGATTGCAGTTATTGCTGCTAAGGGTGGCCCAACCGCTTATTAGGTTTAGGGGGCAATCACTTTCTGCTCACATGGCCCTGGTTTGGATTTCTTTTTCCCTTAATAATGAAGACCTTCATTTAAAAACTGCATTTTGTGATTGTGTTATCTTTGTCTAATATTTAAATTTGTTTGGTGATCTGAAACATTTAAGAGTGACAAACATGCAAAAGAATAGGAAATCAGGAAGAGGGCAAACACTTTTTCACACAACTGTATATAATTACTGTATATAATATACTGTATAAATATATACAGAGAGAGAGAGAAATCAAGGAAAGGTATGCCTTGTTGCGGATGGTGGGCTCATAATTTGGCCAATTTATGCGCTAAGTGGCTTTATTTTATAAGTATATTCTATAACGGAGTAATGCAGTTCATATTTCATGTATTCAACATTTTAGCACTTACAGAGGCTGCTGTATTCTTTTGTTTATTATTTAATCATAGTTGCTTGCACCTGTTCATACTTGCTTTTCTTTTAGGGGGTGCTGCTCAGTTTTTTGGTTTATGTACTATGCCATTGGAGGTAGTGACAATCTTCATTTTTGGCTGAGCACTCCTCCATCATCCTAAGGCTGTTTTTAAATTGTGCTGGATCCTACCTGCCCTATAAATCTGTAGGCTTATAGCCCGGGAAAGGCAGGTGTAATAAATATTAAGTTAGGGTCCCCTCAAAGAAAGGTCACCTTGTCACGGCTGGTGGGTTCTCATGAACTGGCCAATTTATGTGCCAATTACCTTTATTTTTCGAACTATATACTATATGGCAGTAATTCAGTTTACAGTCAACATATTCAATGTTTGCAAAAGTCTTAGCATCTACAAAGTGCTGCTGTATTCTTTTGTATAGAAAGAGAGAGAGCGTAAGAGAGACAGCCATTTTTAGTGTGACATTTTTATCCACATTTACAATAGCAATTGTAACCTTGCAGGAGAGGAATTCTTCTGATTACAATATATTTGTGTAATAGTATCCAGGACTTATATTAAAAGATTAATTCTAATGACATATTATCACTGGCTTAGTGACCATTTTTATGTGTGTAAATATATATATATATACAGTGTGTATATATATAAGGCAAGGCAATTTAAGGCAATTTTATATATATATATAAAAAATTGCCTTAAATTGTCTGTCATCCACTTCGGTCTGGATGTCCCCGAATCCCAAAATCCACTGCGCCGCACCGGAAGTACGCCGATCGCCATTTTGGAACACCCAAGTGATGCTCGGATCCAGGCCGCTGCTGCGATCACGAGGCTGTGAAAGGGGTGTAACAAGGGATATAACGAGAGGGGTGTAATGAAGGGGGTATAATAAGAGGGTATAATGAAGGGGTGTAATGAGAGGGATGCCGCCGCCTGACTACACGCGCCGGATCCCGCCGCTGCCTTCCCTCCCAACTTTGTGCAGTCACAGCCGGCAGGAAAGACTGCGGCTTGAGGCCTTTGCTGGAGATTGGGTGCGGCCACTTTCTGGTGGCGCCGCACACCATCTCCAGCACAGGCCGCAAAACACCGTCTTTCCTGCCGATTGTGACTGCACGGAAGTGGGTGGGCCGCTGCCCCCATCGTGATGTTACTGCCCTCCCGATGCTATCGCATCGGGCACACATCTAGAATATATATATTTATAAATTTGCAAATGTGAAGAAAAGATTAAAAAAAAAAACTTTTATGTTGATTTTCGCCGAACCATTATCATTACAAACATTTGTAATTATTCACATAGTCCCAATAAGCGCCCCATGTGAATGACCTTATGTGAGCTCTCCAGATAATGTTCTGTTTTAGCAGTCTGGCACAAGTGGAGACATCCGAATCAATAGATGAATTATCTGTACGGAGCAGTTCACGAATTGTAACGGCCAAGTGCAATGGTGCAGCACAAATCTGCTTTTAGTAACTCCGTTATGGGTAAACGCACGGGGTTTGACGATTAAAAACAAGACTGCGGTCTAATAATCAATTAATCAAGACAGCAGAACATATCAATGAGAGGAGAAAGAGGTTATAGTGAACCTGTCACTATGTTGGCCCTGACTATTTGTATTCGCCGTTACAATACTACGCATTATGAACTGTAATCCATCATAGGTATAATATACCAGTCTTAAAGGGGTTTTCTTATTAATAATCAATCCTTAGGATAGGTTGTGTGTGTCAGATTAGTGGTGTTATGATGCAGTACGTGGGAATATTTGGAGTCATGTTGCATTGGCTTCTTACAATGTTTACATCCAGCCACCATGGGCTGATAAAAGCTGATTAATGGGGGTGCTGGGTGACCCCTACCAATCTGATATTGATGAGGATAGGGCATCAATATCGTAGTCCTGGACAACTCCTTTAAACGTAATCTGTCACCCTTTTTTTCGGCTTGCAGCTGCCGGCATAGACATCGGGGGCTTATCTACAGCATTCCGTAATGCTGTAGATAAGCCTCCGATGTAACCTGAAAGATAAGAAAAACACGTTATATTATACTCACCGGGGTGGGCGGTCCGGTCCGGTGGGCGTTGCGGTCCGGTCCGACGCCTCCCTTCTTCGTGCGATGAGGTCATCTTCTCCCGTCCTGTACTGGCTGCGGCGCAAGCGCACTGCTCTGTTCTATTGAGGGCAGAGCAGAGTCCAGCAGTGCACAGGCGTCTGGAGAGGTCCGGCGCCTGTGCACTGCAGAATTCTGCTCTGCCCTCAACAGGGCAGAGCAGTGCGCTTGCGCCGCAGCCATTACACGACGGGAGAAGAGGACGGCATCATATGAAGATAGGAGGCGTCGGACCGAACCGCAACGCCCACCGGACCGGACCGCCCACCCCGGTGAGTATAATATAACGTGTTTTTCTTATCTTTCAGGTTACATCGGAGGCTTATCTACAGCATTACAGAATGCTGTAGATAAGCCCCAGATGTCTATGCCGGCAGCTGCAAGATGAAAAAAAGGGTGACAGATTCCCTTTAAGCTACCAACAGCTCTTCTCCCCATATACACACTTGGACAAGTGTACATGTGTTCAGTATGGGGAAAGGGGGGGTAAAGGCAGGTCTATACCGGTAGATTTGTGTCAATAATGAAGGTAACTTGATGATATCATAAGTCAGTCAACACTTTTTTACGACCCAATGCAAACTGCGTTATGATCTCAGCCTACATGTACAGTAGTTTGCGTATTTTCAGCACCATAGCCTCATTCACATGGAAAAAAGTGCTGCTGAATATATCCATCTCATAGGCCTGATAAAAAATGCAATCGGCTAATTTTTTTGTCAAATGAACGTTGCCATGTTTTTATTGTCCAATTATAATTTCTTATAAATGGGCTTTAATCCTCTACTACATGTCTTGTGGTGGCAGCTTATCTCTAGCGAGAATACAAAGATTATTATTATTTATTTATAAAGCACCATTGATTCCATGGTGCTGTACATGAGAAGGGGTTACATACAAATTACATATATCACTTACAGTAAACAAACTAACAATCACAGACTGATACAGAGGGGAGAGAGGACCCTGCCCTTTCGGGCTTACATGCTACAGGATGGAGGGAAAGGAGACAGTAGGTTGGTGGGTTGCAGCAGTTCCGTTGTTGGTTGAGGTGATATCTCCAGTAGTGGTGACGCACCAGCGATCCCGACAACGATACGACCTGGTAAGGATCGCTGGTGCGTCGCTAAATGATCGCTAGTGAGCTGCCAAACAGGCAGATCTCTTCAGCGACGCAGCAACGATCCAGCGACCAAACACAGCGATGCATGCTGGCCAGCGGGACGACAAGATGAAAAAATGGCCCAGGACATTCCTGTACGATAAGTGATATCCAGCGGGGGGGCCGGTCGCTGCTATGTTCAAGTAAAAAAGGAAGCACACTGTAGCGCCAAATCATGCAAACATGAAAAAAGAATAATGAATTGCATTACTGCATTAGAAGTATGAAAAAAACTTGGCCATTTTATGCGCTAAACTTTCTCAATGTTTCATACTTCTAATGCAGTAATGCAATTCATTATTCATTTTTCATGTTTGCATGGTTTGGCGCTACAGTGTGCTTCCTTTTTTGCTTGAATGTATATGAGTTGGTGACTCTAGGTTAAGCACCTGTTCACACTATGCTTATGCTTGGATGTGACGGTCAGTTTTTGAAATTTGGTCGTAGCTATGTGTCACGTAGCGAGATCGCTATTGCGCCACAAAATCGGTGACACATTAGCGATCTCACTTTCGATCTCGCTATGTAAGACGGGGCCTTAACATAATATAACTTACAAACCAATTTTTAGAGAAATATTGTGAACAAATATTGTGACATTTTGAAGGACGACAAAGTAATAGGAGAACTTCTACCAGATATTCCCCGATTGTGAGCACCATTGGGGACAGCAATGATAATGTGTGCAAAAACTGTAAAGCGCTGTGGGATATGTTGCCACTAAATAAGAATAAAGATTATTATACACATGTACTAATTAGTACAGGTGGTAAATGTTAGATCTTGTGGCAGAGAATTCCAATTTATCAACAATCTGTCACTAACTACGCTAATAACACCTTGTGGTGTTTGATGCTTGAATCAGTGTGTGATAATTCACAGGTCTGCAAAAAAATAATTTTTCAAGAGCTGTTTTGGTTGTTCCACGTAATCTTTATGTTTTTGAGTGCGCTGAATCTGAAAATGACTTCTGTTTTGTCATAGGACATCACGGTTTCTGACAATTTAAGTAGCTATGTTAAATAAGACAATACCTCAAAATAAATGAAAATAGACTCATATAATTAATTTTTTAATCCAAATGTTTCATGAAAATCATTTTTTTAACTGCAATGAGCTCACTAACTGTTAGGAACGGCAGAACGCACTAAACAAAAATAATAATAAAGTGCGTTCGCCGCTCGGGGTCCACCGTGCAGTAGGAGTTACAACCGCTGCTGAGTAATGGCAGATGAGCAATATGGTGATATAATGCGCACGGGTTCAACTTCACCCGAAGTGCACAAAGCGGGCTCTGTTCACACACAGATGCGCTGCAACAAAAACATACAAAAGGCTGTCTGTTAGAGTCGCAAGCCTCAGGTAAATGCACACACGGTATAAGGTCACAAGAGCAGGAACTAAGACAGAGGGGCAGCGTCCGTCTAGACCTACCGTGTGTGCTGCGTCGCTACTGCGAACGCCAAGAAGGGCTGCAGCGCGGCGCAGGACACTGCCGCTGGACGAAACGGCTACAAAGCAGGTGCTATGTCGGACGCTAGCGCAGAGGTGCGGTGTACACAGTGGCCTAAGGCTTGCCACTGACTGGCGCAGACTACTGAACTAATTCCCTAACCACATGCGTAATAGAGTGAAGGGGGTTTCATAATAAGTCAGTCACCAGAATCATACATCCATCACCATTCACACATAGCAGTATAGTCTATACTAGCGCATAGCGGAACGGCCATGCGCGCTTTTTATAGCCGTGCGGGACCTTCCAGGTCTCCGAGATAGACCAATGAGATCTGGAACAGGACCTGGGCACATGACTCCCGATCTCCAATGGGAGATCGTCTCGTGAGCATGCCCAGTAGGAATACAGAGGGACTTAGTCTCTGGAACAGTCTGCTGCAAAGTAATCTCCTCTGCAGTAGAAAGACAGCAGGAGACTGCAGAATGTGAGGCTCTGGATTCCTGCAGAGCAGACGCAGAAACCTGACGCCTAACATTGCCCCCCCTCCTAGGGCCCCCTCCTCTCTGAGCCTTCCAATCCACCACCCTGTGCCCATCAGAGGCATAGACCTCAGACTCATCCGAAGGCAAGTCTGATGTCCCGGTAGGTGACACGGAAAACCGGGACACGTGGAAGGTATCAGAGGCGGCAAGATCGCCAGGTTTAAGAAGGGACATGTGGGAGACAACGGGAGCGGCAAAACCACCCGGAGCATAAGTTGAAGTGGGACGCCGCGGTGTGTTGGCGGACGTCTCCACTCTCTGTTTAAGGAAGCTTACCTGAGCACACGAGGCGCATGCCTGAATATATTTTTTAATGTCCCGATCCCTGTGCGGTCACCAATATGACCCTGTCAGGAGTTTTGTGGTCTGCATGTAGCCACAGTGACAACCCGCCCTGGACGCGTGTGCCCATGCGAGGACCTTCTGCTGAAGACGAGGGGGGACAAAGGTCTTGCCCAGCGGCACAGAGTTTGGCCATTGCGGGGCCCCGTTATCCTGGTGAACAGAGTGCTGACAGTGGCAGCCACAAGTGGAACTTGGTGTCGGACGCGCCTTGAGACTGGCGCGAGACACCTCCATGGGCTCTGGGAGTGAACACTCTGGCTCGGGTGATTCCAGAGGTTCAAAGAGGTTGGGAGCCGGAGTAACCTTCCATCTGGATTGAGCACGCTCCAGCCCGCGCTCCAAAAAACGGAGATCAATACGGGTGGCAATGGCAATCTGCTCCTCCAGACTTGCAGGAACCTCTCTGGTAGAAAGAGCATCCTTAACATGCTCAGCTAAACCTCTCCAAAACACAGGGATGAGGGCTTTGTCAGACCACTCTAGATCGGAAGCCAGTGTCAGAAAAGGAACGGCATACTGACTAACCGAGAGGGATCCCTGAGTCAAAGCCAGTAACTGTAGAGAGGTGTCGTGCGTGATCCGTGGTCCCAGGAAGACCTGCTTAATAGCTGTTGAAAACTGAGCAGCAGTCCGAACCTCTGGGTCACCACGCTCCCATAGTGGCATAGCCCACTCCAACGCCTTGCCCAACAGAAGGGAAACAATAAACCCCACCTTGGCCCGCTCCGTAGGGAATCGCGCAGCCAGTAACTCCAGCTGGATAGAGCACTGGCTGACGAAACCCCTACAGGAGGCGCCATCGCCAGAAAATTTATCAGCCAACGGGACGCGGGTAACTGTCGGCGTGTGGGAGGACGTGGACATATGAGAGACCGCCTCTGCGATCGCCTGTACAGCAGCCTCCGAAGACTTCGCCGCTGCGATAACACTTTCAAGAGTAGCCAACTGGCCCTCTAGCTGGCGAATTCACTGAAGGAGTTGCTGCTGATCTGCCATGACTAGCCAGACCCTGGCGCTAGTATAATGTTAGGAACGGCAGAACGCACTAAATAAAAATAATAATAAAGTGCGTTCGCCGCTCGGGGTCCACGGGGCAGTAGGAGTTACAACCGCTGCTGAGTAATGGCAGACAAGCAATAGGGCGATATAATGCGCACGGGTTCAACTTCACCTGAAGTGCACAAAGCGGCCTCTGTTCACACACAGAGGCGCCGCAACAAAAACATACAAAAGGCTGAGCCTGTTAGAGTCACAAGCCTCAGGTAAATGCACACATGGTTTAAGGTCACAGGAGCAGGAACTAAGACAGAGGGGTTGCGTCCGTCTAGACCTACCGTGTGTGCGGCGTCGCTACTGCGAATGCCAAGAAGGGCTGCAGCGCGGCGCAGGACACTGCCGCTGGACGACACAGCTACAAAGCAGGCGCTATGTCAGACGCTAGCGCAGATGTGCGGTGTGCACAGTGGCCTAAGGCTTGCCACAGACTGGCGCAGACTACTGAACTAATTCCCTAACCACATGCGTAATATCAGAGGGAAGGGAGTTTCATAATAAGTCAGTCACCAGAATCATACATCCATCACCATTCACACATAGCAGTATAGTCTATACTAGCGTATGGCGGAGCGGCCATGCGCGCTTTTTATAGCCGTGCGGGACCTTCCAGATCTCAGAGATAGACCAATGAGATCTGGAACAGGACCTGGGCACATGACTCCCGATCTCCAATGGGAGATCGTCTCGTGAGCATGCCCAGTAGGAATACAGAGGGACTTAGTCTCTGGAACGGTCTGCTGCAAAGTAATCTCCTCTGCAGTAGAAAGACAGCAGGAGACCGCAGAATGTGAGGCTTTGGATTCCTGCAGAGCAGACGCAGAAACCTGACGCCTAATACTAACACACACTAAAATCGATTCTTCCCTGTGAGGCTTCTCTTGGTACATTTACGCTTGTGAGTAGCATCTGTAATGTCTCTCTGAAGCATCCAACAGTAGTCTGCCATCATTGTAATGCTCCATCTTCCCTGGTATCTTCTTTCCATCTCTTTAATATCCTGGTGGAATCTTCACCTTGCTCTTCACTCACAGCTCCCAAATTTTCAGGAAAGTTGTCAAGGTGGGAATGGAGGAAATGCACTTTCAAACTCATCAGGCAACCTAAAGCTTGAAATGCTTTCAGCATTCGTCCGACGATTTTTTTGTAGTCAGGGTCTTTGTTATTGCCTAAAAATTTCTCTACGACCTCTTTAAATGCAATCCACCCTTCTTTTTGAGGATGCGTCATGGTATTGATAAACTCTTGATCAGCTATAAGCCTTCTAATGTCTGGTCTGATGAACACACCTTCCTTCAATTTTGCCTCCGAGAGGCCTGGAAACTTGGTGACCAAGTATTTGAAGCATTCTCCATCTTTTGGAAGTGATTTTACGAATTGCTTCATGAATCCCAATTTGATGTGGAGAGGTAGTAGAAGAACTTATGGAGAGGAACCAAAGTTTCTTGGAGGACATTTTTTTCACCAACTGTGAGCACCCTCGGCTGCCAATTCTTCTTGGTCCAGTGATTTTGTCAGTCTCGACTGTCCCATAGACACAGAAAACAAGGGTATTTGGTATACCCAGCTTGTTGCCCGAGCAGCATGCACAAGACTTTCAAATCCCCGCACACTTGCCAACCATGGTCTTCATATTTAAGTTTACGAAGAACCAATTCCAAGTTCTCATAGGTTTCCTTGAGGTGTACAGAATGACCTACAGGGATGGAAACATAAAAACTGCCATTGTGGAGTAAAACTGCTTTGAGACTTCTTTTTGAAGAATCTATAAAAAGACGCCATTGCGCTGAATCATATTGGATTTTGAATTGACCCATCAAACCTTCGACATCGATGTAATAAACCAACTTATCTTCCTGGGAAAAGTAAGGAACGAACTCGTCTTCACGATGTCTGAACCATGAAAAAGACACTCCTGGCAACAATAAATCATTCATCTCCTCCTGGGAAAACAATTTTGGTCTTGTATCATCTTCAAAGTCAGAACTTGATTCATCATCTGGTTCAGGTATGACTCCACCTTCATCGGAGCTAGGTATCTCTTCCAAGGTAGCAGGGGCCTTGGGTACTGATATATCTGTGCCATGGGGGATGGGACGAATTGCTGAGTGAATATTGGGGTATGAAATGGAATGCTTCCATTTTGAATTATACCCTTTCACATCGCATGAACAAAAGTAACAATCGTCACTATGGTTCTTTTGCTCTTGCCATACCATAGGAATCCCATAACAGAAAGCTTTTTTCTTATCCTTGAACCAATTTCGGAGGTCCTCAACACACCGTTTGCACACTTTATGAGGCGCCCAAGCTTTATATTGATCTCCAAGCTTTAGTCCGAAATATGCGAAGTATACTTTTTTCACAAAGTCTGTAATATTCAGCTGTTGCTTCAACACTGTATATTCACCACAAATGTAACAGAAACTGTCAGGCGAATTAATATACTTCCGCTGAGCCATAATGCTAATTTTGGGAAACATGGTTGAATATGACGAGCTAACACGAACTGAGATTAAAAAGTGTGAACAGGCGAGAACCAAGATAAAACAATTGAAACAAGCCTTGGCATGTCATAGCCCGCTCGTTCAGCTTGCAACATGTTGATGCTGATTTCATTAGCTCACTCTGCAAGTTCTTTTCTTTGAAAGTTATATTTTTTTGGCATTGTATATCTTCAATGCATTGATGTGAATTAATTAATAGTAATTTTGACTTTCAAAACCCTAAGATAAAAAAAAACAAAAATTGAGAAAAATTTACTAAATTTGAAGAGAATTTTGCATTTTGTGGCAAATCCTGACGTCCAGGATTTTTTAAATATTTTTTTCGTTTTCAGCACACCAAAATACATGGAAATTAGATGAAAATAATCAAACAGCTTTTTAGTTGCATGGTTCCAACATATTCCGCAGTGCTTTACAATTCAATAGTTCATATACAACATAAGTAACAACGTTAAAGATAATACAATAATTGAGGCAAAATAATGGATTTTCCTGCACACATGTAGTGAGTACTGATTACAGAATCCATCCCCAATTTTTCTTTTATTAATATTTTTCTTCTTATTTTTTATTATAATTTTGATATTATTAGACAAAGTATGGACATCCGGATGATTTTTCTATGGACATAATTCTTCAAATAATTTGGACATTTTACCTCTGCTTTGCTATAATTGAGTCTTTCTTTTGTCGATAATAAAAAGAAACTTGTTTCAAGAAAGCCTGAAATATGGCATCACACTACCTTAGTGTTTCTTTATTCCCTATATCTCCAAATAATGATTTCTGTATCACTAACCTGTCACGACTCACGACCTAACAGGGGTCGGACCAGCGGATGGCACAACACACGCACAACGGGATGGTAAAGGGGAGAGGAAGGCCCTAACAATAGGGAATGAGGGATGGGACACCTCCTGAGCTCCAATCTGAGCCTGTCCGTGCACTCCCCTAATGCCCTATGTGGGCCCTTCCCCCCCACTGCCGTCATGTACCTCGTCTTTAACTGTCAACTCACAATGCCCTGGCTAGTACATTGGCCAGCAAGAGCACTAGAATCACCACTGCAGATAGTACAAACACAGGGGAGAGTGACAAGCACAAAACAGACAAGCTAAATACACAAAACTTAGCTCTAGACTCTGCTGCCAAACTCCACAACGCACAGGACACGGAAACAGGACCCCGAAATCCACAGAAGAAGGAGATTCAGCACTGACACCAGAGAGCTGCAACTGCAAGGCTGGTCTACATAGAAAACTATATCACCAACTGTCAGCTGGTGCGTCAGGTTACTATTTAAAGTATGGTGGAAGTGGTCACCACCCACATCAGGTGACCAGCAAACACAGAAGCTGCCAGCAAGGAAACTGACATTAATCCTTGCTGGCCAAAATGGAAAAACCATGTTTACATTAAAGCAGAACCAGAGCTGTCACGAATTCCACAAAATGAGTCTTGACAGTACACCCCTTCAGTGTAGGGCCTCTGGAACTTAACCCCAGACTACACTGGAAATAACGTACGGTAAAGACGCCTCAGCTAACTAGGATTTACTTCCACCGTCACTGATTCTCAGGTTTATGGCAATCGCAGCTCGATGGTGACGGAAATAACGTAGGCTCCAAAGGTGCAACAAATCTCCAGAGTGATCACCTGTTGAATACGTTATGTACCTGCATTACCAGGGGTAACTCCAACTGGAAGGTCCTAGGGCTGAAAACGGTTGACACTCGATATGGCCCGATCACCCTACAACTCCTGGTCCCAGATGTGTACTTCCACTTGATGTTTTTAGTTGACACACACACTCATTCACTCATAGGTCCAGACCTGAACGTTTATTTCCATGCGTGCGTTTGCCACTAACGATAATCTCCATGAGGAACAGACAACAGAGGCATGCCCCCATGTCATTAAACTCATACCCTCACTATATTTAGAGGGAACTACCACCACCCCGATCCCTCCCCCTGAGAGGACTCTGAGACTCAGGGTTTACTTGTGGTGAGAGTTGAATCTTGCCCCTATTCCCTGGTAGCACCTTATCTGCCTCCACCGGAGAAGGGGTAGATTCGATAAGGATGGCAGAGACCATAGCTTCCAGGCAACAGTCTTTACAAGACTGGTCCCTACTAACTACTTCCTGGGACAGCCATCTATGACTGGATTGTTTCTCTTTAGCAAGGGAAAGCCTAAGATGATGGGAGTTGGTATACCCTTCAAGACGTAGCACGACAGGGACTCTTCATGAAAAGTTACTATACGCAGGTTGATATTGTCAATGACTTTAGCTAGACTCCTTTGACTGAGAGGGACAGAGTCAGTCGCATGAATGAAAATGGATCTCGTCCTACCTATCAGACCATGAGTCTGAATAAAGCAAGAATCCACCAGATTGACCCCAGCTTCATTGTCCACAAGAATTGGTACCGTCACAGTCTCCCCACCAACCACCACTTCAGCAGAAATGGAAAACTGAGATGTGAAGGTGGAGGAAAGGTAAACACACTGGTCACCTCGCTCCATATGACCAGGGGAACGCGGCTTTGGTGATGAAGTTCCAACTTTGCTGCGAGATGGGCAGACATTAATGTAATGATCCAAAATACAACAGTAGAAGCATGCCCCCATTCCACAGGGAACTGCAGGTAACCCAGTTTGAGAAGAGACTCCTCCCACCTGCATAGGTTCATCCATCTGCACCAGTGTGTCCTCCTCCCTAGAAAGAACAACAGGGGGGTAGATTCGGTGTATCTCCCTGAGACGTCTTTCCACCCGGATTGCAAGGGCCATGGTGGCCTCCAAGGACCCAGGAGTAGCATACTTCAGCAGTGGGTCGCCCGCCAGGGCCGTGGGGTACTCGGTACTGGGCCGGTATCTCAGAGGGAAGTGTCACAGCGGCGGTGACCCGGTCCGTGGCCCTGAGCGTCCACTGTAAAAGGAATGGTGATAAGCGTGGCTGATAATTAAAGTTTATAAGTGGATGATTCGTGACGCCACCTGTGGTGTTCGGCAATGAAGGTGTTAAGCCGACGCTGCAGACAGATCCTCTGGGACAGATGGTGTGGTGCAGCAATGATGGTGTAGCCCTCCACAGGTAGGGCTGTAGTCCCAGGGCAGTGTAGATGGAGAGGTAGGGAGGAGAGGAGAACGGTGTAGTGTTAAGCACAGAGATGTAGCAGTGCTGAGTGGGTTGACGCAGGAATAAGCGGAGGACACCAGGGCATGTAGTTCCAAAGCTTTACTCACAGTCTGTTGTGTATACAGGTGCCCGCCTCGGTGCTGTGCCCTCCAGGTCAGGGGCTCAGCCAACCTCCAGGCAAGATGAAATACTCCGTTCCAACACTCCGCCAACATATATGCCTTTCCTGAACGTCTCCTTTCTAGCGCTTGTAATGAAGTACTTGTGGTTGTGTGTTAAACCCAAGTTCCTCCTTTAAGATGTTCCTTTGAACTCTACTTGTACGGCAGACAGCTGTAGCCTGCTTCGGGGACTCCTTGCTACTAAGTCCCGGCTCACTCACGTTGCTGTTGTGCCCTCAAGTCTTGTGTGGGAATAAAGTGGTGACAACTTCTATTCCTCCGGTGTCTGCTGCAGGACCATTAATATCCATACAACCTCGGGGACCGGACCCCGGCCATGCGCTGAGAACTTGAGGAAGGGCTCTGCTCTAACCCTAATCCTTAGTTCTCTTCTTCTCCTTACGTTCCGTACAAAACTATCTTTCTTATGGAGAATTAGGCTTTCTGAATATCTCTTTCCTGTGCCAGCAGACCCAGGTCACTGAGGTCTGCTGCAGCACTTCCTTCAATCCATCCCACTCCGGGGATCTCCTCTCACAGACTGACCTAGTCCTAATAATCTCCCGCTCTCTTTGCAGACTAAGCTCCACCCACCTCCCAGCACTCTTTGTGTTCCAAGCAGGGAGCCACCAAAGGTGCTTTGCTACACTACTATGTTGTGTGGGATGCAGGTGTTGGAGTGTGGTCAGGTGTCTCCACCTTACCTGAATGGTGGGGTACCACACCTTAGGAGGAGGTGCAGTACCTTTGTGGTGACTGAACCCTCAGGGGCGCCACAGCACAGTATCCTGAAGCCTAGCATACTGACCCTGACAAAAATGGCTCCTAGGAACAGGGTAATTTCACTGAGTGTCAGTTGCCCATCTCTGAAACTCTGAGCAGTACTCCTCAGCCAGCCGGCCCCCATGCTTGATCTTACGGAGTTGAGACTCAGCCAGGGAGACGCCATCAGCATCCCCATACACCAGCACCAATGCCTTAAAAAACTCGTCCACCGACCGCAAAGATGGTGAATCGGTCGGCAGGGAGAAGACCCAGGATTGGGGATCACACTTGAGAAGGGAGACTATAATCCCCACACACTGTTCCTCACTCCCCGAAGAACGAGGGAGAAGCCTGAAATATAACTTACAGGCTTCCTTAAACACCAAAAAATATATCTCTCCCTCCAGAGAACCTGTCAGGGAGAAATATCTTGAGTTCCGGTTGAGCCAAGACATGAGTCGAGACCATGAACCCAGACACCTTCTGAAGCTGCTGTACCACCTGAGACTGCAGCTCCATTAACTCATCCGTGAGGGTCTGGATCAGGCGAGCAAGAGCCTCCACTTGCGCCATAGGTTCACCGGAAGAAGAACACGGAAACAGGACCCCGAACTCCACATAAGGCTGGAGTCACACTAGCGATAAAATCAGACGAATGCAATGCGATTAAAAATCGCATTGCATTCGTCCCAATGTTATTCAATGGTGCTGCTCCCATCGTGCGTTTTTTTATCGGATCAGTTCCTCGGACCGAGACAATCGCAGCATGCTGCGATTGTCACCGATTTTCGGATCGGATTCGCCAATGCAAGTCTATGGATGCGATTAAAAATCGCATTGAAAACGCACCACACGTTTGACTTGCGATTAAATCGCAAGACTTCTCCAGGTCAACAGGAAAGAGCATCAGGCATTGGCATTGGATGTCAATTTGATGCTTAGATGAGAATAAAATCAGTTTATCGCTGGAAATTCTGATGACAGACGGATCCCTGGACAAGAAATCTTTGTGCGATTTCGTACCGTTAAAATCGGGCCGAATTTTTAATGGTTGTGTTTGACTCCAGCCTAAGAAGCAGATTCAATGCTGACACCAGGGAGCTGCAACTGCAAGGTTGGTCTACATAGAAAACTATATCACCAAGTCAGCTGATGCATCAGGTGACTATTTAAAGGATGGTGGAAGTGGTCACCACCCACATCAGCTGCCAGCAAGAAAGCTGACATTAACCCTTGCTGGCCCAAAAGGAAAAAATATGTTTAAATTAAAGTAGAACCAGAGCTGTCATGACTTCCAGAAAATGAGTAGTGACATAACCCTTTGGGAATACTGTCTGTTGCTAGATACCGTTCTAATGTGGCGACTTCCCATAAGTCGCTCATCTCTTTTAATAATAGTTGTTATAATATTTTAAAATTTTGCTTGGCATTAAAAATCTGTTCAATATATGAGTTGTTTGATGGTTGATTTTGAGTATTGTGAAAACACCTCTGCTTGATTCATGCAGGCAATGTTTATTGTCAAATCTATTCCATTGGACTTAGTGCAATATAGATTTTAATTGTTGGTGTGAGACGTAATAGATAAACCCTGGCTTACAAAGTGGCTTACATAGTGGCAGAGGCGTAGCTAGGGTTTTGGTTCAGGGGGGGCCGAAACTTCTGAGTGGGCCCCTAACCAGGTAACCTTGATTATAACTGGGTGACGCACCTTAATAGTGGAGGAGAACCTCAGCAGATGACCGCGCTGTAACTGAAAATAATTGCTGTATAAAGACCAACATTGATATTACCGCCATATGGTCAGTGGTAGATACCCGTCCTACAGAACATACTGTATAAGAGATCACAGCACAGCTACAGATAATGACCTACCGCTGACGTTCTTTCTGAAGGAACCGTTCACTTTTCATGTCTTTTCCATCTGGCCCAGACCGACATGACAACTTCTCCAGCCAGGACTCGGCTACAGAGAATACAACAAAGACATGTTTCACGTCTCACATTTTCAGCACTGTCCAAAACGGGATTATCCCCAACCTGCACAAACTCCTCATCCTGCTGATGCCCCAATGCTGATCCGCTGCTGTCGTATGTGACCCTAGTAATGCACCTGCTGTGTGGCCCTGTGTGACCTCTAAATTTTAAAGCAACCCTCTAGAAAATACTAAGGCCGGGTGCAAGTGCCCTAGAAAACAGTGCCCACATTTTGTCCCCTAGAACGTAATAATGCTTTTTTTTAACACTATATTGTATAATGCACTCCCCATAGGCAGACTATAGTATAATGAATTTCACATAGGCAGCCTCTGTAGTGTAATGCACCCCTATAGGCAGCCTCTATAGTGTAATGCACTCCCCATAGACAGCCTCTGTAGTGTAATGCACCCCTATAGGCAGCCTCTATAGTGTAATGCACACCCCATAGACAGCCTCTGTAGTGTAATGCACCCCCAGAGGCAGCCTCTATAATGTAATGCACCCCCATAGCCACCCTCTGTAGTATAATGTACCCCCATAGCCACCCTCTGTATATGCACCCCCATAGCCACCCTCTGTATATGCACCCCCATAGCCACCCTCTGTATATACATCCCCATGCCACCCTCTGTATATGCACCACCATAGCCACCTTCTTTATATGCACCCCCATAGCCACCCTCTGTTTATGCACCCCCCCATAGCGATCCTCTGTATATGCACCCCCCATAGCCATCCTCTATATATGCACCCCCATAACCACCCTTTGTATTGCACCCCCATAGCCATCCTCTGTATATGCACCTCCATAACCACCCTCTGTATTGCACCCCCATAGCCATCCTCTGTATATGCACCCCCATAGCCATCCTCTGTAGCATAATGCACCACTCCCCCATAAACTAAATACTCACCTCTCTTCCTCCTGGTTCCTGCGCTGAGCCCACTCATCTCCGACTGCAGGCGCCGGGTACTGACGTCATCGCGCCCCCTGTCAGTGTCGGCGACGTCAAACGCTGACAGGGGGATGATGAGGGAAGGAGCGCTCGCTCCTTCTGTCATCAATGCGGTCAGCTATGTCGGCATGTAGCCGACACCGCTGACCCTGCGATGACGGGCGGGGGGCCCACTGCTGGCACCGGGCCCCCCCCCGCCTGTTCAGGTGCCCATAGCAGCCGTACTCTCCCTGCTCTGCTGCAAAGTGCATCTGTAGCGTAGCACCGGGTGGGCCCCCTGAGAGCGCGGGGCCCGGGGCCACCGCCCCCTCTGCCTCCCCCCGGTAGCTACGCTACTGCATAGTGGTGCAGATTGCAATCACGTTTACATTTTGAACCACTAATGGAAAAATATAACGAAAACAAATTTCTTCTAGTTATTGAAATATTGATATTTGAGAGTCCTCAGTGGTTGATACCTTTGAGCGGCTAACTGAAAAGATGGTAACAAATTGAAAACTTTCGAGACTACTCAGGTCTCTTCATCAGGCATAAAATAAAACAAAATCTGATGTGAGTCTTCAGATGTTTTGTTATTCTATGCCTGATGAGGAGACCTGAGTAGTCTTGAAAGCTTGTATTTTGTTATCATCTTTTCCTTTAGCCATTAAACGGTATCAACCATTGAGATGTCTCAAGTTTTATTATTATTCCATCTACTGGCTATTACAGTACGAAGATATATACTTTTTCTAGTTATTGTCAATTTTTTCAAGTCATTGGTCCTCTTTTTGTATCAATTTCCGTAACTGTTAATAATTTGCACTAGTGCCTAGACATGTTTTGGTTATTTGAATTGTTGCTGATTTTTTATAAAGCTACAAGCCCACAGGACAGAATTTTTGCTGAAAATTCCAACACAGATTTCTGCCTGAGTTTGAATTTGAAACTTATATTTGCTAAAATTAAAGTGGATGAAATCTGTAACGCGAGTCTGCGGGAAGAACTGACAACAACAGAAAATCCACACCACAAGTCAATGTGTGTGCAGAAAATTTCGAAAAATTGCAAGTGAGATTTTGGGAAGTCCATCTACTTGGCTGGTACTGTATTATGCTGTGGATTTTACCTATGTCAAATAATGTGGAAAATCTGCGGTAGATATGATACATGTGCAGTTACCTTAACTCTTTTTTTGGTTCAGGTTTCTGGTGTCATAATTAAGCAGATACACATATCACTCACAACCACCAGCAATCCTCACTGCCAAATGTAATATCCTGCAGCCGCAGTTTGTAGCAATTTAAGGCCATCTGCTTCACTGCAAACAGCCTCCACTGAACCTTCACAAGATAAATCCCTCGTCTGCAAGTGATTTACTTTCCGAGAAAGCTTTTATTTCATTTATAATGCAGGTCCAAGCTCTCAAAGCCTGCTTTACCAGTGCGTTGGTGTTATAAACTGAGAATGGGACTTTACAGCTGCATCTCTCCACACTACATTTATTTTCTGGCATTTAGATTAACCCCTTCACGGCATGAGCCGTATATGTACGGTGCATGTCATGTCTCCCCCTTTAATGTGGGCTCCGGTGCTGAGGCCACATCTTTCCCGGCACATGTCAGCTGTTTTGAACAGCTGACATGTGCCTCTAACAGCCGTGGGTGAAAACGCGATCAACCTGCGGCTGTAAACCCGTTAAATGCCGCTGTCAATCTCTGACAGCGGCATTTAACTTGCGCTTACCTGAAGCGCACAGGAAATCCCGTCCATCGATGCCCCATGATCGCGGGTCACCAATGGGTGGACATGACAACCAGAGGTCTCCAGCAGACCTCTATGGTTGTCATAGCCGCATTGCTATGAGCACCACCAGGTGATCAGCGGCCATAGCAAGTGAGCATTTCTGCTACACACAGGCGATGTGATCATCGCCTGTGTGTAGCGGAGGCGATCGGACAACTGGAGCTTCTAGTCTCCTTTAGAGACTATTGAAGCATACAAAAAGTGAAAAAAAGTTTAAAAATATTTAAAAAATGAAAAAAAAATAAAAGCTCAAATCAACCCCCTTTCACCCCATTCAAAATAAAACAATAAAAAAAATATCAAACATACAAATATTTGGTATTGCCGTGTTCAGAATCGCCTGACCTATCAAGCTATAAAAAGAATTCATTTGGATAGGTAAACAGCGTAGTGGAAAAAAAAATGTCAAAACCCCAGAATTACGTTTTTTTGGTCGCCGCATCATTGCATTAAAATGCAATCATGGGCGATGAAAAGATCATATCTGCACCAAAATAGTATCATTAAAAATGTCAGCTCGGCATGCAAAAAATAAGTCCTCACCCAACCCGAGATCACGAAAAATGGAGGGTCTCAGAAAATGATGCAATTTTTTTTTAACAAACTTTGAATTTTTTTTCACCACTTAAAAGGAATCTGTCACCTATTTTTTTGACTATCAGCTGCCGGCACCACCATCAGGGGCTTATCCACAGCATTCTGTAATGCTGTAGATAAGCCCCCAATGTAACCTGAAAGAGAAGAAAAGCGAGTTATATTATACTCACCCAGGGGTGGTCCGATGGGTGTCGCGGTCCAGACCGGCGCCTCCCTTCTTCTAACGATGACGTCCTTTTCTTTGCTTCCCGTCGCGGCTCCTGCGCAGGTGCCAGACATCTCTGACCTTTCCCTCAACAGAGCAGAGCAGTGCGCCTGTGCAGGAGCCACGACGGGAAGCAAACAAGAGGATGTCATTGTTAGAAGATGGGAGGCGCCGGACCGGACCGCGACACCCATCGGACCAAAACCGCACCCGGACCACCCGTGGGTGAGTATAATTGAACTCGTTTTTCTTCTCTTTCAGGTTACATCGGGGGCTTATATACAGCATTACAGAATGCTGTAGGATAAGCCCCTGATGGCGGTGTCGGCAGCTGATAGTCCAAAAATTGGGTTACAGATTCCCTTTAAATAAAAAAGAACCTAGACATGTTTGGTGTCTATGAACTCGTAACAACATAATGGAGAGTCTTAATGGCAAGTCAGTTTTAGCATTTGGTGAACATGGTAAAAAAAAATTAAAAAACAGTTGTGTAATTGCACATTTTTTTGCAAATTCACCGCAATTTTTTTACCGTTTTCGAGTAGACGATATGGTAAAACCAATGGTGTCGTTCAAAAGTACAACTTGTCCCACAAAAACAATCCCTCACATGGCCACGGAAAAATAGAAAAGTTATGGCTCTGGGAAGAAGGGGAGAGAAAAACAAACGCAAAAACGAAAAAAGGCTCACTCCGTTGTGAAGGGGTTAAAGTGATGTCAAATCTTCTCAATGTTCTTCAATAAAAATCTACAGATCTTGTTTTTATGTTCAATCTATTTTATTGAGCATTTTACAAGCAAAGAATATATTGTATGCAAACAGATAATATATAGAATCATAGAAAATATTTAGTATTCAAAAATGAGAATACAACCATCTATCAGTAAATCAAACATACCATGGTAGACAATAACAGTAGCCATATAACAGATCTTGTTTTTAACATGGCTGCCAATATGTGATAATATTTTCAGTGGAGCTCATCTGTGGTTCAGTTGTGGTTACATCTTGACTTTGCCAAAACATGCAGCATCCATTGTCTTGAAATTTAATGACCCATAGGTTTAAATGGCAATTGTAATTTAAGCAAATTTTGAATAAATCAATAGTACTGTCGAATATAAGAAACTTTGTAATATATCTTATCAGAGAAATCTGCTTCTGTCTCCACTTATGAGCCTGTGGTGTGTTCTCATTCAATGGAAGTCTTCAAACAGTGGCTGGACAGACATCTGTCTAAGATGGTTTAGTGAATCCTGCATTGAGCAGGGGATTGGACATGATGACCCTTGAGGTCCCTTCCAACTCTAACATTCTATGATTCTGTGCTTCTTATTTTGAACTCGTCATTTGCTCTCTGAAAAGCTACAAAAAAAATCTGTCTTGGTCAAAGCAAGCACACTGAAGTGTTAGGAACTGTGGAATGCACCAAATCATATAAAAGGAGATATAAGGTGCGTTCGCAGCCCGGGGTCCACCATGCAGAGATGGAACCTGCTGCTGAGTAATGGCGGAACAAGATGGTGGCTAAACGCTTGCTTACACGTGGGTTAACTTCACCCAGTGTGAACAGAGGCGAACTCTGCTACTCCACAGAGCCGCTGAAACAAACGCCGGAGCCTGTTGAACTCACAGAGCTCGGCTGAGTGAGCGCTAATTAGGATCACACAGCCCTATCCTAGAGACACCGGACTAGAGCTCCTCTAGACCATCAGTGCTCAGCGCCGCGGCTGATAATAAGGTAATACTATATTTAATCGCACCAAGTGCACACAGTGCCACTTCAGCGGACACCACTAACCACCCAGGATGGGGAGGAAAGCGCTAGAGGTGTGCACGGCGTCGCACGGCGGTCACAGCTACCTGGTGCGGTACGACAGTGCCCGTAGCAGGGAGGCACAGTCGGACCCTAGTGTGCGTAGACTACTGGGAGCACAGTGGCTTGAGCATAGCCACCCATTGGCGCTGACTCTCACTCTGAATCCCTAACCAACATGCGTATCAAAGGGAGGGGAGTCTTAATGAGTCAGTCACCAGATACATGCATCCATCATCATACACACAAAACAGCATCAGAGTCTATACCAGCGCATGGCCATGCGGCTCTTTTATAACAACGTCCTTCCTGACCTTCCTGATGGTCCAATCTGAGCTGGAGAAGGACCTGAGCATGTGACCTCTGATCTCCAATGAGAGAATGAGAGATCGTCCCACGGGCATGCTCAGTGGACCGAAAGGAGGACTTGGTCCTTGGAGTAGCTCGCTGCTGACCAGCATGCGTTGCTATAGCTGGACCAGAGGTGGCAGCAGCAACAAAGCCCACAGAGCTGGTCTGAGCAGAGCGCCGGGATCGACGAGTCTGCTGAGCAGCCTCCCCTGCGGCTGGAGAGGAATGGATCTCTGCTGTGCAGCTACAGAAACCCGACGCCTAACACTGAAGTATCATGTTACAGATCCTATTACAATTTATTGAGAGGTGAGAATGGCAGGATGAGGGCGTAGCAAGAAAAGGAACTAACACACAGATTGTGTAGAAGATTCAATCAAGTGATTCATCCCACCCAGTGCTGGATTCACAAATACACTGCTCAGTTTTAAAGCTTAATGTCCACCAAGCTTCTGTTTCTTCAGTCTGGTATGTGTGTTATACAGAGGTAGAAAAGGAATACTTCATGCTTGTGTGTGCTATTTATGGGAGGCATCACCAAAACTACTCTCCATCTATTAACTCGGAGACAACTGAAATTTAGAGATGTAGCTCAATTCCTTCAGTATGTTTAGGCTCAAGTCTCAGTGGGCACACAGATCCCAGGCATTGATGCAAGAAGAGCAACGAGGGTTTGGCATAGTGATGAGCAGCAGGAAGATAAAGTGGAATCTAGCAAAGGTGGAAGCAAGCACAAGCACAAAAAGCACTGATGGTGGAGCATACGAAACATAGGACTAGGAGTCTTAATCTAAAGACACAGGTGTTTGTCTAAATGGGCCTTAAATAGGTCTAGAGAGATGATGTCATTCATCAACTCTGGGCAACCTGCAAAACTCAATTTGGTCAATGGCAGTGGGTAACTGGCTCAGAGGAAGGAAATGGAGCACAGGAAACCCGTGACATAATGTATGCAATAAAATTGTAATGGGATATTTTACATTTCAATCCACACTCCCTTATCATATTATCCATTGACCTGAATAGGGTCTCAATATGGTTTGTGATCACGTTAACTCTAAAAGCAGCTTAACTGACTGCTATCTCAGTGAGGTGTCATGTTATACCTCCTATTACACTCTATGAAAAGGGTTTGGGAGGGGACACGATGCGCAGAGTGAGAGAAAACAAGCAAGCAAAGGGAGACACAGTAAGATCATTCTGTGCTTTCTTACAAGTCTTTTACCTCACCCCAGAGCTGGATTTCTATTTATGTAACTATATATTGGTGTACATTGTTCTCCATGCTGCTGCTACTTCTGTTCATGTGCTATCTAAGGAATGAAGAACAGGAATTCCTCTTTCTGTATGTGTTGTGTATGGGAGATATCATGGTAACATGTCTCCTCCCGTCAGCTCAGAGTTAATTGCAAATAATGGATAGACCTTGCTGAGGGGAAAATTTGTCAAAATTTCAGGATATAAATCATATACAGTAATGACGAAAAATAGTGTTATTCCTCATGTAAAAACACATGACAGCTTATACTGAAAAGTTACTTTAAAGAATAGTTACCCTTTAAATCGCATTGTGCAGTGTAACATCTACTGTATACAATATGTGTCTGGCACCCTTGGATACCATGTACAACGACATTGGGCCACGTCGGCGTTATATATATGTGTGAATTGCTTGTGATTGATCACATTTATTCACAACAGTCCCTGTCATTGGTGGGGTTAACAATCTAACTTCCCTTTCTCAGGATCTCAATGCTGCAAGGCTAAAACGGCAACTATTGTGCCTTTATGCCACACACAGACATCCCCTGGCCTTCAAGCATTGCAAAATTGCAATGTGTAATGTGTTCCACCATTCTCCTGAGTAATAATATTACAATTCTAGGTTCTAATGTCCTATTTCCTAGTGCCAAGTATGAAGCTGAACTATCCAATTAACTCATGTTGGCATTTGACATCTAAATGCTGAGTTTTTATTGTTATGTTAATAAAAAAAAAGTTCCAACATTCCTATCTAACATATGTATTTTTTCAACTAGTAAAGCTGAATCCAATGCATCATTGTGTAAGGAGATGGACAAGTGAGAAGACTTACGCAGTTAATGCCTAACCGAATGTCTGCCAGCGAACACCGTCACCTGCTGGTCCAAGATGATAGGAACAAGAAAAGAGAGAATTACTTACTTAATTACTTTAGCAGGAATTGAAGAGTAAAGTACATGTTCCCTGGTGGAAGAGATTTGAGGAGACACCAGGTCAGGTGATAGCTGTGATGTAGTTAGTAGTTATAAAATGCCCAGGAGGGCAGAGAAGGGGAAGAGTTGGTGCCTGAACCTGTAGCAGTACTGATGTGTGGGGCATCAAGGTTGACTTGTAGCTGACATATCGAGTGACCAGGCCTGAGTGAAGAATTGAGTGGCAAAAACAGGACCAGAAACGAGTGAGGATACGAGTGAAAAATTGAGTGGCCAGATGGAAACCATAACGGAGTAAGGATCCGAGTGACCAAACTGGAACTAGAACCAAGAGAAGGACCAAGTGACAGAGAACAGAGCTAAGTGATTGTGACCAGAACAAAGTGAGCAGATCATGTTAGTGGGACAGTCATGAGATCTGCGACTTGAGTGGCAAAAGTACAGTACACAGGTGACCGGGCTGTGCTTCATAGTATGGAGGCAGCCAGCACAATGTGTGCTAGAAACGACTCACCATGAAGGGACTTGAGTTCTAATGGTGTAATGGCATAGACTCCCACTTGGGCCTTTACAGCGTATGTCACTACCATCAGAGTGACTGGGTTAATATAGCGAAGGGTGAAGATCTGACTGTGACGCACCTTAGAACCGAGTAACGGAATAGTGACGCTTGTATCTATTGTAAATGTTCCATGCTTTGTGTCATGAATTACAAAGGGGATATATTCGTATATCCCACCGTTGCCACCAGTCTGTCACGTACCCACTTCTCAGCATGTGAATTGGGGTTGCGCCTGCAAGGGTTAATCTACGTCCTCTCACTCAGTCCAGCATTCAACCTCTGTTCTATGCTGCAATGGGAGCATAAATCACACCCCGATACAGAGCACACACCCCGCTCATACACGCTGCCACCACTCACCGAACACATGACGATGAGTCCTGGAAATATTACTACTATGTTTTAAGTTTTAATAGAAAAGTTACAGTGCTTACAATAAAAAGGAAATAAAATGGAAATAAGAAGTGACATACAAATATGCAAAAACAGTGATAAAATAAAAGGGAGAAAGCTTACCGAAATATCGAACTTTGCAGTCTGGTATTCTGTCCCGGGGGGGGGATTTGAAATGGAGCACATCAGCTAGGCTGCCCCTCACTGTGAACAGGTTTCTATGTGTAAAGGCCTAATTTATAGATTTACTCAGGGATCAGGTTTCTAGATTAGCCTCTCATGTTAATATTCTAATTCTTGGTTTGTGACTGGATCATGGTTATTTACCCATATTTGGGTGATCTTTCTCATAGATAGTGTCAGGCTATGTGCACACGGTGCGGATCCTTCCGCGGATTTTTCTAAATTACTAATGACCTGCATTTTTCCTGCGGATTTAGTGCCTTTTTTTTGCGGTTTAACTGCTGTTTTTGTGCGGTTTTCCACCTGCGGATTTGTAGTATGGAGCAGGTGGAAAACTGCAGCAAAACCGCACAAAAAGTGACATGCTGCTTTTTTTATTCCGCACAAAATCCGCAGCATGTGCATAGCGGTTTTTTTTTTACATAGTCAATAATGGTACTGTACATCACCTGCAGTTCTGCTGCGGATCCGCAGTGCCAAATCCGCTGCGGATCCGCAATAGAATCCGCACCGTGTGCACAGAGCCTCAAGCTGCAATAGCCGTCTTTAGAATAGTCAGAAGGTGTGAAATGTATCTACTTTGTATGTTCTCAGCAAGGCCCCCTGGAGAGACTGGAGACAGGAGTCTTCCTTTCTCAGGATAACATAGGTTGTGAACTTGTGACCTTTGTGAGACCTACAGTCTAGGGACAGATGTTAATTACTGCTGGTCATACATATACACATATACATATTTCACTACACTTTGTATAATAGGGTTTATAGTTATAACTGTGAATGCTGCATCTATCCGAAGAAGTAACTTACGTTTAAATTGCAAAACATTTTGTTGGTCTCTAATAATCTGCTAACCTTGTTTAGTTTTATATCCTAATCATTCAAATTGCTGTGTTAGAGTAATAAGTAATCTTTGGTTAAGTTACCGCTGTGTCCTCATCTTCTGCGCTGTTGCTTTACAAGCCATTGTTTACAATAGTGGAGCCTCTTGGCTGACAATTCGTTACAAGCTCCAACAACAACATGAACAATTGTGACAAATATTGCATTTATAAAGGTGATGTGTGAGTGCATACTGGCTTATAGATCTGAAAAAGAATGTTAGGTTGGGGGAAATTTTCTGTAGTTTAATATAATACAGGATTTGATGTGCTAAAAGGGAACCTCTCACCAGGTTCTCCCAATATAAACTACAGCCACCACCTTTAATGCCTCTTTTACAACAGTCTGGCAACCTGTATGTAAGTCCCCATCCCCTTCCGCCTATCCCAAAAAATACCTTTTATAATCCCCCCATACGGTAATGTCCGGTCTGCCGTGCATCGCTGGTCTTGCTCAGCACATCCTCTATTGCTGTAATCACTGTCCTTCTGCCTTGCTTCACATGAATGATGCTTCCTACATGATCCACAGTGCCCTCAAGCTCGCTCCTGCACAGGTGTACTTCGCTCTGCCCTGCTGATGGCAGTGCAAAGTACTGTAGTCCCAACTCACCGGCTTTACTTCCAGGTCATCGGCTCTCTTTGGCCTCTCCGGGGCAATCTTATTACAGGATTTTGCTCTGCCCTCAGCAGGACATAGCAAGGTACGCCTGGGCAGGTAAGATTGGGGGAGAAGACACCGGTTGTGGTGATAGCGGAGGCACTGAGCTAGATCAACGATGCCCAAGCGATTGGACCGCGCCATAAGGGGGATTATAAAAGCTCATTTTGGGATACGCAGAGGAGGTGAGGGAATTGTATACAAGTTGCTAGACTGCTGTAAAAGAGGCATTAAAGGTGGTGAAAAATGGAAGGAGTAATTAGCTCACCACAGTATTCCGTAGTTCTCCGGAGCTCAGATCAGCGCCACTGCTCAGGCGGGAAGACAAGTAAATGAAGTAGCGATAGAACCAGCCAGATGGATAAAAATTCTTAAATATATTCCTTCATATTAAATTCCCAAAAATATCGGTTAAAGTCCAAAAGCAAATGCGTTTCTGGTGCAGGTAGCATTGTCGTACCATTAGAAAAACCTGATTTAAGAGACATGTTCCTTTTAAACAGTAGCTACATGCCTATTTGAGTGAAAGGCTACCAGTTGCATCAAGATCCGGGTTCATGAGGTAGCCCAAAGCACCCTCTGCCACTTAGAGAGACACTAAACACAGAAAATGCATAAATAAAAATGCAAAAATTGAACAGCACTTGTTATCCTCATTTCCTTTGCCTCCTGGCCTCCAGAGATCAACCATATCCCCCTTTGTCCTCCTTATGATTTTATGTCTGGCTGCAGCAGGAGTCTCCCCTGTTATGAATGGGTCACCGAGGAGAAAAAAGCAAAACAAGCTAAGTCACAGAAAACCAGAGAGGTTGGTAACTATGCAGATTGCAGATCCCTGATCCTACCACACAACAGCAGCAGCCGTGGAGCGTACCTACGATGTTCCTAGACGCTTCGTCACAGCCAGAGGACTAAATAAGCCTGAAGCATGAAAAGGGGAAAACTAACTGCCCCAGAGCAGACCCCAAAGGAATAGATAGCCTCCACACATGTATTGACGGTGAAACAAGATGAAGGCACAAACACAGACAGGAAAATAGGCTGAGCAAACGATGGGGCCCAAACTAACTAGAAAGGAAAGGAAAGACACTGTCTGCAACCTGCAAAAAACCCTACAAAAATAATGTCCAACACTTCTGATAGCAAAATTAACCCTGAAGTCACTAGACTTCTCCCACTATATCAGCACTCTGAAATATTCTGAGACAGAGCAAAAAGAGACCAAACTAGTAAGGGACAAAAGGCAAATTGGAAAAATACTGATAAATAAGAGTGGAAATTCAGCACAGCCCCCAGCCGGGGCTGGCTGACCACACCAAAAAACTGAATAGACCAGCAAAATCAAGTGTGAACATTAGCAGAAAAACTTAGCTTTAGATGACTGGAACAGAGCTGAAAACCAAGAGCTGACAAGCCAGAAGGAATCACCAGCAACTGAATAGGGCATAGGCTGTCTTAAATCCAATCTGAGCCTCCTGAGGTCCAATCGTCATCCTCATTCTCAGGTGGCAGATCTCCACCGATCAAATCAGCCTCACTACCTCCTGTTACCACCAGAGGGAGTCTGGAAGGAGAACTCACAACTGGTGAACCAGAGAATGAACTCACAACAGTACCCACCCCTTGAGGAGGGGTCACCGAACCCTCATCCACGCCACCAGCAGGCCGCTCAGGATGGGCCCGGTGAAAAGCACGAACCAATTTATTGGCATGAATATTGGAGGCAGAGACCCAAGAATTATCCTCCTGACCATAACCCTTCCATTTGACCAAATACTGGAGTCTCCGTCTAACCAAACGAGAATCCAATATTTTCTCTACCTCATATTCCACATTGCCTTCAACCAACACAGGGTCAGGAGGTGATGCCATAGGAACCACTGGCTCAACAAACCTCTTCAACAGAGATTTGTGAAATACGTTATGGATTTTGAACGTAACTGGAAGAGCCAATCGAAACGAAACAGGATTAAGAATTTCCAAAATCTTATAAGGACCAATAAATCTTGGCTTAAATTTAGGAGATGCAACCTTCATAGGAATATTCTTAGATGACAACCAAACCATATCACCCACTTTAAACCGGGGACCAATGGTCCTATGCCGGTTGGAAAATCGCTGGGCCTTTTCCTGAGAGAGTGACAACTTATCCACCACTTGGTCCCATATCTGCTGCATTCTCTTAACCACAGTGTCCACACCTGGGCAGGACGAAGATTCCACTTGCCCTGAAAAGAAATGAGGATGAAACCCAAAATTACAGAAAAAGGGTGAAATCAACGTGGCAGAACTAGCTGTATTGTTCAGTGCGAATTCGGCCAAGGGCAAAAATGAGACCCAATCATCCTGATCAGCAGATATAAAACATCTCAAATAAGACTCCAAGGTCTGGTTTGCTCTCTCAGTCTGTCCATTGGTCTGGGGATGAAACGCGGAGGAGAAGGATAACTGAATTCCCAGATTGGAACAAAAGGCTTTCCAGAATCTGGAAACAAACTGGACTCCTCTGTCGGACACAATGTTCTCAGGAATCCCATGTAACCGAACCACCTGTTGTAAAAACAAAGGCACCAACTCAGCGGAAGATGGCAACTTTGGGAGGGGTACAAGATGGACCATCTTCGAAAATCTATCACAAATCACCCAGATAACAGTCATTCTCTGAGAGACAGGAAGATCAGAAATAAAATCCATTGAGATATGGGTCCATGGCCTCTTGGGCACTGGCAAGGGCATCAGCAACCCACTAGAACGAGAACAGGGTTTAGACCGAGAAGAAGTCCCACAGGACTGTACAAAATTCCTGACATCACGAGATAAGGCAGGCCACCAAAACGACCGACTCACCAAATCTCTGATACCAAAAATACCTGGATGACCAGCCAATGCGGAGCAATGAATTTCAGACATCACTCTCTTTCTCCACTGGTCAGGAACATACAATTTTCCCATAGAGCAGCGCTCAGGTTTATCCTCCTGAAATTCCTCCAGGGCGTGTCTCAAATCAGGCGAAATGGCAGAAAGAACTACCCCCTCACCTAGGATGGTAGTAGGCTCGGTGACACTAAGAGAATCGGCAAAGAAACTCCTAGAAAGGGCATCTGCCTTAACATTCTTAGTGCCCGGAAGAAAAGAGACCACAAAATTAAAACGCGTGAAAAACAAGGCCCATCTAGCCTGCCTAGGATTCAAGCGTTTGGCCGACTCCAGATAAATCAAATTCGTGTGATCGGTGAGGACCGCAACTTGATGTCTAGCTCCCTCCATCCAATGTCTCCACTCCTCAAATGCCAACTTCATGGCCAACAATTCCCGATTCCCCACGTCATAGTTGCGTTCAGATGGGGAGAACTTTCGAGAAAAGAAGACACAGGGATTCATCTTAGAAGTCACAGGGTCTTTTTCGGACAAAACAGCTCCTGCACCAATCTCAGAAGCATCTACCTCCACCTGAAATGGAAGTGAGACATCAGCTTGCCGTAAAACTGGAGCTGAAGTAAATCTCCACTTAAGCTCCTGAAATGCTGAGATAGCCTCAGGAGACCAATTCAGCACATCAGTGCCCTTCTTGGTCAGATCAGTCAGTGATTTGACAATACCAGAAAAATTACCTATAAATTTACGATAGAAATTAGCAAAACCCAAAAACTTTTGGAGGGCCTTAAAAGAAGTAGGCTGAACCCATTCATAAATGGCCTGTACCTTGGCCGGGTCCATTTCAATAGTCGATGGAGATAACATAAATCCCAAAAATGAAATCCTCTGTACACCAAAGAGGCATTTCGATCCCTTAACAAACAGGGAATTCTCCCTCAAAATCCGGAATACAGTCCGGACGTGTTCCACATGAGAATCCCAATCACTAGAAAAGATCAAAATATCATCCAGATAGATGATCAAAAACTTATCCACAAAGTCACGGAAAATATCGTTCATAAAGGACTGAAAGACAGAAGGGGCATTAGTGAGCCCAAAAGGCATCACCAGGTACTCAAAATGTCCCTCCGGAGTATTAAACGCCATCTTCCATTCATCCTCGTGCTTGATGCGAATAAGATTATACGCCCCCCTGAGGTCAAGCTTAGTAAACCAGCAGGCACTCTTAACTCTGGAGAATAAATCAGACATCAGAGGTAACGGGTACTGATATTTAACCGTCATCTTGTTAAGGGAACGATAATCAATACACGGTCTTAATAAACCATCTTTCTTGGCCACAAAAAAACCCCAGCACCTAAAGGTGACGAGGATGGTCTAATATGACCCTTCTCCAGTGACTCCTTAATATAGGATCGCATAGCATCATGTTCGGGTACTGATAAGCTGAAAAGCCGACCCTTGGGAAATTTACACCCAGGCATCAACTCAATTGCACAGTCATAACTCCTATGAGGAGGCAAAGATGCAGACTTGCTCTCACTAAATACATCAGAAAAATCGGCTAGATAATCAGGAAAATCATGAGAGTGAGGAGAGGAGGAGAAAACAGGAGCGTCCCTAAGAACACACTGACAACCCCAACTCACCACAGACCCAGATTTCCAATCCAAAACTGGATTATGAGTTTGCAACCAAGGAAAACCCAGAACAATAGTATCATGCAAATTATGCAGCACCAAAAATTTACAATTTTCTTGGTGGTCTGGGGCAACTCGCATTGTCACCTGGGTCCAAAACTGAGGTTTATTCTCCGCCAAAGGAGTAGCATCAACACCCCTCAAAGGAATAGGCGTCCGCAGAGGCGTCATGGAAAAACCACAACGTTTAGCAAAGTCCAAATCCATCAGATTCAACGCTGCTCCTGAATCCACAAAAGCCTTAGTGGAAAATGTGGATAAGGAGCAGATCAGAGTAATTGCCAAAAGAAACTTAGGTTGTATACTGCCCACAGCAACTGTGTGTGCAAAACGTTTCTCTCGTTTTGGGCAGACAGAAATAATATGAGAGGCGTCTCCACAGAAAAAACACAGCTTATTACGCCTTCTAAACTCCTGACATTGCGCCCTAGACAAAACCCCATCACATTGCATAGGTTCAGACGTTTGTTCAAAAGGTGGCAGCGCCTCCCGTGTAGTTTTACGTTCACGTAAACGCCGATCAACTTGAATGGCTAATGACATAGAATCATCCAGACCAGAGGGAACAGGAAATCCCACCATAACATCTTTTACGGTCTCTGATAAACCCTTCCGAAAGAGAGCTGCCAATGCACTATCATTCCATGTAGTAAGGACCACCCACTTTCGGAATTTTTGACAGTATAACTGCAGAATCCTGACCCTGGTTTAATGCCAACAGGGTTCTCTCAGCTTTATCAACAGCATTAGGTTCATCATACAACAACCTCAAGGCTTGAAAAAATGCATCCACATTAGTCAAAATAGGATTTTCAGGTGTCAGAGAAAAAGCCCAATCGTGGGGATCGCTGCGCAGCAAGGAGATGACAATTTTAACCTGCTCCACAGAGCTCCCCGATGAGTTAGGCTTCAAGGCCAGAAATAATTTACAATTATCCTTAAAATTCAGCAATTTAGACCGATCCCCAGAAAACACATCAGGAGTAGGGATCTTAGGTTCAGCAGCATGTGACTGAATGAGGTAGGTGGAAATTCCCTGCACTTCAGCAGCCAGCTGCTCCACACGATCAGACAATTGCTTAATCTCCATTAGGAAAAAGAAAAAAAAAATCCTCCTACGGCCCCAGAGAAAAAAGAGGAAAAAATATAAAAATAAAAAAAAAATTCTGACACTTTTTTTTTTTAACAACTTTTTCCTGCTTTTGAGTACCCTAGAATCTGCGGTATGATTCTGTTATGAATGGGTCACCAAGGAGAAAAAAGCAAAACAAGCTAAGTCACAGAAAACCAGAGAGGTTGGTAACTATGCAGATTGCAGATCCCTGATCCTACCACACAACTAGCAGCAGTCGTGGAGCGTACCTACAATGTTCCTAGACGCTTCGTCACAGCCAGAGGACTAAATAAGCCTGAAGCATGAAAAGGGGAAAACTAACTGCCCCAGAGCAGACCCCAAAGGAATAGATAGCCCCCACACATGTATTGACGGTGAAACAAGATGAAGGCACAAACACAGGCAGGAAAATAGGCTGAGCAAACGATGGGGCCCAAACTAACTAGAGAGGAAAGGAAAGGAAAGACACTGTCTGCAACCTGCAAAAAACCCTACAAAAATAATGTCCAATACTTCTGATAGCAAAATTAACCCTAAAGTCACTAGACTTCTCCCACTATATCAGCACTCTGAAATATTCTGAGACAGAGCAAAAAGAGACCAAACTAGTAAGGGACAAAAAGCAAATTGGAAAAATACTGATAAATAAGAGTGGAAATTCAGCACAGCCCCCAGCCGGGGCTGGCTGACCACACCAAAAAACTGAATAGACCAGCAAAATCAAGTGTGAACATTAGCAGAAAAACTTAGCTTTAGATGACTGGAACAGAGCTGAAAACCAAGAGCTGACAAGCCAGAAGGAATCACCAGCAACTGAATAGTGACAGCACATGTGAAAAAGACTTGGGTATACTAATAGATCACAGACTGAATATGAGTCAACAGTGTGATGCAGCAGCAAAAAAGGCAAATGCAATTCTAGGATGTATTAACAGAAGCATACAGTCTAGATCACGTGAAGTCATTATTTCCCTCTACTCCTCTTTGGTCAGACCTCATCTGGAATATTGTGTCCAGTTTTGGGCACCACATTTTAAAAAAGACATCAACAAACTAGAGCAAGTTCAGAAAAGAGCGACCAGAATGGTGACCGGTCTGCAAACCCTGTTTTATGAGGAAAGGTTGCAGGATTTGGGAATGTTTAGTTTGCAAAAGAGAAGACTGAGAGGAGACTTAATAGCTGTCTACAAATATCTAAAGGGCTGTCACATTGTAGAAGGATCAACTTTATTCTCATTTGCACAAGGAAAGACTAGAAGCAATGGGATGAAACTGAATGGGAGGAGACACAGATTAGATATTAGAAAAAACTTTTTGACAGTTAGAGTGATCAATGAGTGGAACAAGCTGCCACGAGAAGTGGTGAGTTCTCCTTCAATGGAAGTCTTCAAACAGAGGCTGGACAGACATCTGACTGGGATGATTTAGCGAATCCTGCTTTGAGCAGGGGGTTGGACCAGATGGCCCAGGAGGTCCCTTCCAACTCTACGATTCTATGATTCTAGGGCGTCGGCTGTCTTAAATCCAATCTGAGCCTCCTGAGGTCCAATCGTCATCCTCATTCTCAGGTGGCAGATCTCCACCGATCAAATCAGCCTCACTACCTCCTGTTACCACCAGAGGGAGTCTGGAAGGAGAATTCACAACTGGTGAACCAGAGAATGAACTCACAACACTCTCCCCTCTGCACTTTCTAGAATAGATTAAAGCCCCCGTTACACACAGCGATCTCGCTAGCGAGATCACTGCTGAGTCACAAGTTTTGTGACGCATCAGCGAACTCACCAGTGAGGTTGCTGTGTGTGTGACACCTATCAGCGACCGCCCCCCCCCTGCCGGATATCGCTGATCGTGCTCAAATGGCCTGGCCTTTTGTCTGATCGTTGGCCTACTGCTGGCCAGCACGCATCGCTGCGTTTGGCACCAAAAAACTGAATAGACCAGCAAAATCAAGTGTGAACATTAGCAGAAAAACTTAGCTTTAGATGACTGGAACAGAGCTGAAAACCAAGAGCTGACAAGCCAGAAGGAATCACCAGCAACTGAATAGGGCGTCGGCTGTCTTAAATCCAATCTGAGCCTCTTGAGGTCTAATCGTCATCCTCATTCTCAGGTGGCAGATCTCCACCGATCAAATCAGCCTCACTACCTCCTGTTGCCACCAGAGGGAGTCTGGAAGGAGAACTCACAACTGGTGAACCAGAGAATGAACTCACAACACTCTCCCCTCTGCACTTTCTAGAATAGATTAAAGCCCCCGTTACACACAGCGATCTCGCTAGCGAGATCACTGCTGAGTCACAAGTTTTGTGACGCATCAGCGAACTCACCAGTGAGGTTGCTGTGTGTGTGACACCTATCAGCGACCGCCCCCCCTGCCGGATATCGCTGATCGTGCTCAAATGGCCTGGCCTTTTTTCTGATCGTTGGTCTACCGCTGGCCAGCACGCATCGCTGCGTTTGGCAGGCGGGAGACCAGCGATCAGCGAGCTGGAGCTCGTATCCAAGGTAAACAGCTGGTTTCTAAGCGCGGCGCTTAGAAACCCTCTGTGTACCTTGGATACCAGCGCTCTGGTGCAGGGAGCTGGTAATCAAGGTAAACAGCGGGTTTCTAAGTGCCGTGTAGCGTTTAGAAACCCGATGTTTACCTTGGTTACCAGCTCCCTGCACCAGTGCGCTGGTATCTAAGGTATACAGCGACGCCCGCGCTCGTCCTCGCTGGTGCTGATCGCTGGTGAAGCTGCCTGTTTGACAGCTCACCAGCGATCATGTAGCGACACACCAGCGATCCTGACAAGGTCATATCGTTGTCGGGATCGCTGGTGAGTCGCTATGTGTGACGGGGCCCTAACTCCCACTGCCTCACTCAGCCATAAGATAATCAGCAGGAGATTAACCCCAATGTTCTCTGCAAGATTTTTACAAAATTGACTCTTTTGGGATCATACAGAAAATACTGCAGACCAGCAAACAATGACGACATCTATATTTCTTGTTTAATTAATCTTTCTAGGTTCATTTTAGTGTTCTTATAATAAGAAACCAGAATTATAAATGGTACGTGGTCAAGCGGAGAGGGAGGGGCTGGTAAAGAATTTGCAATGGAGCCCGGGAGCGTTGAGCTATGTCTGCAAGGGTGATCACATCCTTGTATGATTATCTTGTGCTAGATATTTCTCTGCCCTGGTATGACATTGTATGGCGAGCATTGATGCGTTATATTATTTTGGTTGACTTTATGAGATATATATAGAAAAATCTTCCAAGCTGATGGCAAAATCATCATTAGTTATGGTGGCCTTGTACAATCCTATGGTGAGAAAGGCGTCTGGATGAGGGATGAGGCGTAAATAAACAGATGTCCAGTATTCTGCGGGATGAGTCACTGACGAGTTATTAACAGATGACAGCACACCTCTGAGTACACAGCATTCAGACTGATTGAACCCACCGCAGTGGCTCCCATGACACACACACACACGTGTCCCTGCACACTATCATCTACTACAATGACCAGGATCCTTCATTAATGCACAGACTGCAAGAGGGAAGAAACCCTGTGTGCGGGGGCTGATCAGGCATCGGCGAGTACCATGTGCATCTTCCAAGATTTTATAATTAATTGTATGTAACATCATCCATTGTGAGCGTGAGAGGAAGGGACTGCTGTGGTGCTCCTAATCAAGTGCGCAGGATATTCCTATGTAGCAAGAAATATTAGACACATTTCATAGATGATACAATAAAGGCCTCGTTCACACATCACTGTTTTCTCATATCAGTTCTAGCTGTATTTTTCACGTTATACATATTTTAGTCTATGGGGCTGTTCATATGTCCGTGATTTTTTTGCAGATAGAGCGGTCCATGCAAAATCACACATACTGTATATACACTCACTGGCCACTTTATTAGGTACACCATGCTAGTAAGGGGTTGGACCCCCTTTTGCCTTCAGAACTGCCTCAATTCTTCGTGGCAGAGATTCAACAAGGTGCTGGAAGCATTCCTCAGAGTTTTTGGACCATATTGACATGATGGCATCACACAGTTGGCGCAGATTTGTCGGCTGCACATCCCTGATGCGAATCTCCCGTTCCACCACATCCCAAAGATGCTCTATTGGATTGAGATCTGGTGACTGAGGAGGCCATTTGAGTACAGTGAACTCATTGTCATGTTCAAGAAACCAATCTGAGATGATTCGAGCTTTATGACATGGCGCATTATCCTGCTGAAAGTAGCCATCAGATGTTGGGTACATTGTGGTCATAAAGGGATGGACATGGTCAGCAACAATACTCAGGTAGGCTGTGGCGTTGCAACGATGCTCAATTGGTACCAAGGGGCCCAAAGAGTGCCAAGAAAAAATTCCCCACACCATGACACCACCACCACCAGCCTGAACCGTTGATACAAGGCAGGATGGATCCATGCTTTCATGTTGTTTACGCCAAATTCTGACCCTACCATCCGAATGTCGCAGCAGAAATCGAGACTCATCAGACCAGGCAACGTTTTTCCAATCTTCTACTGTCCAATTTCGATGAGCTTGTGCAAATTGTAGCCTCAGTTTCCTGTTCTTAGCTGAGAGGAGTGGTACCCAGTGTGGTCTTCTGCTGCTGTAGCCCATCTGCCTCAAAGTTCGACGCACTGTGCGTTCAGAGATGCTCTTCTGCCTACCTTGGTTGTAACGGGTGGCAATTTGAGTCACTGTTGCCTTTCTATCAGCTCGAACCAGTCTGCCCATTCTCCTCTGACCTCTGGCATCAACAAGGCATTTCCGGCCACAGAACTGCCGCTCACTGGATTTTTTTTCTTTTTCGGACCATTCTCTGTAAACCCTAGAGATGGTTGTGCGTGAAAATCCCAGTAGATCAGCAGTTTCTGAAATACTCAGACCAGCCCTTCTGGCACCAACAATCATGCCACGTTCAAAGGCACTCAAATCACCTTTCTTCCCCATACTGATGCTCGGTTTGAACTGCAGGAGATTGTCTTGACCATGTCTACATGCCTAAATGCACTGAGTTGCCGCCATGTGATTGGCTGATTAGAAATTAAGTCTTAACACACAGTTGGACAGGTGTACCTAATAAAGTGGCCAGTGAGTGTATATTGTATATATCCCCCATCCTGGTATATATGTCGCTTACCCTGGGCCCCATCCCAATGTATATATCCCCATCCTGGTATATATATCCCCCTTCCTGGTATACAGTATATGTCCCCCATCCAGTTATATATCTCCCCCATCCAGGTATATATATCCCCCAACCTGGTATATATCCCACTTCATGGTATATATGTCCCCCATCCAGGTATATTTATCCCCCTTCCTAGTATACATTATATATTTCCCATCCTGGTATATCTATCCCCCTTCCTTGTATATATATCCCCCTTCCTGGTATATATTTCCCCCATCCAGGTACTGTATATGTATCCCATATCCTGGTATATATATATGTCCCCCATTCTGCCGCTGTTCTTTCATGTATAGAAAAAAATAAACAATTCTTCTCATCTTCCTCCGCTCCCACACCGTGTGGCATCCTCTTGGGTAGCTAGCAGCTGACTTCAGTGACTTCAGCTGCTGGTCTCTGATTGGCTGCCGTGTATTGCCGTGCATGGACCCGACAGGTCTCTGCACCACAATACACTTAAGCTGAATGTGCGTCCAAGTATGCACATCCAGGTGAAGTATTTGCTGGCGGTGGCAACCTGTCGACAGGGCCAGCGTTAGGGGCAGGCAGACTAGGAAGCTGTCTAGGGCCCCCGCTACCCTAAGGGCCCCCAGCCAGAGGCGGATATATACTGCCGGTGCCACTGCTTCGGGGCCCAGAGGCGGAAGGGGGCCCCTGCAGGCAGACCCGGTATCATGCAGCATCGCGCCCCTCTCACTCCCTCCTGTAATCATGCCAACAACTAAAGCCGGGGAGAGAGCAGTGCGCGGAGTGCAGGAGTTCAAAAATGTGGTGTGTCATGCAGGGAGAGATGCTGGCCAATGAATGCATTCCCCTCCAGACTGAGGAGAGCGCTCACTGGCTGCTGTCTCTGTCCTCCTGCATGGAGCCTCCCAATGATGACTGGTGAGTACTCACCTGCAGTCAGGGGCTCAGGGCCGCACAACGCAGAGGGACAGCAGTGGAGGAAAAGCAGGACTTACAGGGGGTCTTCTGCTCCTTCCACTTTTCTGTTCCTAGCAGGCTGCAGCATCTTTGCACAGAGAAGAGATGGGGAGGAGTTCACCGCATGGGACTGTCCAGTCTGCTCTGTGTCCCCCATCCCCACAATGAGTTCTGAAGCCCTCTCCAGCTGAACTATGTGACCGGCCTCCTCCAGGGCTCATCTCATCACATGATATCGATATCACAGATTAATATGTGTGTGAGTAAGTAGCTTCTATCTGTGTGTGTATCTGTTTATGTATGTATGGTATATGTGTGTGTATGTATGGTATATTTGTATGTCTGTGCGTATGCATGTAAAGGATATGTCTATGTATATGTACATATAGTATATTGTGTATCTGTGTAGGTGCTATATATTTGTATGTATATATCGTATGTATATATATATGTTTATGTGCATGTATGCATTTAATTTGTCTTAAATGAAAAAACACAAAAGAGAATGAAGCAAAAAGCAAAACATTGATCATTTCACACAAAACTCCAAAAATGGGCCAGACAAAGTATTGGCACCCTCAGCCTAATACTTGGTTGCACAACCTTTAGCCAAAATAACTGCGACCAACCACTTTCGGTAACCATCAATGAGTTTCTTACAATGCTCTGCTGGAATTTTAGACCATTCTTCTTTGGCAAACTGCTCCAGGTCCCTGATATTTAAAGGGTGGCTTCTCCAAACTGCCATTTTTAGATCTCTCCACAGGTGTTCTATGGGATTCAGGTCTGGACTCATTGCTGGCCACCTTAGAAGTCTCCAGTGCATTCTCTCAAACCATTTTCTAGTGCTTTTTGAAGTGTGTTTAGGGTCATTGTCCTGCTGAAAGACCCATGACCTCTGAAGGAGACCCAGCTTTCTCACACTGGGCCCTACATTATGCTGCAAAATTTGTTGGTAGTCTTCAGACTTCATAATGCCATGCACACGGTCAAGCAGTCCAGTGCCAGAGGCAGCAAAGCAACCCCAAAACATCAGGGAACCTCCGCCATGTTTGAATGTAGGGACCGTGTTCTTTTTTTTTAAACCATAATTTTTATTGAAGTTTAACAATAAAAATAGAAATTAAACATACAGATTATGGGCAGTTACAATCGTTTATACAGTCTTCCAATCTGTTATCTTTAATAATAATAAGCAATTATCTCTTTTCTGGTTTCCAGTTTCAAAATTTAACAATCATTATACAACATTGAAACCCCAATGATTGAGCCTCCACCTCTACACCAGACAGCTTGAACTCCTATATGCCCCTTAACCTAATCTCGCCTAGAATCCGAGTACTCCAGCCATTTTCCCCAAGTAACTTCAAACTTATACCCTTTATTATTACTGATTGCTATCATCTTTTCCATACTACAATTATATCGCATCTTAGCCCTTATTTCTTGAACAGTAGGAACCTGCGAAGTTTTCCATTTGCTCGCAATACATCCTCTAACCACAGTCAAAAATTGTACAGTTATTATTGCATCGTTATGATCCATATCTTCCAGGCCTATGGACAGCAATGCAGTTTCGGGCCCCATCTCCACACCATAGCCCAGTATCGAGCTTAAACATTGTTGTGTCTCCGCCCATACAGGCTGAATCAGCTCACACTCCCACCAGATGTGTAGCAACGAGCCTGGCTGTTTATTACACCTCCAGCACCCGTCTGATAATTGAGGATACATTTTCTGTAAACGCGTTGGCGTATAATACCATCTATATAAAATTTTTCTTGATATCTCCAAATGATTAATACAATGGGACATTTTTTTGTGTATTTGAAAAGAGTAATCCCATTGTTCTTCCCGAAAATGTGTTTTTAAATCAATTTCCCATTTCCCCACAAATGGTAGGGAGTGCGAACCGCCCACGTCATTCAAGACCTCATACGCCCTTGATATTCCCCCTTTTGTATCTTTGTTGACTTCAAAGAAGTTTTCGTATGGTGAGACCAAATCCTGTTGATCTGTTTTATTACTTGTTAGTAGGTGTCTAATTTGGAGGTATTTATAAAAATCCCTCTGATGTACCCCAAACATTCTAACTAGATCACTAAACGGTCTAAGGACCGAGTTAATCATAATATCTCCAACTTTTATTAGTCCCTTCGCGATCCAGTCTCCCAAATCCAAATTTTGGATCAAGTTACCCACTACATTCATAGGAAGCTTATGTATTCTTGTAGGGAGTAATTTTTGTCCTATCGTCTGCATTAACCAGGTGTTTGCTCCTGCTCGTATTGTGGGGTGGGACCGTGTTCTTTTCTTTGAATGCCTCTTTTTTTCTCCTGTAAACTCTATGTTGATGCCATTGCCCAAAAAGCTCTACTTTTGTCTCATCTGACCACAGAACATTCTTCCAAAACGTTTTAGGCTTTTTCAGGTAAGTTTTGGCAAACTCCAGCCTGGCTTTTTTATGTCTCGGGGTAAGAAGTGGGGTCTTCCTGGGTCTCCTACCATACAGTCCCTTTTCATTCAGACGCCGACGGATAGTATGGGTTCACACTGTTGTACCCTCGGACTGCAGGGCAGCTTGAACTTGTTTGGATGTTAGTCGAGGTTCTTTATCCCACATCCGCACAATCTTGCGTTGAAATCTCTTGTCTATTTTTCTTTTCCGTCCACATCTAGGGAGGTTAGCCACAGTTCCATGGGCTTTAAACTTCTTGATGACACTGTGCACGGTAGACACAGGAACATTCAGGTCTTTGGAGATGGACTTGTAGCCTTGAGATTGCTCATGCTTCCTCACAATTTGGTTTCTCAAGTCCTCAGACAGTTCTTTGGTCTTCTTTCTTTTCTCCATGCTCAATGTGGTACACACAAGGACACAGGACAGAGGTTGAGTCAACTTTAATCCATATCAACTGGCTGCAAGTGTGATTTAGTTATTGCCAACACCTGTTAGGTGCCACAGGTAAGTTACAGGTGCTGTTAATTACACAAATTAGAGAAGCATCACATGATTTTTCGAACAGTGCCAAAACTTTTCCCCACCCTCTTTTTTATGTTTGGTGTGGAATTATATCCAATTTGGCTTTAGGACAATTCTTTTTGTGTTTTTTTCATTTAAGACAAATTAAATGAAGATAATAATACCAAAGAATTTGTGTTTGCAATCATTTTCAGGAAGAAACTGAGTATTATCTGACAGAATTGCAGGGGTGTCAATACTTTTGGCCACAACTGTATGTGTGTATGTTCGGTATGTGTGTATGCATGTGCAGTACTGTATATGTATGTGTATCTGTGTGTATGTACGATATATGTATGTGCGGTATGTGTGAGTGTAAGGGAGGGACAGGACTGTAGTCGTGACCCGTATAACCGCAATATTGAGGTCCAGTCCTTCCCCTACAGAAAACTACTCTTCTTTCTCGTGTACCTGCATCTCCAGATTCATCTACCGATGGCCGTGGGTAACGTGGGCTGCAGCACTTGAATGTTGTGTGGAGGCCAAGCTGTCCAAGCCTATAGCCCATGTGGCACCCTGGCCCTATCTTACCTAACTTCCTAACCAACTATCCTCTTACTACCCGGCAGCCCTCCTACATTTAACCCTCTTTGAACGTCCGATCAGCTATACCTATAGAGCCCACTAGTATGCCCCCATCTAGTGGCCCGTAACAGAACTATACTTACCCATGACTATGTAAACTATATACTAAAGTGCCCTCCTCTAATGTCCCCAAAAGGATGCACCAACTTTCCCTAAGTGTACATATACAACAAACACTATATTATGCATTAGTATAATACAGAAACACAGGACAATATATTACAGCTTTCTACAAAATGGTAACACATACATGTGGCAATACCATTACAGATGAGTGATAATACATAGTTTATATGTGGCAATGCTGCAGGCATTCAACATAGACCTATTTGTAAACATTAACAACCGGAAGACAATCAGCAGGAAGGGAGGCAACAAAGACAGCAAATCTCACCCCCTTACATGTGTATGTATGGTGTATGCGTGTATATATGTACGGTATGTGTATGTATCACCGTATATGTATATGTATCTGTGTGTATGTATAGTATATGTATGTGTATTTGTGTTTGTGTATGTATGGTGTATGTATGTACGGTATGTGTATGTATGACGGTATATGCATGTGTATCTGTGTGTATGTATGGTGTATGAGTGTGTTTGCATATACGATATATGTATGTGTATCTATGTGTATGTACGGTGTAAGTATGTATGGTATGTGTGTATGTATATATGTTATATGTATGTGTATCTGTATGTGTATGTACAGTATATACAGCTCTGGCAAAAATTATGAGACCACTTTCAAATGTTAAGTTTGTCTGATTTTTCTCTTTATATTTTTGAGTAAAATATAAATTGTTCTTTTAGTCTATAAACTTCTGACAACATGTCTCTGAATTTCCAAGCAATAAATTTTGTATTTTTTTTCTGACAAAGAAAAATGGTCAAAATTTTAAAAAAACAAAACAGTGTTTTCAGACCTCAAATAATGCAAAGAAAGCAAGTTCATAATCATTTAGAAACAACAATACTAATGTTTTAACTCAGGAAAAGTTCAGAATTTTGTGCAATAACCATGATTTTTAATCACAGCTTTCATGCGTCTTGGCATGCTTTCCACCTGTCTTTACACTACTTCTGGCACAAAAATTAAAGCACTTCTTCTTTGTTTGATGGCTTGTGACTATTCATCATTCTCTTGATTACATTCCAGAGGGTTTCTATGGGGTTCAGGTCTGGAGAATGGGCTGCCCATAACAGGGATTTGATGTTGTGGTCTCTTAATTTTCGCCAGAGCTGTATATGTACGGTATATGTGTTTATGTATGTACAGTATATGTAGAGCAGATACCAGATGACACAGCTACAAGTCATATAATATAATATAATATAATATATACATGGTCGGGCTCTGCTGGTTCCAGCAGTAATCACATAAACATGAGGAGGCGCTTTGCACACTTGCTGTTATGTGCCAACTAGAGTGTCATATCTACAGTGTTCTATTCACTGACATAGTAGATACTAGTTGTCACTTGACTGCAAGTCTGACTGCGCTGGAGCCAGCAGGACCGAATACTAATGGATATATATATTTATTACACACACACACACACAGTATATTTATATTCATCTCAGTGAAAAAATATAACTACAGTATATTTTGGATTATAAGATGCACATTCCCCCCCCCCAAATTTGGGGGGGGAATGGGGGTGCATCTTATAATGCGGATATACCTTATCAGCGCACCACTGTGGGTGTCCGGTGCTGCTGCTGCGGGTGTCCTGTGCTCCCACTGCTGTGCTGTGTCCGCTGCTGCCGCTGCTGTGTTCTGTGCTGCCGCTGCTGCGCTGTGTTCGGCGGTGCTGCGGAGGGTTCTGCCGACATTTTGTGAAAGGCCAGAGCCCTTGCAGTTCAGCGCTGAGATCTCATCTCCCGATATTTTGGTGCCAAGATCTCCATCTGTGCATGCGCCGCCCCCGGCGGCCATTTTCCCGGAGTCCACTGCACAGGAAACCACAGAACTGCGGGGGCTCTGGCCTTTCACAAAATGTCGGCAAAGGCCCCTGCAGCACCGCCGGACACAGCGCATCAGCGGCAGTACCGGAAACAGTGCAGCGGCAGCACCGGACACAGCGCAGCAGCACCGGACACAGCACAGCAGCAGTACCAGACACTCGCAGAGGCGCGCCGCACATCAGAGCACCCCCTCATCCCAGCCTGCGACTTGCAAAAATGCTCCACTCTTGCCTCCTCCAGCAGCGACCCTGGGACCCCAGTTCACCGCAGCCACCACCCTGGTAAGCAATAAGACTCATGGATTATAAGAAGCACCATCATCTTATTAAAAAAGGTTTTTTTACCTATTTTTCTCCTCAAAATTTGAGTTGCGTCTTATTATCCGGAGTGTCTTATAATCCGAAAAATACGGTATATATTTTTTTAGAGGTATGGGGGCCCAAATAGAACTTTTGCTACGGGGCCGCGTGATTGCTATGTACGCCCCTGCTTGCAGGGCAGTAATAATGAGGGCAATCTGCCTTGTTGCTCGGAGCCCAAGGCTCCAGGGTCCCATTGCCATCATAACCAGCGTACTGAGCAGGGAGGGGAGCCCAAACACATTTCTTGAACAGGGGCCCCAAGCTTTTTAGTGTCTGCCCCTGCCCTCAGCCAGTGGCTTGTCTCTAATAGTGGCACACCATGCAGCTGCTATGGGGCCTGTGAGTCAGGGGGATCCCCCCCGGTGCCAGCGGAGCAGCAGGTGACAGTAGGCAAAAGCCGGCTGCTGCAGCTAAAGCCTGTGCACGCTGCTAAAGAGAAATTCATATTCACTGCTTCCCATGCCCATAGGCCCTCCCACCGCTATGCACTGAAGCTGGTGCTGAGAGATGGGAGGAACTCTAGGAGTGGAGAGCAGTGAATATTCATTTCACTTTAATAGCGGACTCAGTAGCCGCAGCTGCAGGCTTCCTGCTGCTAGGCTATCACATGTGCCCACTACTAAAGGGAATGAATATGGAGAGTGTATTATACTCTATGGAGGACTATGGGAAGTCTATTATACTATATGGAGGACTATGGGGAGTCTATTATACTATATAGAGGACTATGGGAGTGTAGTGTAGCATATGGAGGACTAGGGGGAGTACATTATACTATATGGAGGACTATTGGGAGTCTATTATACTATATGGAGGACTATGGAGAGTCTATTATACTATATAGAGGACTATGGGGAGTCTATTATACTATATAGAGGACTATGGGGAGTGTAGTGTAGCATATGGAGGACTAGGGGGAGTACATTATACTATATGGAGGACTATTGGGAGTCTATTATACTATATGGAGGACTATGGAGAGTCTATTATACTATATAGAGGACTATGGGGAGTGTAGTGTAGCATATGGAGGACTAGGGGGAGTACATTATACTATATGGAGGACTATTGGGAGTCTATTATACTATATGGAGGACTATGGGGAGTGTATTATACTATATGTAGGACAAGGGGGAGTACATTATCCTATATGGAGGACTATGGGGGTGTATTATACTATATGGACGACTAGGGGGAGTGCAAAATGCTGCATATTCATCGAGTGATTGGATTGGTTATGCCAGAACAAAAATCATTGTTCTCATAAGTACATTGCCCAGTGAAAACTGCAGATATGCTGCTAAGATGATCTGTATGTGCACAGATTGATCTACTAGTGATCATTCTGTCCCCATTATTGTTCCTCAGCCAGTGTAAAGCGGCTGGGAAACAAACGGTGAATGACTTCAATATTGTTGATCACACTCATTTAGAAGCCTGAAATCAGCACATGTAACTACAACTGAAATGTTTCTGTGTGATTCTCTAATTTGTTAGCATTTGGGACCCCATTTTAAACTTTTGCAAAGAGGCCCCACTCTGCCTAAAACCGGCCCAGCATGTCGATCATGGTAGTAGTTAAGCCCCAGCATACAAGGAAAATCACTGATGTCTGAATGAACCCTTAAGCACATTTCTAAGACTTAAAGAAAATAACTCTGGTGGAGAAGCGCAAATATATTGATTGTATAAGATATAGGTAAATATTAGTAGATCACCATGGCACATATACTATATATATGTGACTTGCATTGGCAACACTTGCTTAATAGTCAACCTTAGATATATAGTATGCAGCCGACAGCCTTATACTATCAATTTACATTATTATATCAATAAAAATAACACCATTGTTCATCAGTGGCGCCATAACTACAGGTGTAAATAACTAAGATTCCTATAAAACACTGGTGGACAAGCTTTTCTGATCTGAGGCCACAGTATCATATTGAAAGAAGGGCTATATAAATACTTGAAGAGTAGACATTTTGTCTTTGACATGTTATGTTTCTTATGTTCATTGTGCCCAGCATTGTGTTGTGCACCTGTGGCCCTTGCATATACAGGGACAGCCATGTGCTGTATGTGGTCACACCACCAGATCCTGCTAGTGTTTGTCAGGGTGTTTCCTGGTTGACAGCTTTCTTGAGGAAGAGTGGACCCAAATACAACCTCACCCTGACAAGGTGGTGAGTGTTTCGCTATTTTTCAAGGAGAAGATTGATAAAATCAGAGACCGTTTTGGTCAACAACCCCCAGTGCCCTTCCTCCTACCTGCCCTCCTCCTGCAAAACCAACTTCTCCACCATTACAGAAGTTCGCCTCTCCACTCTACTCTCAAGATCACATCTCACCACCTGTGCACTTGACCCGATCCCATCCCACTTCATCCCAAACCTCACCACAGTCTTCATCCCAACCCTAACCCATCTCTTCAACCTATCACTAACAACTGGTGTTTTCCCCTCAAGCTTTAAACATGCCTCAATCACACCTATCCTCAAAAAGCCCTCTCTTGACCCAGCCTCTGTATCTAGCTATCGACCTATATCACTTCTCCCATATGCCTCAAAACTACTGGAACAACACGTCCATCTTGAACTATCCTCCCACCTCTCTTCTTGCTCCCTCCTTGACCACTTGCAATCCGACTTCCGGCCACACCACTCCACTGAAACTGCCCTAACTAAGGTCACCAATGACCTACTAGCCACCAAGGCCAAGCAACACTACTCTGTCCTCCTCTTCCTGGACCTGTCCTCTGCCTTTGACTCAGTGGACCATTCCCTATTACTACAGACCCTCTCATCTCTTGGTATCACAGACTTGGCCCAATCTTGGATTGCATCATACTTAGCAGACCGGACATTCAGCGTCTCCCATTCGCACACCACATCCTCACTGCGCCCCCTATATGTCGGAGTCCCGCAAGGTTCAGTCCTAGGGCCCCTGCTCTTCTCCATTTACACCTTCGGCCTCAGACAGCTCATAGAATCTCATGGCTTTCAGTATCATCTCTATGCTGATGACACACAGATCTATATCTCTGGACCAGATATCACCTCCCTACTGAACAGAATCCCTCAATGTCTGTCTGCTATTTCATCCTTCTTCTCCGCTAGATTTCTAAAACTTAATATGGACAAAACAGAATTAATCATCTTTCGCCCATCTCACGTGACCCCCCCCAACAGACCTATCCATTAAAGTAAACGGCTGCCAACTCTCTCCAGTCCCACAAGCTCGCTGCCTCGGGGTTATCCTTGACACTGATCTCTCTTTCAAACCACATATCCAAGCCCTTTCCGCTTCCTGCCGACTTCATCCGTACATTCCTCAACCAAGAATTTGCAAAAACCCTAGTCCATGCCCTCATCATCTCCCGCCTTGACTACTGCAACCTCCTGCTCTGTGGCCTCCCCTCTAACACTCTTGCACCCCTCCAATCTATTCTTAACTCTGCTGCCCGACTAATCCACCTGTCCCCCGCTATTTCCCGGCCTCTCCCCTCTGTCAATCCCTGCACTGGCTCCCCATTACCCAAAGACTCCAGTTCAAAACCCTAACCATGACATACAAAGCCATCCACAACCTGAGTCCTCCGTACATCTGTGACCTAGTCTCTCGGTACTTACCTGCACGAAACCTCCAATCCTCACAAGATCTCCTTCTGTACTCCCCTCTTATCTCCTCTTCCCCCAATCGTATACAAGATTTCTCCCGCGCATCCCCTCTACTCTGGAACTCTCTACCACAACATATCAGACTCTCGCCTACCATGGAAACCTTCAAAAAGAACTTGAAGACCTACCTCTTCCGACAAGCCTACAACTTGCGGTAACCACCAATCCACCAAACCGCTGCATGACCAGCTCTACCCTCGCCTACTGTATCCTCACCCATCCCATTGTAGATTGTGAGCCCTCGCGGGCAGGGTCCTCTCTCATCCTGTACCAGTCGTGACTTGTATTGTTTAAGATTACTGCACTTGTATGTATTATATATACCTCTCCTCACATGTAAAGCGCCATGGAAGAAATGGCGCTATAATAAATAATAATAATAATAATAATAATAATATTGAGCGTTGCTCTATAACCCTTTTTTAAGGTCAATAGAACTGGTACTTAGAAAACGTTTTCAGGCCAGAGAAACCTGCTCAATGCGTGTGACCAGAGTGCGTCTGAGCACAGTCATCATGTAGAGTACTGTTGGGCTGGAGGCAAAGGTGAAGTAATGGGAATATGAGTAAAAAACGGCCATGTGGGCAAGAGGATTCCTTAAGGCTTTTAGTGGGTCAGAGTGAGTGACCAGCTGATCATTAAAGCTGTGGAGATGGATAAGTACTGCAGGCTTGAATGTTGCTGCTTGGAGTGGAGACAGTGAGCTGAGAAAGAGACAGAGAGTGAACCTTAGGCAGCCTTTGTCAGTCATTTTGGACTATGAAAGCATCTGTGGATGAATTAGAGCCGAAACACCAGCAGATGATGACCGATTGACCACACTATCGCCGAAAGAAAGACCTCTCAGTTTTCTGTGGGTGGCGGGATCAGTGGACGTGACCTAGTGAGTTCTTGAAGAAAAGTCAATGTCATAGACAGCAATCCATCTCCCTGCATGTAATGAATGCTCAGGTGTTGTCTGGAGGTTAACAGCTGGCTAAGGCCTCTTTCACACATCAGGTTTTCGCCGTCAGGCGCGATCCGGCGCTTTTGACAGAAACCGGATCCGGCGAAATGCAATGCCGGATCCGGTTTCCCCCCCATTGACTTGCATTTGCGCCGGATCGCGCCGGATGGCCATGCGTTTCATCCGGTTTTCGCCGGATCCGGCAATGTGTCGCGATCCGGCGTCTGGAAAAAACGGCTACTGTAACTTTTTTTGTCTCCGGCGAAAAAGCCGGACACGCCGGATCCGGCGCGTCCGTCTTTTTCACACAATGAAAGCCTATGAGCGCCGCAATGCGCCTGATCCGGCGAAAGCCGGATCCGGTGGCCGGATCCGGTTTTTTTGGTCTGAGCATGCTCAGTAGCTCTGCCCACAAGACATATATAAAAGCAAGACAGTGGGACCCACAGCCACACCCAACATGCCACCCAAGAAAGCAACCAAGCGCAGCAGGAGAAGGCAGGAGACCACTGCAGCACCATCAGCACCACCACCACCCCAAATGGAGCAGCAAATGGAACATGCTGAGGAGGGGAGGCCAGCAGCAGATGAGAGACGGTAATTATCAAATCCCCCATTCCTCCAAACTAGGGCTATTGAATATCAAGATATTCATTGGCCCTTTGTTTCTCTTTATTCAACAGCCGCCCAATAGATGCAGCAGCAGCAGCAGCAGCAATGGCAGCAGCTGGAACACCACCCACAGGCATGGAGTGTGGCCACCAGGAAGACAGCACATCATCTTCTGGGAGCCCTCCCTCGCATCGTCAGCATTTGACGGTAAGTTTTTATTTCCAAAATCCATCATCTCTGTAATATATGTCTATTCATTGCCTTTTATTTCAAAACAGGATTCACAAGATGAAGAGGAGCTCCCAGAAGAAGAAGGAAGGGGTGGACAGACACCTGGAGTGGGCTCACAATTGGTAAGTTTTTTGCATCAAACGCAGAAACACAACATCACACTACACACAACACATAGAAAACAATGTTCTGCAGACCACACACAGCAAACAAATGCCTACATCCAAAGACATAACATTTTTTGTTTTCTTCTCTAGTCTTCCCAATCTGGTGCTCGGCCAAGAGGTCCTCGCAGTGCCTCCCAGGGTCGTCGGCGACAGCAACGCTGCGGTCACCAGCGTGTAAGTATAAATATTTTTGCTTTGTTTTTTTGCACTTTTTATTTCATTTCTTTTGTGGAGGCTAATTATGTTATTTTTGTCTTTTTCTTTAACAGCCTTCACAGCGTGCTCCCGACTCTGACGGTGAGGATGGAGGACTCGATGTGGACCACCTCATCGATCTCGTCAGAGAAAGGGAGCCGCTCTGGAATATGGCTGACCGCCGCCACGCTGACCTTATCGTTACCCGACGACTCTGGGTGGAAATCTGTTCGCTCCTTGTGGGCCGCTGGGAGGACCTCGATGTTCGGGCCCAGATTAAAGAGCGTAAGTATATACAGTACCGGTTGCTTGATGTAAACCAGTGTTTCCCGAACTCCAGTCCTCGTGGTCCCCACGGATCATGTGTTCAGGATTTCTATTTACTATGGAAATCCTGAAAACATGACCCCTGGGGACCATGAGGACTGGAGTTTGGGAAACACTGATGTTGTATACTAACCACTTTGTCCTTTCTCGTTTCAGGGAACAGAATTGTGAATCGGTGGCGGTCTGTGAGGGATCGTTTCAAGAAGGAGTTCAATAAAGAGATGCGGGCCCCGAGTGGATCTGGAGGACGCAGGAGCAAGTAAAAGTACGCAGAAGCCCTGTCGTTCCTCCGGGAAACAATGGTCACTAGAAGGTAAATATTACACACCACATGTGAAAAAAAATGTTAGATGTAAATTTTTTTTTTCAGCCAGGGCCATACCATGTCAGTATTTTAATTGTTTTTTTTTCTCTTTATTCCACAGCACGGTGAGCAGCACTCGGGAGCCTGCACGATTGGACCCTTCTGAGGCGATCCCTGAGGAGACCGGCACCGAGGGACACTTCGACCGCCCCGGTACATCTGCACCTTCCCAGCCTTCCCACACATTCGACCCATCTGTCCCATCCACCAGCATAGGAGCATCGTGGCCGCCTACATTACATGAAGCTGCTGGTGAGGAGATCGCTTTCCCTTTACCCCACCCTTCTGCCCCTGCCACCTCTAGTACACCTGCGGGTACTGGGCGGCAGCGGCAGAGGGGTCAGGAAAAGACTTATGCGCCAGAGTTCTTGCATCTGAATGCATCTTTCCAGAACTGTCTAAAAGTCTTGTCAGAGCAAATCTCCGCAGGCTATCAGCAGATCAACTCCAGCATTCTGGAGGTGAAGACACTTCTGCAAACCATGCATTCAGAAGCAAGATCTTCGCCAAACCACACCTTTTTCAGGTCTGTTGTGGAGCGCATGGAAACGCTCTCTCCTGCCCAGCAGATGCATGTAATGCATTCATGCCACGCTGCTCTCCAGCAAGTTACCTCCCAACCTCCTCCTCCCACCACAGTAGTTCCTCCACCTGCACCCCCTCCAGCCACTTTCCATCCTCCCCCTCCTATTACATCTACACCCCCTCCAGCCACTTTCCATCCTCCCCCTCCTATTACATCTACACCCCCTCCAGCCACTTTCCATCCTCCCCCTCCTATTACATACCATCCACCTCCCCAGCACCATCCACCTCCCCAGCACCAGCAACCTCCCCAGCACCAGCAACCTCCCCAGCACCAGCAACCTCCCCAGCACCAGCAACCTCCCCAGTACCAGCAACCTCCCCAGTACCAGCAACCTCCCCAGTACCAGCAACCTCCCCAGTACCTGCAAACTCCCCAGTACCAGCAACCTCCCCAGTACCAGACATCTCCCCACTTCCAGCAACCTGCCCCGTACCAGACATCTCCCCACTTCCAGCAACCTGCCCCGTACCAGACATCTCCCCACTTCCAGCAACCTGCCCCGTACCAAACTCCTTCCCCATACAACTTGCCATCAACATCATCTGCTCCTACAGTCCCTGCCCAACCCTCCACTCCACCACCCACCACCTCTTCTGCTTCCCACATGTCCACCCATTCTGTAGTTTTTTCCACACCTTCACCTCTAACTGTTCCTTCCCCACCACGATCCCAGTCCTCTCTCCACACTCCCAGTGTCGAAGTGTCCCGCAGCCCCTCCAGCAGTATTTCCACCACACACTACACAGATTTATAATGTGTGTATTTAAATAAAAATGACCAGTTTTATGGTTTCAAAGCTTTATTAAACAAGTTTATTAAAATTTTAAAAAAGTTTACTAAAAAAAACATTTTTCAATAAAAGTTAAATTATTTTACACTGGTTGTCTGTCATTTCTTTCTGCGGCGAAAAAGGTTAAATACAGGGTATTTAAAAGGTGAAATGGTATTCAAAACTAGGTATATAACTGTGGGTAAATTTTAGCTTTTTGCCACAGTTGTGTTCCTGGTTGTGTTTGAAGCAAAGTATTTCACCTAAAAAGTTGTGTTTATTGTTGGTGATTTCCTAACAATGTACACAACTTTTGTTAAAAGGTGAAATACTTTGCATAAAACACAACCAGGTACACACACCTGTGGCCTAAAGCTAAAAATAGTAAGACCATGACAAGATAGCCAAGTTTGGTTGGCAAAGGTATATACTGTTGGTCCAGAAGGTACACAAGTTTGGTTAGGGCACAAATCTTTCACACTCTGTCATCCTGCCAGTGTACTCTGCCTTGAGGTGACATAAAGTATATTGCAAAATTGTCCCTCATTACTGAAACCGTCACAGAACTTCTAGTGGTAATGTCATGGTAATCTTGCAAGGTGGTTTCTTCAGAGGTGTCCTCAATGGAAATGGGTTCCTTGCAGATAACAAAATTGTGGAGTACCACGCACGCTTTGATCACCTCGTCCACAGTTTCTGTCTTGAGGTTAATCGCAGTCAATAGGACCCGCCATTTGGCTGTCAGAATACCAAAGGTACATTCAACCATTCTTCTTGCTCTTGTGAGGCGGTAATTAAAAATGCGTTTTGGTCTTGTCAATCCTCTGCTAGAGTACGGTTTCAAAAGGTGTTCTGACAGCTGGAAGGCTTCATCCCCTACACAGACAAATGGCATAGGTGGACCAGATGTTTGCGGCAGCGGTCTAGGTGGTGGGAACTGGAAGGTGTTTCCATACAGTTTACGCCCCATGGCAGACAGTTTGAAAACTTGAGAGTCATTGGAGCGGCCATAGGCCCCAATATCAACCGCAATAAATTTGTATTCCGCGTCAGCGATGGCCATGAGGACAATTGAAAAATATTTCTTGTAATTGAAATATTCCGATCCCGATCCAGCTGGCTTTACAATGCGGATATGTTTCCCTTCCACAGCGCCCAAGCAGTTTGGAAACTGACATATCTGTTGAAACTTGTCAGCAATTTCAATCCACCTCTCTGTTGTGGGCTCTGGTAAAAACTCTTCAGCTAAGGAGTCCCACAGTGCACGGCATGTGTACTTCACAATTCCAGATATGGTGGAAATCCCGAGTCTGTACTGGAAATGCAGTGACGAAAGGGATTCTCCAGTTGCAAGAAATCTGTGGGGAATTAAAAAACAATAAATTAGTTTTAAATCACAGCATTACATACCAAAACTGACCTATAACACTTGGAGATACAAACTACCACCAACAAGATTGCAGTGAAAGTGTGCTCTGATGCGATCACATCCAATAAATGTGGCTTACCTTAAAGTCACCATCAGACGCTCTGCGGGTGAAACAGAGAAGCGGCAATAGGTGTCCGCTTTTCTTATGAGGTGTGCAATGCGCTCCACCAAGTAATCAAAATTCTCCTTTTTCATCCTAACATATCCAAAAAATGTATCCGGGTTTCGTCGAAGGTCCATGCATAGTGTAGAATAGACCCCACGCGTCATTCTCTTGGCTGTGATGGGGTGGATCCACAAACGTCGTCTACGATGCCTGATGTGCTGCTGTCTCGCTCTCTCCTTCTCCAGAACAATCACCCTCAAACGATTCGCCTCCGCTATAAAATCCGCCAAATTCTTCAAAATATTTCCAATGACAACATCCATCTTCGCCAGTAACTTGCTCTTCTCTCCAACCTGCACTTTCTCCTCTACAACCTGTCAAAGAAGGGCTGTAGGAACATGCTATATATAGTTTTCCAGTAGCCAATCCCGTTCGGAAGGCCACAAGGGTCAATTTTAAAAACCGGATCCGGCGTAATCCGTCAAAAAACGGATAGAAAAACGGATGAACCGGATGAGACGGATCCGGTTTTGTCTGTCAAGAAAAAGACGGATCCGGCAGAAAACCGGATCCGTCACATCCGGTTTTACGAAACATTTGCCGGATCCGGCGTTCCGGCACGACGCCGGATCGCGCCTGACGCCGAAAACCTGATGTGTGAAAGTAGCCTAACAAGACTCTCTGCTTCAGGAGTAGCTGATACTGAAGGCACTTATTATGGGCAAAAGGGAACCTGTCACCATGAAAATGCCGTTCAATCTGTGGTACCATGTTATAGAGCAGGAGGAGCTGAGCAGATTGATGTACTGTATAGTTTTGTAGAAAAGATTCAGTATATTCTGTGTTTTCATCATTTAATCCTCTGCTCTTTCTGGGATTTTGGGTCCGGTAGGTGGTCCTATCAGTGACTGACAGCTACTTCTATAAACACAACTATACAAAGAAAACTGATAGGACACCACTGGACCAAAAATCTCAGAAAAAGCAGAGAATTAAATGATGAAAACACAGATTATACTGAATGTTTTCTACAAAACTATACATCTCTCTGCTCAGCTCCCCCTGCAAAGTTGATATTGTGCCTACAGATTAGATGGCATTTTCGTGGTGACAGGTTAACTTCAAATGAAAATCAGGAAAAAAAAGGATAAAGACAACAACTTGAAAAATTAAGAGGTCCTGAACAGTCCTAAAATGGGAGCATTTATGTTCCCTATTGGATATAATATCGGCACTGTCAGCGGCTCTACAAAACAGGAACAGTAGAGGAGCCCTTTTTGCAAAATAAAAAAAAAGTCCAAAAATCTGAACAGGATGTAGATTCTTACCGAAAATCATGTTTGTGGTTGAAATCTTCTCCACACCCATCATACAGTACCATGAAGGAGGTGCTGGATTGGCTTAAATTTATTTTGCAGCAGCAGCGCTACTGCTCAGACATGCAGCCAATGTCACCATCTTCAGGGTAGAGAGGAACAAGGAGTCCTGGGAGCTCTGATCTCAGCATCATCGAGTCTGTCTGGCATTACACAAAGAGACAGAAGGATTTGTACAAGCGACATCCACGGATCTGTGGTTGGTTCTCCAAGATGTTTGGATCAACCTTTCCTCAAAACCTGTGTGCAAGTGTAGCTAGAAGGGTTGATGCTGTTTTAAAGAGCAGTCATAAAAAATATTGATCTGATTTTGATTTCTCTTTTGTTCACACACTTTACATTTGGTAAAAATAAACTATTAAGGGTATGTTCCCACAGTCAGTAATCGACAGCGCTTTGAATGCAGCACATGTCCGTACGGAATAACCGCGTCCTTTACATTGCACTGGTGATATTTATCTTGCGGAGACTCGTGTTTCCGCAAGGCAAATAGACATGGTGCGGTCTAGAAAGACACGCCGCATGTGCATCTCCGCGGGTGTCTGTGGAAGCATAGTGGCCTTGGGATTTCTTGAAATCCACCCCCTGTGCTGTAACATTTGGACACTGTGGATGAACACAGTGTCCAACTCGCTGCGTTTACTGACCGTGGGATACACTTACACTTCTAGTTTTTACAGTATTCTCACTTTGCAGCATTTTTTCCACACCTGACTGAAAGTTTTGCACAATGCAGTATATCAATACGATCATAATGCATTATAGCTCAGACCGGGATACAGGATACTTTAAGGCCAACTCATAAAATCTGAAATAGAGATGATACTTTGTATTCCCGCAGGAAAATGGTTTGGAGTGAATGAAGTAGCTGTACAATGCCAGCTTGTGTGGTGTGAGGGCCTGTGATCCGGCCAGAGACATGAATTAGTGCCCCCTCCATAGAAGGAGTAATCAGTAATCATGGCTCACCTCCCCTGTCAGCTGTAGGGTATATTTATGACATACAGGCTCAGGGCGACCATGAATTGGTTCTGACTGAAAAGGCGAGAGAGATCATTACAACTGTATCCCTACAAGGGAGGCCAGTGAGAGCAGTTTCATGACGGTCGTTCATATCCCGCCACATCAGATGTTCACTGATCTGTTCCTAGGAGCCTCCATGGCCTGCCTACATCCTGATACTGGGCTCTGTTTTTCCTGGAGTAACTTGCCGCACCGTTACTTTTGTTCTTCCTGATCGTACTATTCTCTTGTTATGATTTCAGGACACTGACTGCTTTTGTTTATCCTTTGCTTCTAACATCTGTGTTGTTCTTCCCCAGCTTTTGTCTGTCTCTGAGAACGTCCCCTGAAGTTTATACAGCCTATTCTGAAAATGTTAGCTGCCTCCCTACAGAGAAATAGAGGATGATGGCACAGTACTCATATTAGTGGAAATATGCAACGGAGACGATTTCATCCGTAGTTGTGAAGCTTATGCTATTTAAAATCAGCTTTAGGCTTTTCTGCTATATACTGTATAAGAACATTAATGGTATCACCTAGAACAAGGGTAGCCAATTCATTTTTCCGAGGGACCACATGAGAGACCATGATTGTTGTGGAGGGACGAACCAATATTAATATTAATTCAAATTATAATTAATATTTTCTTTTAACCCTCCGTCAGGAACAATATTCGCACTAACTCGTAATGGAACAATGTGCCTGTCAAGCGCAGGCTAGAAAAATGCCTAGAATATCTAATTTTCTCAATTTCAGTGATCTAAAAGTGATCAGAGACCTTCATAGGGATGTAATAAAAGAGACTACACATTATCAGGTGCAAAACAAACCCATTTACTCAACATAAAAGTAATAACTTTGATATACACAAATTTCAAAACTCCTGAGAAGTACACTTTCATTTGTAAGAAAATCTGCCTTATTTCTATGAAATATCCACAAACCTTTCTCTATCCATTCATAAAACAAGCTAAATAAACAATAGTAATGACTAAAAACATTACATACCAACCTTATAAAGTGTGATGTGTTCGGGACCAATGAGCCTGAGAAGCCAGCACAGCTATATCTTACTTCCTGAAGATCTGCAGACCAACTGTGGTATCAGGTTTCACACAGCAGCTAGAGCCAGGAGACTATCTAGAGGGAGGGGATTTCCAGAAAATCTGGTGAGAAGGGAGAAATGAAAGTAGAAGAGCTGCGCCTGTCAGATCCATTGTTCCTGATGGAGGGTTAATATTATCACTTAATATTAATCTGAATTAAGTTTGCTAAGATCCTCATATATACGCTATGAGCCTGTACACAGACCCCCTCTTACGGTATGAACCCCCGCATAGCCCCTCTATATACACAAAGTTATAGTGATAGCAAAAATAGTATGTCAAGTTGTAGAGGCGTCTATCAATTCAAATTTTCAAGTGAGCAAAATAGTAGATTTAAAATGCAACTTTAAATGAACCTATTAAATTCACTCTAATTAGGGACACAACAAACATAAAATCACATACCGTATGCGCAAGAATGTATCAAAACACTCCCGTTTTCTAATCCTGTATTGTTACCAAAGGGTGTAAGTACATAAGCATTGATACGAGAGTGTGAATAGGACTCTAGGAACCCTGATAAGAATGGACAGGGGTAAGTAAAAGTGAACTAAAGGGCCTTTTACACAGAGCGATATCGCTAGCGATATTGCTAAAGCGTCACCGATTTTGTGACGCAGCAGCGATATTGGTAGCGATCTCGCTACATGTGACACTCACCTCTGACCGGCTTCCCGCTGGTTATCGCTGATTACGCGAGATCGTCCTGGGCCGTTTTCTCATCGTCGGCTTCCTGCTGGCGCTGACGTGCGAGCCATGGACGCGGGCAGAAGAAGTCATCATCGCCATGTCTGACAGGTAAGTAACGACCGCCGACCGCTGCTGCATTGCTAGAGACATCTGTCTGTTTGGCAGCTCACTAGTGACCATTTAGCGACGCACCAGCGATCCTGACCGGGTCATATCGTGGTCGGGATCGCTGGTGCATCGCTAAATGTAACGGGGCCTTAACTGAAAGACCGATATCTTTCATCTGACAAATGGTAAGACATCCTTAATTAGCACTTACCCCTGTTCCTTCTTATCTGGGTTCCTAGAATCCTATTCACTCTCTTGTATCAATGCATCTGTACTTATACCCATTGGTAACAATATAGATTAGAAAATGGGAGTGTTTTGATGCATTTTTGCCGTACCATTACATATACCGTATTTTCCGGCATATAAGACAACTAGGCGTATAAGACGACCCCCAACATTTCCAGTTAAAATATAAAATCTTCTCAAAAGATTTGGGCTCTTCTTATACACCGGGTGTCGTCTTATAGGGTGGGTGAGGAGCTCTGCGGTCACCGCATATGGTGGGGGGGAGTGGTCCCGATGACAAGGTGAGGGGTCATCTCACTGGGAAAGTGTAAGTGAACTATCCCTATTACCTCATTGCAGCAGCGTTGTTCTTGCAGCTCTCTGTGCTGGGGGGGCCGGTGGCTCTTTGCGCAGCATGGGGGGCTCCGCCGGCATTTTGTCAAAGCCCGGAGGCCCCCGCAGCTCCATTACTGCGATGCAGTGGCCTCCGGGAAAATCGCCGCTGGGGACGGCGCATGCTTAGATTCAGATCTTGTCTCCCGAGATCTCGGGACGAGATCTGAATCTGAGCATGTGCCGCCCCATCGGCCATTTTCCCGCTGGCCACCGCATTGCAGCAATGGAGCTGCGGGGGCCTCCGGGCTTTGACGAAATGCCGGCGGAGCCCCCCACGCTGCACAAAGAGCCGCCGCCCCCCCAGCACAGAGAGCCGCACAGAACACCGCTGCTGCAGTGAGGTAATAGGGATACTTCACTTACACCTTCTCGGTTTGACGCCCCCTCACCTCGTCATCGGGACCACTCCCCCCCACCATTTGCAGTGACCGCAGAGCTCCACAACCGCCCTATAAGACGACACCTGACGTATAAAACGACCCCTGACTTTTAAGAAGATTTTCAGGGGTTAAAAAGTCGTCTTATACACCGGAAAATACGGTATATGTGTTTTATGTTGTTTCGTGTCCCTTATTAGGGTGATTTTAATAGATTATTTAAAAGTTGCATTTTAAATGTACTATTTTTGCTTCTTTATGCTAGCAGGAGAAGGCTATCTTCTTACAACCTTCTCCTGCCTTGTGGTCCTCCACCATTTTCATTTTCAGAGTGCTCGGCAGCTGCTTAGAAGAACCCGTGGCTGCAGTGTTTTTTGACACAAGGTTAGAGGAGGCTGGATTTTTATAAAGCTGGGAAATTTGCTCCTGGCCTTTCCTAACGATGATAGTAAACAAGTCATAACCCTAACAGGCTAATTAAGGTCTGAAACTTTAGTCAACATTATCTGAGCACACAAATCTCCAAGGGTGCCCAATCTTTTGCATTAGCCCATTTTTCTTTTTGTAATTTTTAAAATGTAGAAGATGAAAATATTTTTTTTTTTGCCTAAAATACAAAGGAAATGTGTCATCTTTAAGAGATGATTTCATCTTCAACTTACTTAACTGTTCACAATGACAGTAATTTTGACCAGGGGTGGCCAAACCTTTAAATGCCACTGTAGCCTGAGCCTATTAAGTCTGTTTTTTTATCAGGTAATTTTTTATTAAACATTTTCAAAAACCGAAAAAAACAGGTAATCACATACAGGGTAATTCCCAAATAGTGTATTACATAAACACAATAAAACCCCACAAAAATCCCTCCCATATCACCCCCCACCCTCACACGACAAAAACTCTCTTCTCTCCCGATGCATTTGGTCTCTCACAGCTACAGTTTTCAGGTTATATCCTCCTCAACGCTCTCATCCATGTTAATCTAGAAGGCGCCAACCAGGGAGTGTCTAACCAAGGCGCCCACATATCCTCCCATTTCTTAGTTGTTCTTCTGTTTTGATACACATATTTCTCCATGTCTATATTATTATTAACTGCATCGGTAACTTCCGTGATTGTGGGAACAGAAGATCCCTTCCAGTGAGCCGCCACCCTTTTACGAGCTTGATATATTTGTGAGACTGCCAGCTGGTGCTCCTCCGAAAGCAGCAAAGTCTCCACCCGCCCCAGAAGGGCCATTTTGGTGTCTAGTACCATTTGACATTGATAGACAGTGTTAAGTAAATCAGTCACATCCCCCCAAAACCTACGTAACTGGGGACAGTTCCAGGTCATGTGTATCAGATCCGCATTGGGCATTCCACATTTCCAACAATCTGCCTCTCTAGCATAGCCCATTTTCAACAGCCGTACAGGAGTTCGATAAACTCGATGAAGCAAATAAAGATGCGGCACTCTCTGCACCTCGCTAACTGAGACTTTCGTGACTTCTTGCAATGCATCCTCCCATTCATCATCTGTTAAATCACCTACATCAACTTGCCACTTATTCTTTAGCGTCTCCAAACTTGCCACTCTCTTTTCCACCTCTTGATCATCCTCCCATCACTACTCTAATAGCGGAGTTCTAGCTGGATTATCATTATTATTAGCATGTCTCAGCTGGAGATATTGAAAAAATCTTGCATTAGGAATGGAAAACGTCTGTTTAAGATCCTCAAAGGGTCGAAACTCCCCTTCCGAATAAAGCTGTGATACTAGTTTAAGCCCTCTCCTCTCCCATAGCTCAAAACCCTCTAATTTATGGAGCTCTGTACATGTCAAGTTTCTCCAGATCAGGGCATGCCCCGTGACTCCCTGTAAACCCAGTATTTCTTTGGCCATGTTCCATACCTTATCCATGCACTTCATTGTTGGACTATTGATAGCTCGACCCTGACGGAACCGCCCTGAGTCTAGCGCCTGCACCAGTAAGTCGTTTCCCACTACGCATGTAAGCATACATCCTGAGGAACTTCGCATGAAGGAATCCTCCTCCCCCATCCTCTGAAATGCTGCAACTGCGCTGCAAGATAATACAGAAACGGGTCAGGAACCGCTAATCCCTCCAGTTCTTTAGATCTTCGCAAAACCTCCAACCGAATTCTAGGAACACTCCTCTTCCAGATAAGCTCTCTAAATATTCTATTTATCTGATAAAAGACTCTACCAGCAATCCAAATGGGCGCATTATGGAGGACATACAAAGCTTGTGGCATGGGAACCATTTTTACTAGGTTTGCCCTTCCCACCATACTCAGGGGTAAAAGTCTGTTTTTTAAGGATTGCAAATACGGACACACGCACACCCTATGTACTCAATGGTGGTGTGCACATGTCAGGCTTTTCATACGGACTGTATATCTGTGTCAAAAACCCGCGGAAATGTCTGTTTTTTACTAGCACCATGGACAAAATGCGTGCCGCACATGTGCACACTGCTGAGACACAGATGACATCCGTGTGTCATCAGTGTGACACGTACTGGTGCATGAGAAAAGCTGTACAGTTTTCCCTTTTCCCAGGTGCCGGATGCTGAAGACAGCTTTGATCATTGTCACACGGTCTCCCTGAGCTCAGCGTGACCAGGTGACAATGATGGGAGTTGTAATGTGTGCAAAAACTGTAAAGCGCTGCGGAATATGTAGGCACTATCTAAATAAAAAGATTATTATTAATAAACACCCGCTGTGTACATCGTGTGTAAAATAAAGAACTAAATACAAAAATTGCTGTGGGCCCCCACACAATTTTTATAACCAGCAGAGGGAAAGCCCACGGCTGGGGACTGACGTTACTAATGGGAAAGGGGATAATATCCCAAAAGGTTCCCAGGCTACAACTGTTTGCTTAGCCTTTACTGGTTAGTTTATGGGAGACTGCAGAAAAAAAAATGACGCATCAACAAGATGTGCCAAATCTGGCGCTTATCCTCGCTCTTCCTATTTGCCCTGGTGCTGTGGCAAGTGGCATAATAGGTTTAATGTCAGCTTTGTATTGTCAGCTGACATCAAGCCCTGGGGTTAGTAATGGAAAGGTGCCTATAAGAAGCCCCCATTACTAACCCCATAATCATATTGTAAAAAATACAAAACCAAAATAAAGTATTTTAATTGTAATAAATACACACCCACCCTCATTTTCCCATTTATTATTGTAAAAATGAAAATAATAAAAAAACATATTCCTTATTTGTCCGACGACAAAACATTTGTCCCACAAATAAGTTAATCTCTGATACATCTGGGCTACATGACTGAGCAGTGGCATGATGCGACCGCTCAACCATGAATCTAGGAGACACTGAGCTGAGCTTGCAAGAGCTTCAGTAACAAGCTATAACCTTATAGAGGTTACTGCTGGTCACTGCCAGTTGTTGCCAAGCTCAGTTTAGTGTGAACCAATCAATGATCTGCAGTAACCTTCATGATGTCACTGCTATCACCATGAGTGTTTTCTCACCGTGCTAGTGTTGATCTCATTGAGGTCACCGCAGTTCATCAGGCCGCTGCCAATGAGCTGCCTATGTGAAATGCAGCTTTAGTGACCAGCGGTAGCCTCAATGACATTACTGCTCGTCACTGAAGCTGCATTCTCAGCAACTCATTGTTTCCTGGATTTCAGTCTGTATGGTAGAATCATGCCATCATTCAGCTTGAAATCGAGATGTAGCAGAAATGGATTATGGTGTGGGACAGTATGCATTATCTTCTCATAGGACAGGTGAGGAATATGTTTGTTTATTATGTTTGGTTTTTTAAAGGGCATCGGTGATTATCTGCTCGTCGGACAGGTGAGCAATATGGTTGTTGGTACACTCAATTTATAATAGGACACATGGTTTTTGCCGAGTGGCAGGCGTACATTTTTTTGTTGTGCTGTGCAACAGCTCACAGCTGTTTGCGTAGCCTTTACTAGTGAATTTACAAGGATTTCTGAAAAAAATTATGTAGGGTCCCCCTATGAATTCAATCCAGCAAAGGCTAAACAGACAGCTGTGGGCTGATATTAATTGCCTGGCAAGGGGCCAGAGATATTACACCCCCTCCCAGGCTACCAAAATCAGCCCTCAGCCGCCCTAGAAATGGCACATCCATGAGATGCACCAAATCTGGTGCTTAGCCTCACTCTTCCTCTGATTGCTCCACTCCTGGTTTTGGCTTACAAATACTGCAATAAAAAACTCACCAAATACGCATTGTGTGCACATGACCTAATTGAAACACGTCACCACTTCTGCATTTTTCACCCAGTCCTTGTTTTCATTTACAAATATATTCAATGTAAAATACTGACCAAATAATGAACATGTGAACATGGCCTGATTGAAATTATAATTCCCATACATTTCAGCGCTCACAAGGTGCAGCTTCATGTTTTGTGTTTGTTTTTGTTTGCTTTGTAGTCAGATTTGCACCTACCCATATATTTCCAGCTTCTGATAATAATGACCTTATTTTGTATCAAAGAAAAAGAAAGCAGATTGTGAGAATTATTTGGGGAAAGGGACTAATGCAAATGGTGATTATCTCTGCACAAAATATGAGCTTCAAGAAGCAAATTACTGATGACATCACTTATGGGGCAATAACATGTAATGGTCTAGGAATAGGGATTCGAAGATCTTAGCTGACAACAGGTGTCTCAGCCTCTCACATCTTGAATCACATGTATTACATATGCTACATTCCACAAGTTCTTGTAATACTTTGAGGATGCTTCTCTACCCTGTGTTCTACATGTTATGTCAAAAAAATTCTTAAAGGGAATCTGTCACAAGATTTTTGCTACCCCATCTGGGAGCAGCAAGATAAAGAGCAGAGACCCTGAATGCAGCGATGTATCACTTACTGGGCCCCTTGCTGCAGTTTTAATAAAATTACTGATTTCTCTGCTGCAGGTCTACCAGTTCTCTGAATGCTGACCTGTATAACCCTGTCCACAGCACTGATAGGCAACTTTATAAGCCGCCAATCAGTGGTGGCGTGATGATTGGACTACATGGCAACAGGTTTACTAGTCCTACAGCATTAATCTCCTGCTGATAAAATAACTGTCTTATCAAACCTACAGCAAGAAGCTCGATAAGTGACAAATCACAGAATCAGTGACAGGGGTATTCCCATCTCCAAGATCCTATCTCAATATGTAGTAGGTGTAATAATAATATTAGCAAATACCTCCAATTAAAAATGCAGCAAAGTTTTTTCTGATTGGCTATGTGTCTTTCCTCATGTGGAGGCATTTCAGGACCTTAGGTATCCATGGTTGTAGCCACTAGCAACTAGCTTACTAATTGTCACATTATCAGTGGAAGTAGCCATGGATACCTTTGGTCCTGCAAAGGAAAGAAACATAGTGAATCAGAAAAACTTTACTATTGTAAAGGGGTTAAGTTAATAATGTTCATTGTTGTATTTATGCCCTTTTGCTTTCTGGTATTGCTACATGTTACATGTACTACCTCATGTATGATATGGTACTGCTACTTATTCTGGGTATTACTATTGCTTTGTCTCCATGTTTTATTGTTCTTCTTTACATATAGTTGTGATAATGCTCACTGCATTTCATGTACAGTATAGAGAAAGTGTAGTGCTCTTGTTTGGACACTAGAGGGGGGCACTCTAGTACAGGGTTCCCCAACTCCAGTCCTCAAGGCCCACCAACAGATCATGTTTCAAGGATTTCCTTAGTATTGCTCAGGTGATAATTGCAACACCTGTGCAATACAAAGGAAATTCTGAAAACATGATCTGTTGGTGGGCCTTGAGGACTGGAGTTGAGGAACCCTGCTCTAGTACACAGAACAGTTAGTAGGTAGTATAGGGTTAAGCGTAGGAGGGGCTGCCGAGAGTTAAGGATAGAGCAGAAGGGAAGTTAGTGAGATGAGGCCAGGGTGCCCGAAGTGTCCACATGGGCTATAGGCCCACGTATTGTTAAGCAGGGACAGCCCATGTTATCCACGGCCACAGGACATCATTGCAGTGGGCCAATATAGTAGAGAGAGGAAGTGGCGACTCATAGCCTGGGCGGACGCCTTTAGGGCAGGAGTCGGTTAGAGTGAGGAGCAGAAGGAAGTTGAAGCTTCGCAGGGAACGGTACAGATGGGTCAGATGCTTTTCCAGAGGCAACTAAACCAGGTGGCGGATGATTTCAAGTCTAGGGCGAAACAGGCAGAAGGAATTGTCATCATGGCAAGGTTAGGCCAGGAAGAAACTGGGAAGCAGTCTAAGACGGTCTGGTCCGGAAGCGTGCTGCACAGAAGCGTCAGCAAAGTAAGGAGAGCTGAGGAAGCAAGTGAAGTTGAATGTGTATCTCATGATGTGCCAACTGTGGATATAATGTGTGAAGTCCTAAGTAAAGAAAACATTCAAGTTATTCTGGACTGTGTCTCCATTACTGGGGGTCGGATGTAAGAAGGGCCATCGCCGCCTGGGAAGTTCCCAGGTGGACGTGAACCTGGAGACGCAGGTACGATGAGCAGTGGAATACAGTTTTCTGTGAGGGAAGGTCGGGACATAGATGCTTCAGTGTCTCTGGTCACGACTGCAGTTCTGGCCTCCCCTTACACTATATTTCTTTGGAGCCATTTGCTAATATTATTATTGTTACACCTACTACATATTGGGATAGGCTCTTGTACATGGGAATACCCTTCAAGTGGCAAAAACTTGGTGTTAGATTCCCCTTAAAGGTTGCATGATTTTAAAAAATCTGTATGAAAGCCACAAGGAAGTTGATAATCCGCACGATGCTATATGTTGTTGCCGATTCTCACCATGGATGTCACTGCTTTTAATGAGCATATTGAACTTTGCATTGAATCCATAGCAAAATACGAGCTTGCAAAATGAAGTGTTTCTATTGCAAGTATGTAGTGTGAGAAACAAAATGAATATACATCAACAGGAGGACTAAGAAGAAAAGAGAAGGCTGCAGCATTGGATGGGGGGTGTGAAGGATGTGCTGCTGAGGAGAGGGACTGCAGATAATGTGGTTCTGATAGGAACGTCAGAATGTGCTTAGAGGAGGAGAAAGCAGGTGGGTAGGGCAAATAAGAAAACTGACCCTTCTGGGGAGAAGGGCTTGTAAACGCAGCTGGTGGTGTCCTGGAAATTTTGGTGAACAAATGAGTGTGCAGTTAGTTAATAGATTATGTCATGTCATAAGTTGGGGTGTGATTAGCGCACAAGGGATGTCCACCTTACAAATTAATTGTTAGATCCCAAAATTCCGAGATAGCTGAGGTGGCTGCACCTGGAAAAACAGGTGGACCATGCATGAAGTGTGGTGCATCCCGTTAGGGACATGAACTAGTGGATTCCCTTTGATAACATCAAGTTGGAATCACCATGATGGTGATTATGTCATAGTGGTGGTTGCACATCGTTATGCCCCTTACTGCAGATTATGCAGACTCATTTGAGTTTGAACTGAAAGTGAAACATCTAAGACTCAATCTGATTTGCACAGGCAAAAAAATTGTAGAGCTTATGGATTCTCTGGTAGTAACCATTTACCCCTATCTGACTCTGTTCCCCAAAGTTCAACTTCAAGTATACAATACTACAACATGGTGCACTTTGGCTGTCATTACATAGTTCCCTTTGATTCCTTAAAGGGGTTATTAAGCATAGACAATCATGTTCAAATATACTTTTAGAGCATTCAGAGCATTTGAGATAGGAATCAGACCCTCATCTATTTGCCTGATCAGCTACAAAGAGTGCCGCTCTGAAGAACTCAATATTTCCAACATGTCTATTCCTTACTGGAATAGCCAAAAGAATTAAATTGGAATTATGTATGGGAACCTTGGGTGAAACAGTTATGGTGCAGTTAAATGGGTTTTCTTGATTTTTTTTTTCCAATTAAAAGATATTAAACTTGTTGAACAATTTTCAGATGTACTCACCATCCCTTGATGTACCATTTCTGACATTTCCTGACATACTGTAAAGTCCCTTACTTTCTCTTCAGCCTTGTCTTTCAGCTTGGGAATAGTCTGGGACATCACTTCCATTGAGAGGTTGATGCCTCCAAAGACAAGCACAATCAAAAAGAAACTTGGCTTCCTCTATACATGCACATCGGGTGATCAGGGATTTTAGAAGCAGTGAACCCCTTTTTTTGTACGTTGAGTTAAGTAAACCCCTTTAATTTATCAGGACCCCCTAACAAACAAAGGGACCTCCATCAACAACAGACAAAAACAAGGCATCAGCTACAGTACACATTATTTCACATCTGACCGCGTTGTTGGCTTAATACACTGCATCAAGTTAAGAGAACAGATTACAGCTACTGGTCTATACTACTAGTAACCAAAACTATTATTTTCTTACTCAGTATTATTTTCTTTTTCTTATTTTCAACAAAAATAGGGCTAAATGTGAGAATTAAGTGAAGTTTGATTTATGGAGCAAATTTGCCTCTAAGCCAAGATTGTACAAATGTATACGCCACAGATGGTATTTGTTGAGCTGTTGCATGGAATATGTCAGCACATTGCATATAGTTATCCTGTCGTACATACATGTACATGGGGTCCGTTGGTCGGAAAGCTCTTTTGAGTCACAGAAAACAACTGAGCACTTATTAGCCCATGCAGTCCTAATATATCCTGAAATCTGCTGTGCGGAGATTCCTTGAGAAGAGTGCTAGGGACCTCTGTGCTAGGGAATTATTTGTGGATCTATTACAGTACATCCTTGTCTCTCTGGAAAGTTGGCTTGTCCTTCACAGTCTATATCTGCATTACCTTTACTTGATATGAGAAAAATAAATGCCACAGAGGCATCTTGTCATTGTAAACAACGGAGTCAGCTTGCTGCCACTTGGTGGAACAGGACAACCAGATTAGGGTGCTGAATGCTGCTTGTTTGATATATTAGACACAGACTGTTCACCCTTATGTCCTCTGACATACACTATGATAACTCACTCACATAGCATCTTATTGATGAGCTTCATGAGCAGCACACCAATGAACCTACATTGCCTTCATGCCATTTATATAGAGGGTGTTGTTGCAGGAAGCAAGTGGTATGCTTGATCTTTAACATAACACTGTGCCAAGGAAGGATAAAAAGTAGCAATAATAATATGGTTTATTTCAGGTATATCGTGATCTGTTCTATACACATTTTCTTTTTCAAGATGATGTGATCTGCATAAGTTACAGAAAAGTTGTTGGATATTTTGTGCTGCATTATCCTACTATGTTACAATATTGTTTATTTTTATGGAACTGTATTTTACTATGAATAGAAAATTAGGTTTCTCTATTTAATAATGTTCAAATGCAAGATTGTACATCGGGGCAAGGAAAACGAAATTTACATCTACAGAATGGGAGTTACAGAACTAAGCAACAGCAAGTGTGAAAAAGACTTGGGTATACTGATAGATCACAGACTGCACATGAGTCAACAGTGTGATGCAGCAGCAAACAAGACAAACACAGTTCTGGGATGTATTAAGAGAAGCATAGAGTCTAGATCACATAAAGTAATTATTCCCCTCTACTCCTCCTTGGTCAGACCCCATCTGGAATACTGTGTTCTGTTCTGGGCACCACATTTTAAAAAAAGACACTGAAAAACTGGAGCAAGTTCAGAGAAGAACTACCAGGATGGTGAGCGGACTGCAAAGTATGTCCCACGAGAAACGAATAAGGGATCTGGGGATGCTTAGCTTGCAAAAAAGAAGGCTAAGAGGAGACTTAATAGCTGTCTACAAATATCTGAAGGGATGTCACAGTGTAGAGGGATCATCATTATTCTCATTTGCACATGGAAACACAAGAAACAATGGAATGAAACTGAAAGGGAGAAGATACACATTAGATATTAGAAAAAAACTTTTTGACAGTGAGAGTGATCAATGAGTGGAACAGGCTGCCGCAAGTGGTGGTAAGTTCTCCTTCAATGGAAGTCTTCAAACAGAGGCTGGAAAGATATCTGTCTGATATGGTTTAGTGAATCCTGCATTGAGCAGGGGGTTGGACATGATGACCCTGGAGGTCTCTTCCAACTCTAACATTCTATGTTCTATAGCAATATGGAGTAACAGCAAATGTTACAGTAAAGTACTTTATTCTATTGTCCCTTTACATTCTTCAGCCTGTTTGGCATTCTATATTTATATTTGAAGTACCCAATATATATTTCTTTTGTATACTTATGCACAATATTTTTCTTTTGCTCAACTTTTTAGTCTTTTTCTTCAGTATATATAATAGTATGTGATGAAGGTATTTTTTTCAAGCCCGAAATGTCATTATTTTTGAAAGTGGATTGCTTATGAAATAAAAAATGCTCTTTTATCTCAAACCAATTTACATCTGATGTGGGGTGGAACCCTACTTGTGCTCTCATGGATCCGGAGTGCTAAGTATCTTCATGTTTGCTTTCTACAATGGCCCAGCCACCTTGCATACTAAATTAGGTAGGACACATATAGCTGTATGGGCCACTCAACAGCCAGTATTGGTACATATACTAATATGGAGGGCATCAAGGCCCGTTTAGAAAGGTCGATAATCGGGAATGAGCATTTCTAGGAATACTTGTTTCTGTATATTGGCCCATCTGCTCAGAATGAGTGTTTTGCTTGGTAGTCTGGAGTGATGATTTTTGAGTAAGCTTAAAAGTCATCGTTCTCAGCAACGAATGTGTAACCAGCGACATGACTGGCACAGGGTGGAGGAATAGGTGCATTGACTGGACAAAAATATGAGCTGATTGCTGTATTCAGGCCAGATTGGAGAGGGGTGAGTTTAGTGGGAATGAATCAAAGCGACAGAGATTTTGTGGTTCACATGGTAAGAGAAGGGGGCGTTCTGGAGATTTTTTTGAGGTGTATATAGCATAAGCATCAAGGATTAGATATAAGCAGTGAAGGAAAAATCTGACACAAACATAATAATAATAATAATAATAGATTTTATTTTTATAGCGCCGACATATTCCGCAGCACTTTACATTTCAGAGGGGATTTGTACAGACAATAGACATTACAGCATAACAATAATCACATACAGTAGATTATAAGAAATACCAAGAGGAGTGAGGGCCCTGCTCGCAAGCTTACAGTCTATGAGGAAAGAGGTAGACACGAAAGGTGGGTGGTAACAGTTGCCCTGATGTATGGACCAGCCATAATGTTAAGTGTGTAACAGTACAGACACAGAGGGCTAATGGATGCATAAAGCATGTGGGAACATGATGCTGGGAACCTGGTTATGGTAAAACTTTTGGCTCTGCCACACAGGGATAGGTTAGGTTAATGTGTTGAGGCGATAGGCCAGTCTGAATAAATGCGTTTTCAGGACACGCTTAAAATTGTGGGGATTGGGGACTAATCGTATTGACCTGGGAAGTGCATTCCAAAGAATTGGCGCGGCACGTGTAAAGTCTTGGAGACGGGAGTGGGAGGTTCTGACTATTGAGGATACTAACCTCAGGTATAACCCCAAGATGGCAGGCGTGTGGCCTAGGACCTGAAAAATTTAGTTTAGTGTGAAGCAAGGGCATGATGTTAAAAACAGTGGCTAGAACGCCACAGGCATTTTGTAGTAGTTTGGTATGATGTCATGAGAAGTAGATGTCATGTGTACAAAAATGGAACTGAAAGCCAAATCTGCTGAACCAGTATGGGCTGTATAAGGAGAGAACATGAGAGGACCTAGGACCGATCCCTGAAGAACCATACCTGCAAGGGAAAGGACAAGATGAAGAAGAAGAGTCGGCCAGTGGGACACATAATGAGCAGTCAAAGAGATATGAAGAAAACCAGGAGAACAGAATGGAGTAAATATGGATTCTGAATTACAGGAGTTTCTGCACATTGAGCACGATACCAATGAGTGAAGAGTTCAGTCCATAACCCCCACAGATGTCATCTAAGTGATTGACAGCAAGGTGCGAAGCCTCTTTAAGATTTGTGCTGTCTCTTGACATTTACAAAGGAGTCTGTTTTGAACAATTATGGTTTGAAGGGTTCCCAAAATTACACAGAGTATAGGGTACCCCCTGGTGTTGAAGCGAATAAGCAATGGGTGTGATCTGCAGAGGAACCTAGAACAAGCACTCAATTTCCCTGAAGCATCACATCATACCTACTGAAACCAACGGACTGTCACTATAAAATACAGATGTGTTGGGTCTTCCAGAAAGAGATAGATTACTCATGAAGTACGTTACTCGTGAATAGGGTTTTTTTTTTTATATACACTGCTCACAAAAATAAAGGGAACACTAAAATACTGCATCCTAGATATTACTAAATGAAATATTCCAGTTGCAAATCTTTATTCATTACATAATGGGATGTGTTGAGGAGAATAAAACATAAAAATGATCAACATAAATGAAACTTAATATCCCATGGAGATATCAATTTGGAATGATACTCAAAATCAAAGTGGAAAATCAAATTACAGACTGATCCAACTTCAGTCGAATTGCCTCAAGACAAGGAAATTATGCTCAGTAGCGTGTGTGGCCTCCACGTGCCTGCATGACCTCCCTACAATGCCTGGATGTACTCCTGAGGGATCTCCTCCCAGACCTGGACTAAAGCATCCGCCAACTCCTGGACAGTCTGTGGTGCAACGTGATGTAGGTGGATGGAGCGAGACATGATGTCCCAGATGTGCTCAATAGGATTCAGGTCTTGGGAACGGGCGGGCCAGTCTATAGCTTCAATGCCTTCTTCTTGCAGGAACTGCTGACACACTCCAGCCACATGAGCTCTGGCATTGTCCTCATTAGGAGGAACCAAGGGCCAACCGCACCAGCATATGGTCTCACAAGGGGTCTGAGGATCTCATCTCGGTACCTAATGGCAGTCAGGCTACCTCTGGCGAGCACATGGAGGGCTGTGCGGCCCTCCAAAGAAATGCCACCCCACACCATTACTAACCCACTGCCAAACCGGTCATGCTGAAGGGTGTTGCAGGCAGCAGATCACTCTCCACAGCGTCTCCAGACTCTGTCACATCTGTCACATGTGCTCAGTGTGAACCTGCTTTCATCTGTGAATAGCACAGGGCGCCAGTGGAAAATTTGCCAATCCTGGTGTTCTGTGGCAAATGCCAAGCGTACTGCACGGTGTTGGGCTGTGAGCACAACCCCCATCTGTGGACGTCGGGCCCTCAGATCATCCTCATGGAGTCGGTTTCTAACCGTTTGTGCAGACTCATGCACATTTTTGGCCTGCTGGAGGTCATTTTGCAAGGGCTCTGGCAGTGCTCCTCCTGTTCCTCCTTGCACAAAGGCAGAGGGAGCGGTCCTGCTGCTGGGTTGTTGCCCTCCTATGACCCCTTCCACGTGTTCTGGTGTACTGGCCTGTCTCCTGGTAGTGCCTCCAGCCTCTGAACACTACGCTGACAGACACAGCAAACCTTCTTGCCACCGCTCGCATTGATGTGCCATCCTGGATGAACTGCACTACCTGAGTCACTTGTGTGGGTTGTAGAGTCTGTCTCATGCTACCACGAGTGTGAAAGCACAACCAACATTCAAAAGTGACCAAAACATCAGCCAGAAAGCATTGGTGCTGAGATGTGGTCTGTGGTCCCCACCTGCAGAACCACTCCTTTATTGAGGGTGTCTTGATAATTGCCAATAATTTCCATCTGTTGTCTATTCCATTTGCACAACAGCATGTGAAATTGATTGTCAATCAGTGTTGCTTCCTAAATGGACAGTTTGATTTAACAGAAGTTTGATTTGGAGTTATATTCTGTTGTTTAAGTGTTCCCTTTATTTTTTTGAGCAGTGTATATAAAATCCATCTACATGTAGTGGAAACTTGGTGCAAAATCTTAATTCAAAGCACTGCATAGGAAGTAATCGACACCCAATCTGCAGCAAGCCGGGGGATTGGCTGAGTGGAAATTTCCTTTATTTTCCTGTGTGTTGACAAAGGACTGGGAAATAGGGACCACTAGGGTGGCAGAATGGGAGTTCTGGGGATTGGTGAGGATTTCTTAGTTTATTGTTTTAAATTAGTTAAACCCTCATAAAACCTTTTTCTGTACTGGACAAACCCTTTAAAGTGACCTGTGAAGCTGAGATTGTTCTTTCCTTATTCCATATACTTCTTGGGGAGTTACTGCAAGTGCAAAAAATATATACAAAAATAAAATGCAGACAGACAATGCTCTGTATTCCATCTCCAAGAAAAAATTATGATGGTGTTATGTGCTTCCTGACTATGACTGTAACACAACTCATTTGTTTTATAAAGTAGTTTTAATCTGTAAATTGAATCCGAGATTTATGGAAAAGTAATGCTTGGGGCCATTTACTGAGGAAGCTTCATCCTTCTAAACTTGTTAATGAAACACTGTAAACAAAAGCCTTTCAATTCTCCGAGACCTGTCACATATAAGTCCACTGCCAAAGCAAATGGACAGATAAGGCTTCAGAGCTGTAATTTAGGACTGAAAAATAGACCATGGTAAAACTGCCCACAAATATTCAATATATCAGCTATCTCTCCTGACTTCCCTGTGCCCATAATCATTCCACTTGTCCGAGCGTTCATGTTTTCTAAGTGGATAAACCCCGCTGCCAAGACACTCTGGTCTCCTGAAAAACCAAAGGATCGGGCACTAAAATTCAAACTGCCTGACTCTAATCTACCCCAACATCATCTGCGGGTGGAGTGTTGGGGGTCCGCATACACATTAGACTATGGCAGTCTCCGTGGGTTCTGCAGACTTTAGTCTATTGTGTATAGGTGCCTTAAGGCTGCCTATAGGCATGAGATATTTATCTGTAGTCCCCTGGCAGATCTAGCAAAATTTGGTCCAACACTCCCACCGATCAGCTGTTATAACCTGCGGCATTGCAGTGCTGTTGAATATGTGCACATCTAGCTGCCTACAGACCCTATATGAGATGACCAGTGGGGGCGCCGAGTCCCAGATTCACATTGGTTGATATTGTTGACGTATCCCCGGGATAGGTCATCAATATCTTGTGGCCAGACAACCCCTTTAACCCCTTTCCTACATTGGACGTACTATTCCGTCCATGTGACCTGGGACCTAAGTCCCATGGACGGAATAGTACGTCATGCCCTTTAATGCGACATCGCGACTTAAGTCGCCGACACCATCTTACCTCTGGATAGTTGGCCTCGGCATCCCGGGCAGTCTCCGCCCTGGCCCGCCCCTCTGTGAGCTGTGATTGGCTGTTCAATTCAGAACAGCCAATCACAGCGCTTCTCTTTGTTTCAGCCAATCAGATTGGCTGAAACAACAGGATCCTAGGCTAGGATCGAGTACCGATGTACTCGATCCTAGGACCGGTGCCTGGCGCGATCGCCTGCAGGAAGTGGTTGGCACGATCGATTAGATCGGCGATCGCGCCAGCCACAGGGCACAGCTGCGGTCACGCTGTGACTGCTGTGTGCCCTGCTGATGACCTGGCCATGACCTGCCTAGGAATCGGAGCTGTGAGCTCCGATCCTAGGCAGTTACCATGGTCACCAGGCAGAGCAGGGATTGGTGGGATCGATGTGACCGCTCTGTGACCTGCCCCTGACCTGCCTCTGACCTGTCTGACTTGTCTGCAGGGGTCCTCACTCTAGCTGGGGATTCCTGCAGAGAGGTCGGACGCAGGAAGAGCTCCTGTGCTGGGTATTGTGGTGCCACAGCTTGTAGCATCACAATGCCTGCAGAAGAAGAAAGAAAACTACAACTGTAAGTGTTAATTGATTCCTGATCCCCTGCCCAATCTTCACCCCCCAATCTATCTTCATCCCCCCTCCACCCCCACTTTTACCCCCTTCACCCCCCTTTTATCCCCTCCACCCCCCCTTTTGCGCCGCCTCCGTGCGCAGCCGCCAAGCGTTGATCGTGACGCAGTTCACCGATCAACACTCGTGCTCGCTTTTTTCCTTAGCCCCCTTTGTGCCACCTCCGCACACACATCCCGTTTTTCATTTTTTTCACCCCCCTTTGTGCCACCTAATTACAACCCTAACTGATCCCTGCCCAATCTCTTTTCATCCACCCCAATCCCCCCATCCCCCTTCCCCCTATTTTTACCCCCCTCCACCCCACTTTTGCACCACCTCGGTGCGCAGCCGAGTGTTGATCGGTGACGCAGTTCACCGATCAACACTCGTGCTCGCTTTATTTCCTTAGCCCCCTTTGCGCCACCTCCGCACACACATCCGTTTTTCATTTTTTTCACCCCCCTTTGTGCCACCTAACTACAACCCTAACTGATCCCTGCCCAATCTCTCTTCATCCAAAAATATTTTTCGGATTCTTCATCCTCTTCCTCTTCCCCCTCCAGGACAGAAGATGAGGCAGCGCCCACCATGCCCGCAGCTGATTCAGCAGACCCTGTGTGGACCTTGCCCCCCGAAAATTACGAACCACTGATTCCTGATTATGTGGCAGAATCAGGAATCAGGTTTGACACCACCGGCCTCACAGAAATTGACTTTTTCAAAGTCTTTTTCTCTGAGGATTTTGTTAACCTCATGGTGGAGCAATTTAATTTGTACGCTCGGCAATTTTTGGAGCAAAACCCGCGTTCATCCTATACTAACTGGTCTCCTCTGGACGCAGTTGAAATGATGCAGTTTTGGGGCTTGGTCCTTCACATGGGTATCCTGAAGAAGCCTGAAATTCGGCAATATTGGACTGTTGATATTTTATACAACACTCCAGTGTTCCGAATGGTCATGGTCCGGACGCGTTTTCAGGCCATTCACAAGTTTCTGCATTATAACGATAATGCACAGTGTCCCGCACGAGATGACCCCAACTTTGACCGTCTGTTCAAAGTTCGGCCGGTCATCGAACACTTCAACAAAAAGTTTGCTGAAGTGTACGTGCCCTAAAGTAACGTCTGCGTGGATGAGTCCTTGGTCCATTTCAAGGGAAGGCTCGGATTCCGTCAATACCTGCCCAGTAAGAGGGCCAGGTACGGAATCAAACTCTATAAGCTGTGTGAGAGTACCTTAGGGTACACCCACAGGTTTAGAGTGTACGAAGGAAAGGACACCAGGATTGAACCCCCTGAGTGTCCTCCTGACCTGGGAGTGAGTGGGAAAATTGTGTGGGATTTGGTGCACCCACTGCTGGATAAAGGTTATCACCTCTACACTGATAACTTTTATACCACTGTCCTACTCTACAAATCCCTCTCTGCGCGAGGTACCGCAGCTTGCGGTACTGTCCGCAAAAATAAGAGAGGCCTCCCGAAGACGCTACTTGGGCAGATGCTCCGAAACGGTGAGTGCAGGGCCCAATGTAGAGACCACCTGCTGGTGGTCAAGTACAAGGACAAGAGGGATGTCTTTCTCTTGACCACCATATACGGTGATGGCAGCGCCCTCAGCACTGTACGGGGTACCTCTGCACAGGTCAGCAAACCTGAATGTGTGCTGGGATACAATAAAAACATGGGGGGCGTTGATCGCTCCGATCAACTCCTCCAGCCGTACAATGCTTTGAGAAAGGCCAAGGTGTGGTACAAAAAGCTGGCCGTGCACATTGTCCAATTGGCAATGCTCAACGCATTCCTGCTGTCACAATGTGCACACCACACCGATACGTCATACCTTGATTTCCAGGAGGTAGTGGTTAAGGCCCTGATGTTTGGCACTCTTGATGGAGCGGGCCCCAGAACTTCCGGAACTGAAGGTGCTCGTATTGTACCATGTCAGCATTTCCCGGGGGAGGTCCCGCAAACTACAAAAAGAGGTAAATCGCAAAAAAGGTGCCGAGTGTGTTACAAAAATGGAATACGCAAAGACACCATTTATCAATGCGAAACCTGCCCCGAAAAACCTGGCCTGTGTATGAAGGATTGCTTCAAATTGTACCACCCCTCAATGCACTACTAAATTACTTTACCGGAAACATTAGACGTGTGCCCAAACAGTAGTTTTCTCCCACATATGGGGTACCAGCGTACTCAGGACAAATTGGACAACAACTTTTGGGGTCCAGTTTCTCCTGTTACCCTTGGGAAAATTAAAAATTGGGGACTAAACGATCATTTTTGTGGGCACAAAATAGGATTTTTTATTTTCACGCCTGGGCAATATAAACTTTAGTGAAACACTTGGGGGTTCAAAGTTCTCACCACATATCTAGATAAGTTCCTTAGGGGGTCCAGTTTCCAAAATGGGGTCACTTGTGGGGGGTTTCTACTGTTTAACCACATCAGGGGCTCTGCAAACGGAACAAGACGCCCGCAGACCATTCCATCAAAGTCTGCATTCCAAAGCGTCACTTCTTCCCATCTGAGCCCCGACGTGTGCCCAAACAGTAGTTTTCTCCCACATATAGGGTACCAGCGTACGCAGGACAAATTGGACAACAACTTTTGGGGTCCAATTTCTCCTGTTACGATTGGGAAAATTAAAAATTGGGGACTAAACAATCATTTTTGTGGGCACAAAATAGGATTTTTTATTTTCACGCCAAGGCGTTATAAACTCCTGTGAAGCCCTAGGGGGTTCAAGGTGCTCACCACACATATAGATAAGTTCTTTAGCGGGTCTAGTTTCCAAAATGGTGTCACTTGTGGGGGGTTTCCACTGTTTGGGCACATTGGAGGCTCGTCAAACGCAACATGGCGTCCAATCTCAATTCCAGTCAATGTTAGGTTGAAAAAGTCCAACGGCGCTGCTTCCCTTCCGAGTCCTGCCGCGCGCCCAAACAGTGGTCCCCCCCACATATAGGGTATCAGCGTACTCAGGACAAATTGGACAACAACTTTTGGGGTCCAATTTCTCCTGCTACCTTTGGGTGAATAAAAAATTTTGGACTAAACGATCATGTTTGTGGAAAAAATATGATTTTTTATTTTCACGCCCGGGCGTTATAAACTCCTGTGAAGCCCTAGGGGGTTCAAGGTGCTCACCACACATATAGATAAGTTCCTTAGGGGGTCTAGTTTCCAAAATGGGGTCACTTGTGGGGGGTTTCCACTGTTTGGGCACATTGGGGGCTCGTCAAACACAATATGGCGTCCAATCTCAATTCCAGCCAATTTTAGGTTGAAAAAGTCAAACGGCGCTGCTTCCCTTCCGAGCCCTGCCGTGCACCCGAACAGTGGTCCCCCCCAACATATAGGGTATCAGCGTACTCAGGACAAATTAGACAACAACTTTTGGGGTCCAATTTCTCCTGCTACCCTTGGGAAAATTAAAAAATTGTTGCTAACATATCATTTTTGTGACTAAAAAGTTAAATGTTAATTTTTTCCTTCCATGTTGCTTCTGCTCCTGTGAAGCGCCTGAATGGTTAATAATCTTCTTGAATGTAGTTTTGAGTAGCTTGAGGGGTGCAGTTTTTAGAATGGTGTCACTTTTGGGTATTTTCTGCCATATAGGCCCCTCAAAGTGACTTCAAATGTGAGGTGGTCCCTAAAAAATGGTTTTGTAAATTTTGTTGTAAAAATAAGAAATCGCTGGTCAACTTTTAACCCTTATAACTTCCTAACAAAAAAAAATTTTGCTTCCAAAATTGTCCTGATGTAAAGTAGACATGTGGGAAATGTTATTTATTAACTATTTTGTGTTATGTAACTCTCTGGTTTAAGGGCATAAAAATTCAAAGTTTGAAAATCGCAAAATTTTCAAAATTTTTGCCATATTTCCATTATTTTCATAAATAAACGCATGTTATAGCAAAGAAATTTTATCACTAAAGTAAAGTACAATATGTCACGAGAAAACAATGTCAGAATCGCCTAGATCCGTTGAAGCGTTCCAGAGTTATTACCTCATAAAGGGACAGTGGTCAGAATTGTAAAAATTGGCCCGGGAGTTAACGTGCAAACCACCCTTGGTAGTGAAGGGGTTAAAGGGAACTTGTCAGGTTGGATAATGCTATTACCCTTCAGATATAGCGTTAGGAACATGGTTAGCTGCTGTGCTGAAAGTGTGACACCTGGGAGAAAATGAACTTAATGAGCATAATGTGAGTGGAGACTGTAAGGCTATGTGCACACGTATGCAGAAAATTTCTGCATAAAAACAGGGCTCCATCCCGGAAAACGCGCGTTTTTTTCCACAAGTTTTTGCTGCGAATTTTGCGTGTTTTTGCCGCGCGTCCCCAGACACACAGAAAATAGCCAGAAATGCGGAATTTACTGTGAAATTAATGAGCATGCTGCGTTTTTTACCGCAAAGCGTTTCTTTGCGGTAAAAACAGCATCAATATGCACAAAAAGTGCAAAATGCATTAAAATGAATGAGAAGCTTCTTTTAAGCGTTTTTTGAGCGGATTTTTTGGTAAATCCGAGGGAAAAACGCGGAAAAAAACACTGTGTGTGAACACAGCCTAATACTGAAAGTATGCCCTGGCATTTTGACTGACAGTCGGTTCTGAAGTGCATCAGTGCAGTGGAGGTATTATGCCAACACATCTTTAGTAAAGATTATATTCGTCAGCTATGAAACTTTGACCAACTGATATAACCAGTAAACTATTAATATACAGTATATCTAGTTTAGTCAAAATCTCATAAAACCTACCTGATATCATTTCTATATCCATTCATACTGTATATTGTGAGCAACTTAGCTGTCCTTCCCATAAAGAGACATAAAGTAGAAATTTACAATATTTCCAGCAGGATAGAGCTCCAGGACCAGAACTTGAGCTGACAAACCCAGTTGCTCAATGTACCCCCTTTTATACACAAATTGGGGAGTCATCTGGATACCTTCAATCAATAACCCATCAGTTACTGGACAAGAGAAAAGTTTTCCCTCAGCAACTACAGCCCAACTCAGCTCAAACAGCCAACGCAATCACTACATGTTGTTACCCTAACCTAAATCTGCCCAGATGCCAAAGAAATATTGGCAGGAAAAATTTCCAGAAATATCTTCACGTAACCAAAAAGAGATCCACAGTATGATTGTCATGATCCAGGTCAGGATTGCTTCTTGCTTTTCTTATCCCGGCCTGGTCATGGAGGGGTTAACTTTTCCTGCCTCTCTTATGTTTTTGGGTGGCTATTTATTGGTGCTGTTTTGGGTAGCCTTTGTCAGTGATAGTTCTGGTACTTAGCTTGAGCTATACCCTAGTGATCCTTCTGCCTCTGACTTCCCGTGTGCATGTCTGACCTGTTCCCTATCCCTGACTTAGTGTACATTTGGTGATTTCCCTAGAGTGTATGACTCGGCTTGAACTCTGAACTCCGCCTCCAGTTTCTCTGTCTCTGCTACTACGTTCCCCGTCTGGCTTTTGACCCACTGTCTTGTACTTCGACTCCTCTTTCCGTCTCACGTTTTGGATACCGCGCTCCTATCTGTCTCTGACTTTTGGCTTGTCCCTGATATCATGCATTGCTGTGACCTCTGATACTTCGTCTTCCTATTTGTTGTTGACTCTGTCCTGTCTGACTGCTCTGCCAACTCCTGGTGGCAGCTTTCACTTCTGCACTGAGGTGCTACACAGTAAGTGCAACCCTTTTTCCCGTAACAGCGCCCCCTGGTGGTAGCTGCGCGCAACTGCTCCGCAGTTGCATTACAATGATGTTGTAATTGAGCTCTGTTCGTGGCTGCCTGGCAGCCCTTACTACAGGCTTTGCACGAGTCACTCAGTTTAGCACTTTGGCCTTCATGTTTTAGCCCCTATGCAGGTATATGGACTTATCAAGGGCCCTCTGGGTTATGCCCACGGAGTGGTTGCTGGCCATTGGAGCGAGTTGGTTCATAAACCTGGGTTGTTACCAGGAGGTCAAAGTCAGGAACAAAATAAAAAAAGAGGTGGTCAAAATATATGCTGAGGTCAGGAACTAAACATCTGAACATATGGTATACTAGGACAGATAAGCAGCAGACCAGGGTAGGTAGAAACTATAACTGGCAGCTAGAAGTAGCATTAATATTTTGCTGATTTACAATACGACTGCGATCATCCTCTGAGTTGTTTGGATCTGAGAAATGATTTTTTTTTTATGTGTAATTATTTTGTCATGTGCGATGTGTTACCAGTGAATTATTCCTATTAATATTGTTATTTACACTGGAGACGGTGGATGGCATTTTTTACAATCTCATGATGATACTTGCAACCTGAAGATAGATGGGTTGATAACAGTTCAGCCGGCCATAGGCTGCTGGAAAGGGCGCATTCATTTTTTTTTCTTTCCAGTGCCCTGGATGTCATTTCACATTATGTAAATTCCAGGATGGCTGCAACCGAGCAGAAAACAAATTGGGAATGTGAAATGCAAAAATAAACTATTGCATGTCCTGAAATCTAACATACATTCATCTAATATTCATTTAGTGAAGGTAGAAAGGGTAAATTATCCAGGGCTGGATTCACTGTGTCTGCAAATAGATTTATGCACAGAGAAGAAGAAAAAAGAGAAATTCCAGCGCGAGAAATGGAAAATTAAAAATCCATTTTATTGTGCCAATGCAGAACAACGCGTTTCGACGCCTTAGGTCTTAATCAGAACATGATTAAGACCTGAGGCGTCGAAACGCGTTGTTCTGCAGTCATCCGACTAGTATGCTGTACCTGCTGGAATTTTGATATGCATTGGCACAATAAAATGGATTTTTAATTTTCCATTTCTCGCGCTGGAATTTCTCTTTTTTCTTTTTCACTGTTGATTGACTGCCAGGTCGAGTCCGTGCGCAAGGATTTGGATTCTGCCGGCAGGGCAGTATGGTGAGCTGGATTGTTTTTTCTTTTTTTTTACTATGCACAGAGAAGGGAATAGTTAAGGAATATGTATACGTTAATATTAGTTAATTTTTATGTATTTTTTATTTAATTTTCACTTGTTTTTGTCAGGATCCTGTCAGTGCTGGCGTGCAGCCTCTGCTGAGCAGGGACTCACCCGCACTGTAGGGGGGCCCGGGGTCAGGTACAGCCGGAAAGTACAGATACATAGGACCTGTGGACGCTGAAGTTTAGCAAGCAGTCACAGGACCTACGGTCCTGTGACTGCAAGGGGGCGGGGCTTAGCATCCTGCTTTCAGAGATGGCAGGACACTATACAGAAATACTCAGAGTCAGGCAAAACGGAGGTCATACACAGAGATATCAGTAAAGTACCAGGGATGAGACAGAACGGATAGTCAGGGCCAAACAGAAGTCAAAACCAAAACAGACATAGAAGGTACCAAGCAGAATCCAAAGCAATATCCAGAGAACAGATCAAGTCGTACACAGAAAATCAAGCAACCAGAACACAGCACAAACACACTCAGGGGTCACCACACAATGCCAAGGGCGAAAGTATAACTGACGGGGATGGGAGCGTCCTGAGGCTATAAGAAGCCTCTCCCAGAACCAGGGAGAGGCCACAATCATAGCCCCAGGTGTGCAGGTAAGCCTGCACTGGGATCACAACCTTTAACCCTAGAAATGCCAGTCATCAGCACTGGTTGCAGACATTAACCCCACGTGTGCGAGTCAAACCCGCACTGAGATCATGACAGTACCCCCCTCTCAATGGGGGGCCTCTGGACCCCCAGGCTTGCCCGGGTACTTAGCATGGAAAGCCCGCACCAGGCGATCAGCATGCATCAACCGGGCCGGTACCCAGGACCTGTCTTCCGGTCCATACCCCTTCCAATGAACCAGGTACTGTACCGACCGCCATACCAACCTGGAATCTACGATATGACCAACCTCGTACTCCACCTGCCCCTCGACCAAAACAGGAGGAGCAGCGGACTCGGAGTCTCCCCGGACTGCTTTAAAAGGTTTCAGTAGAGATTTGTGGAAGACGTTAGGGATCTTGAAAGTGGGTGGAAGGCACAGCTTATACGCCACTGGATTGATTTTTTCCACAATCTTGTATGGGCCAATGAATTTGGGCCCCAACTTGGCTGAAGGAACCTTCAACTTAATGTTTCGCGTGGAGAGCCAAACCTTGTCTCCAACCTGAAACATGGGCCCTGGTGTTCGTTTCCTGTCCGCGAAAAACTTATACCTGCCCTGAGACCTAGATATACTCCGCTGAACTTCTGCCCACGTATTCTGTAATCGCTGAACAGAGCCCTCAGCCCCGGGACACCCCGAGTCCAGACGAGAAAACTCACCAAAATGAGGACTGAACCCATAATTGATCAAAAAAGGAGTCATACCCGTGGATTGACTCACCCGACTATTGAAGGAAAATTCAGCCAATGGCAGTGCACAGCACCAGTCATTCTGTCTAGCAGAGGTTAGACACCTGAGGATCTGTTCCAGGGACTGGTTAGTGCACTCCGTCTGACCATTGCTCTCAGGATGGTATGCAGATGAAAAGGACAGAGACATCCCTAATTTTTTGCAGAAAGCACGCCAAAACTTAGCCACAAACTGCACAGCACGATCAGACACCACATTCAGGGGTACCCCATGCAACCGGATCACATGCTGCACACACAACCTGGACAACGTTTCAGCTGACGGTAGTGCGGACAGGGGTACAAAATGAGCCTGCTTAGAAAACCTGTCCACCACTACCCATACCACTGTATTACCCTTAGATGGAAGGAGATTGGTAACAAAATCCATGGATAAGTGAGTCCATGGTCTTTCGGGCACTGCCAAGGGCATCAGCTCCCCTGCCGGCCGGCTATGAGAGCTTTTAGAACGAGCGCAGACCCCACAACCAGAAATTAATTTTTTTATGTCCGAACCAAGGGTAGGCCACCAAAAGATCCTAGCCACCGCCAGATGCGTGGCTGATATACCAAGGTGAGCACTCAGCTTGGATTCATGGAACTCCTGCAAGAGTTTCAGGCGAAGTTGCTCTGGGACAAACAACTTCCCCTCTGGCTTGGCCGCCGGGGCCCGCGACTGGGTCCCCTGAATCTCCCGTTCCAATTCAGACGAGACCCCTGCTATCACAACCCCAGGGTGAAGAATGGAGGACGGTGGCTCAGGGGGCGACACCGGCTGAAAACTGCGCGATAAGGCATCAGCCTTGACATTCTTAGACCCTGGACGAAATGTAATCGTAAACTGAAAACGGGAAAAAAAAGTGACCATCGGGCCTGTCTGGGCGTTAGTCTTTTAGCAGACTCAATGTATGACAAATTTTTGTGATCCGTGATCACCGTAACCGGGTGACTGGCCCCCTCCAAAAAGTGCCTCCATTCTTCAAACGCCAATTTGATCGCAAGAAGCTCTCTATTGCCTACGTCGTAATTTCTTTCCGCAGCAGAGAACTTCTTGGAAAAGAAAGCACATGGCCTGAGGTTGGTTAGAGTGGCAGGCCCTTGGGACAACACCGCACCCACCCCCACCTCAGAGGTGTCCACTTCTACGACGAATGGTTTGGACGGATCTGGCTGTACTAACATGGGAGCAGACATAAAGCTTCTTTTCAGGGTCGCAAAGGCCTCTTTTGCGAGCGAGGACCAGTTTCTCACATCTGCACCTTTACGAGTAAGATCTGTGAGTGGTTTGACCACCTGTGAAAACCCCCGAATAAATTTGCGTTAATAATTGGCGAACCCCAAGAAGCGCTGAAGACCCTTAAGGTCTCGGGGTTGCACCAAATCCGCAATGGCCTGCACCTTCTTGGGGACCATGCGAAAACCTTCACAGGACACAATTAATCCCAAAAAAGACAATTCTTGAACAAAAAACACACATTTCTCCAATTTGGCAGCATACAGATGATTTTCCCTCAGTCTTTGGAGAACGGTTCATACATGATTCAGATGAGATTGACTGTCGGGAGAGTATATCAGAATATCGTCAACAAAACGACCAATGAGATCCGAGAATACCACATTGATGAAATTCTGAAATATGGCTGGGGCATTGGTAAGACCAAACGGCATGACTAAATTTTCAAACAATCCCTTGGTCGTGAGGAACGCGGTTTTCCATTCATCCCCCTCCCGGACCCTTATCAAATTATATGCCCCCCGAAGATCCAGTTTGGAGAACCATTTTGCCCCTGAAAGTTGGCTACACAAATCAGGAATCAACGGAAGGGGGTACGTATTTAGTACAGTAATCTTGTAGAGCTCACGAAAATCGAGGCAGGGACGTAAACCACCATCTTTTTTCTTTACAAAAAAAACCCTGCCGCCACAGGTGAGACTAAGGGACGTATGTGTCCTTTGCGAAGACTCTCAGCAATGTAATCTTTCATGGCCAAGCACTCAGGGCCAGATAAATTAAACAGATGGGCTTTAGGCAATTTAGCCCCCGGGACTAACTCGATAGCGCAGTCAAAGGGTCTATGTGGCGGTAATGTCTCAGCCTCGCTTTCAGAGAACACATCTTCGAATTCTTTCAGGTACTCCGGAATACCTTCCAGCTCGACAGATGACACAGACACAGATTTAACAGGTTCAACCAATAGTGCAGACTTATCACATTACATCGAATCATTAAACCCCCACTGAACAATCTCCCCCGTTTTCCAGTTAATGACTGGGTTATGGCGTTGTAACCAGGGCATGCCCAACACCAATCCTGCTAGAAGATTGTCCAGAACCAAACAACTTAATTTTTCCACATGGGTAGCGCCCACTTTGAGTGAAAACAAGTCAGACATAAAGAGAATTCCCTCTTTAGTGAGGGGGGAGGAGTCAATGGCCACCACTTTGTTCGGAACCTTAAGTCTAACTGTCCCTATCTTACAGCGTGCGACCAATTGGGAGTCAATGAGATTGATGGATGATCCGCAGTCCACGAAAGCTGTAGAGGGAAAACAACAATCGTCCACTAACAGTTCCACATGAAGCAACACCTTAGAAAGCGAGGAAAAGGGTTCCTGAGGGTCTGAGTAGTCTCCCCGCTGACTACCCAGACCTAGTCGTTTCCCGTCGACTGGGTTGAGGATGGACAATCAGGACATTCCCTTTTCCAATGTCCCGTTTTACCACAGTAGAAGCATAACTGCTTTTCTCTCCGGCGTTGTCTTTCCTTTTCCTTCAGGGAGAGAGCCCCTACGTCCATGGGCACAGAAACAGTCTCTTTTCCACTAGGGAACAATGGAGTCTCCGCCTGCATCACCCCCCTGGCCCACAGCCTGCGGTCCATCCGGACGGCCTGGGTCATGGCGTCCTCGAGTGAGTTAGGTGGGGGATGTAATGCCAAGGCATCCTGTAACTGCTCGGACAAGCCTCTGCGAAAGAGTCCTCGGAGTGCGGCGTTGTCCAAAGAGCCCTCTGCGGCCCAGCGGCGGAATTCTGCACAAAACCACTCAGCCGAGTGTTTCCCCTGACAGACACTCATCACCATGTCCTCTGCCAATCGCACTCGGTCCGGCTCATCATATATGTGCCCGAGGGCCTCAAAGAATGCATTCACAGACACTCTCTCAGGGGCAGTGGGAGGAAGGGAGAAAGCCCAAGCTTGTGGGGACCCTCTTAACAGAAACATAATGACCCCAACCCTCTGACTTTCGTCCCCAGAGGAACGTGGCCTCAAACTAAAGAAGAGTTTGCACCCCTCCATGAAGACCCTGAACTCCTTTTTGTTTCCAGAAAAGAAATCAGGCAGTTTAACACGTGGTTCTGGGGACACCAAAACAACATCACTCGCCCCAGCCCCCAGAGACCCAGCAGCTAAAGCCCCCCGCACTGTCTCAGAAACCTGCTGCTGAGAACGAGCCAGAGCTTGCTGCTCCAGAGATACCCTGAAACATCTGACTCAGATTTTTCATTTGCTCAGCAAGAGATTGTATGGGATCCATATTTCTCAGCAGAAAAAGAAAAAAAAACCCCAAAAATGTAACGGTCAGTTATAATGTCAGGATCCTGTCAGCGCCGGCGTGCAGCCTCCGCTGAGCAGGGACTCATCCACACTGTAGGGGGGCCCGGGGTCAGGTACAGCCGGAAAGTACAGATACACAGGACCTGTGGACGCTGAAGTTTAGCAAGCAGTCACAGGACCTACGGTCCTGTGACTGCAAGGGGGTGGGGCTTAGCATCCTGCTTTCAGAGATGGCAGGACACTATACAGAAATACTCAGAGTCAGGCAAAACGGAGGTCATGCACAGAGATATCAGAAAAGTACCAGGGATGAGACAGGACGGATAGTCAGGGCCAAGCAGAAGTCAAAACCAAACAGACATAGAAGGTACCAAGCAGAATCCAAAGCAATATCCAGAGAACAGACTGAGTCGTACACAGAGAATCAAGCAACCAGAACACAGCACAAACACACTCAGGGGTCACCACACAATGCCAAGGGCGAAAGTATAACTGACGGGGATGGGAGCGTCCTGAGGCTATTAGAAGCCTCTCCCAGAACCAGGGAGAGGCCACAATCATAGCCCCAGGTGTGCAGGTAAGCCTGCACTGGGATCACAACCTTTAACCCCAGAAATGCCAGTCATCAGCACTGGTTCCAGACATTAACCCCACGTGTGCGAGTCAAACCCGCACTGAGATCATGACAGTTTTGGGCAATTTTTGTTATCTTTGGGAGATCAAAGATCCTTAGAGATAACAAAGGCCTTGAGTTATGGGGCAACAATGCAAGAGAACTCAGATCTTATTTTCACAGTGCCTAGGGTGCATTGATCTGTAAAAATATGCATCACGGATTTTGCCAGAAGTGGAATGAGCTTTCCTGGGAGAATTATTAAAATCAATGAAATTGCATTTTCTTCATTTTCTCACACGGGAAAAACTTTTCCAAAAACATATCCTATTTCTTCGCAAATCTTCCAGTGAGCTGTTTAGCAACATAAAAAAACAAAAATTATCCTGGCACCACATTCCCATATTTTACAGTGTTATTCAGCTATAACAATGCCTCTTTCAGATTTTCGAAGAAAAGAATAATGTCATTTTAATGCTTTTTTTTTAAAATAATAAATGTCACAAATCAGCAAATAACAGACACATTTAGTGTCCCTGAAATTGTAACGACCCGCACAACGTAATGTTCAAATTATTTACAGTGATCTGTAAATGGCTTAAAAAAAATGGCATGATTGATATTTTTTTCTCTATAAGCCCATACAAAAATTTAATAAAAATGTTCTCTCTTTTTCTGCAGGTGTCCGCACCACATGATGCAATAACAATCTTCTCTGATTATTGCTTGTTTGCTGGATTTCTTTTATGCGTTTTCACCCTTATTTGATGCGATTTTGGCGCAGATATGATAAATAAAGCCCAAATAACAATGGTGGAATTGCATTTTTTTTCTCAATTTTATCCTGCTTGTAATTTTTTTTTACAGTTTTTCAGTACATTAGATGGTAAATTGGATGATTTCATTTAAAAACACAACTCATCCCACACAAAAAAGCAAGCCCTCATATGACTATGTTAACAGAAAAATAAAAAAAGCAGACGCTCTTGGAAAAATGGTAGGAAGAATCAAATGAGCAAAAATGAAAAATTGCCCTTGGAAGCTAAGATTTAAGGGGTTAATTGGAGCCTTTAAATATAAATTATTGCAAAAAAAAGAAAGAAAAAATAAGAATGTATTAGCCAGTCTGCATCTTGGATGTGAGAACTTGTGAGACCTTTCTTTATTTAGTTACCGTGTATGACACTACACAGGAAACGGCAAAGTGATGGATTATCATTGTCATTTGTTCTGCTTCAGTTTATATTGCTGTGAAGATATATTGTTACCTTGAAATATTCCAGGACCGGCCTGAAAGGAGCAAAATATTCCCAGAATTCTTGCATCTTGATTTCGACATGACAAATCCTTTTTACTTATGGGAAGCAGCATTGGTCTTCAGCACCAGCCATTGTCCAAATGTCATTTTCTTATGAGAAGATGAAATCATCCAGTATTCTGACCTTTACCGTCTTTTGAATCGTTATCTAATAATAATAATAATTATAATATTATTTTCTACTTTTATTTTTTTTATGCAGGGCATCATTTAGTATTTAACTGTCCGGGAAGTAAAATGACAAGTAATCAAAATAAATGAATAAACGATAAGATAATAGTAGAGACACAATGGCATCCCTCAGTTGTAAACTATAATTGGAAAACTGGCGCTGTATGCTCTTAACATATTGCAGTCATTATATTATATGGCACTGTGTACTTAAAATTGCTCATTTTCCCTTTCTACCCAGCTAATTCTTCACTTTTCCAATAGGTCTGGCCCGGCAGGTGAGGGACCCGCCAACGCCAGCAACCACTTCACCTGGATGTGCGTACTCGGACACACATTCAGCTAAAGTGTATTGCGGCATATAGACCCATCAGGTCTGTGTGCCGCAATATACGCTGCCGGCCAATCAGAGGCCAGGAGTTGACGTCAGCATGCACGTGGCAGTGGCGTAATACACTCCTATCACTTACACTATGAATTCAGCTGCCGGCTTCAGAAGAGGATGCAACACGGCTGTGGAGTGGATGGGAAGAGGGGATAATTGTTTATTTTTTTATACTGTACATTATAGAACAGAATGTGGGATATATAGCAGAATGGGGGATATATATATCACTGGATTGAGGATATATATACCAGGGTAAGGGACATATACGAAAATTGGGGCATGGGTATATATATGTATGTATATATATATATATATATATATATATATATATCTATAATCAGGATAGGGCTCAGGATGAGGGACACATACACCAGAATGGTGGATATATATCAGGATAAATGGTGCCCAGTAGAGTTGAGCGACTTTGGTCGAATCGGGTTTCGTGATGAATGTCATCCACTCAATGCCGACTTTTATTCCCCATTGACTTGCATTGGGGTCGGGTTTCGGACGAAACTCCGACTTTTTTTGCCCTAGTCGGACCAGTTTCATCTGAAACAAATTTTATTTCAGTCGGGTTTCACGAAACCCGATCCGACCAAAGTCGCTCAACTCTAGTGCCCAGGATAAGAGACATATACCAGGATGAGGGACATGTATACCAGGATGGGGGATATATATACCAGGGTGTGACCTAGGATAAGGGACATGTATACCAATATGGGGGATATATATATCAGAATGGGACCCAGGATAAGGGATATATATACCAGGATGCGGGATATATGTCAGGACGGGGCATAGGATAGAGAACAAATACCAGGATGAAGGATATATATATATATATATATATAGCTTTCCTTTGCCCCCCCACATTCGATCACTGGCTCGCTCTTGTCATCTGCACCTCAAAAACATTTCTAGAATTCGACCTTTTCTTACTTTTGACTCTGCAAAAACTCTTACTGTTTCTCTTATTCATTCTCGTGTCGACTATTGTAACTCTCTTCTAATCGGTCTCCCTCTTACCAAACTCTCCCCTCTCCAATCTGTCTTGAATGCTGCAGCCAGGATTATATTCCTCACCAATCGTTACACCGATGCCTCTACCTTGTGCCAGTCATTACACTGGCTACCCATCCACTCCAGAATTCAGTATAAACTTATTAGCCTCACCCACAAAGCCCTCCATGGCTCAGCACCACCCTACATCTCCTCCCTTGTTTCAGTATACTACCCTACCCGCGCCCTCCATTCTGCTGATGACCTGAGGTTAGCATCCTCAATAATCAGAACCTCCCACTCCCGTCTCCAAGACTTTACACGTGTTGCGCCAATTCTTTGGAATGCACTTCCCAGGTCAATACGATTAGTCCCAAATCCCCACAATTTTAAGCATGCCCTGAAATGCATTTATTCAGACTGGCCTATCGCCTCCACACATTAACCTAATCTATCCCTGTGTGGCACAGCCAAAAGTTTTACCATAACCAGGTTCCCCGCCTCATGTTCCCACATGCTTTATGCATCCATTAGCCCTCTGTGTCTGTACTGTTACACACTTAGCATTATGGCTGGTCCAAACAATCAGGGCAATTGTTACCACCCACCTTTCGTGTCTACCTCTTTCCTCATAGACTGTAAGCTTGCGAGCAGGGCCCTCATTCCTCTTGGTATTTGTTATAATCTATGTGATTATTGTTAGGCTTTAATGTCTATTGTCTATACAAATCCCCTCTGAAATGTAAAGTGCTGCGGAATATGTCGGCGCTATAGAATTAAAATTATATATATATATATATATATATATATATATATATACCAAGATGATATACCAAGATGGGGCCAGGATGACCAACACATATACCAGGAAGGAGGACATATATATATATACCAGGATGGGGGGGCCCATTCTAAATCTTGCTCCGAGGCCCATCATACTCTGGTTACGCCACTGTATATCTATATATATATAGAATTGCCTTAAATTGTCTGTCATCCACTTCCATCTGGATGTCCCCGAATCCCACAATCCACGCGCCGACCGGAAGTACGCCGACCTCCATATTGAAATACCCAAGTGATGGGTATTTCAATATGGCACCCGCTGGTGGTACCAGGCCCTTCCACAGTACCACCAGCTGAACACCACAGGGACCCCCCACCGCCCCGGACCCCCCCGCCGCTGCCGCTGCTGGACCCGCTGCCGATGGACCCCCCCGCCGGACCCACCGGTGCCTGCCCACCCACCTCTGTCACAGCCGGCAGGATAGACTGCGGCTGTGCTGTGCACAGGCCACAAGCCGCGGTCATTCCTGCCGGCTGGCTGCCGCCAGGACACCCCCCCTGCCGCTGGACCTGCCGCCTCTGAACCCCACCACCGCCGCCGCTGGACCTGCCACTGCTTGCCCACCATGTACACACACACACACACACATGTACGTACACACACGCATGTACATACACACACACGTACATACACACACAATGTACGAACAAACTCATGTACGTACACACACGTACTCACACACGTACTCACACACACACATACACACACGTACGTATACACACACATACGTACACACGTACTCACACACACGTACTCACATACACACGTACTCACATACACACACACACGTACTCACATACACACACTCACACACACGTACTCACACACACATACATGTACTCACATACACACACGTACTCACATACACACACTCACATACACACACACATACTCACATACACACACACTCACATACACACACACACATACTCACACACACACACACGTACTCACATACACACACGTACTCACACACACACACATATACACGTACTCACATAAACACACACGTACTCACATACACACACACACACATACTGATACACACGTACTCACATACACATGTACTCAAATACACCCACTCACATACACGTACTCACATGCACACACACACGTACTCACATATACACACACACACGTACTCACATATACACGCACACATGTACTCACACACGTACACACACACGCATATACGTACTCACATACACACACGTACTCACATACACACACACGTACTCACATACACACACACGTACTCAAATACACCCACTCACATACACGTACTCACATACACACACTCGTACTCACATACACACACGTACTCACATACACACACGTAATCACATACACACACACACTCACATACACACACGTACTCACATGCACACATGTACTCACATACACACACATACTCACATACACGTACTCACATACACACACGTACTCACATATACACACACACGTACTCACATATACACGCACACTCGTACTCACACATGTACTCACATCTCAAGCACAGGCCACAAACCACCCTCATTCCTGCCAGCTGTGACTGCATGGAGGTGGGTGGGCAGGCAGCTGCGGGACACACACACATACACGTACTTACACACATGTACACACACATATGTACTCACACACACATGTACACACACACACACACCCCACACACACATCCCTCCCTATGCGATAGCATTGGGCACATCTCTAGTACTGTATAAACACATACAGTGTATACACTGTACAGCCATGCTAACAGAGCTGTAAGATAACTTTCTATATACGATTAAACACCTCAATACAATAAAGTCATACAATGTAATCAATACGAGATATAGGCAATCCAACTTATATCTGGCTCACATGTTCACAAATTCAGCTCCTATAGAATAAAATAAAATGATGCATAGGTACTGATGTAGAAATGTATGTATGGCATGCTTCACACCTAAACTAGAGCTACTTAACTTAGATCCCTCATATAAATATCTGAACAAAATTTGATTACCCCCTTTTTATCAACTTTCCTAAAGTTCATCCACAAAACACTGGAAGGACACATAGCCACCATCTGCTCTACAATGGCTGAACGCGCTAAATTCAAAATGCAGCTTTGAATAATTTAAATTAATGCAAATGTGTTGGCAGGGGTCGGGCTTCTCGAGTATTGGAATAGTTTCAAATTAAAAGAGCTAAAATACAGTTGAAACTCTGCTGTAGTATAACTGAGCTATGAGTTACCTCTCAATGACACTAATCATGACTTTTGTCAATTCCTTCACCCCCAGGCCATTTTTTGTTTCTCTTTTTGGCTCTTCTTCTTCCCAGAGTCATAACTTTTTTATTGTTCCATCAATATGGCCACGTGAGGGCTTTTTTTTTGTGAGACGAGTTGTACTTTTGAGCGAACCATTGATTTTACCATATAATGGACTGGAAAACGGGAAAATAAATTCAATGTGCGGTGAAATTGCAAAAAAGTGCAATTCCAGAAGTGGTTTTTTTTACATCTTCATTAAATGCTAAAACTGACCTGCCATTATGATTCTCCAGGTCATTACGAGTTTGCATATACCAAACATGTCTAGTTTAAGTTTTTATTTAAGTGGTGAAAAAAATACACCCCCAAAAAAAAGAATTACTCCATTTTACAAGAACTGAAGCTATACTATATATCTAACATCTGCTATGAACACAACTAACCCTGAGGGCAATCGGCAGGCAAGGAGTGATCCCTGCAGCATGGCAGCGGAGCGGAGCTGCAGGGATCTGATGCCATCCTGCTTCCTGCCCGGCTGTTGTGAGTTCATTTTTCCCCTTCACCGTCGATGTCTGATGAACTCCCTCTTCTGGTGAAGGAAGGTAGTGAGGATGATTACCAAACACCTGATCTGGTAGATGATGACTGGGTAACAGGAACTTCTGACTGGATATAAGGCAGCCGACGCCCTTCTGAGTCACTGGTGATTTCTCTGCTGGATTCTTGGAGACCAGTCTGATTCCTTCTTCCCAAAGATAAGTTTTTGCTCTGCTATTGAAGTTATTAGTTTTGTTTTGCTTATCTTGCTTTTTTGGAGTTCAGCCATCCCCAGTCGGGGGTGTGCTGAGTTCCATTTTTGTCTCTGATCAGTTTGTCTCTTTGCTCTGTCTTCAGAATTTACCTGAGTGCTGATATAGTCTTTTTGAAGTCCTAGCGACTTCAGGGCCTGTTTTTCCTATCAGACGGTTGGGACATTTTTTGGTAGGGTTTTTTATGGATTGCAGACAGCAGCTTTTCTATCCTGTCCTTTTTAGTTAGTTTGAGCCCCATCGTTTGCTCAACCTATCTTTCTATCTGTGTTAGTGTTTTCATCTTGTTTCACCGTCATTATATGTTGGGGGTGGCTTATTGCTTTGGGGTCTGCTCTGGGGCAGTTTAGATTTCCCCTTTCTTTCTTTAGGCCTATTTAGTTCTCCGGCTGTGATCGAGGGGTCTAGGGCATCGTAGGAACCCCCCACGGCTACTGTTAGTTGTTGTGGATAGGATCAGGGGTCTGCAATCCGATAGCTACCAACCTCTCCAGTTTTCTGGACTTAGCTTGTAATTTTGTTTTTTCCTCCTTCGGTGACTCATTCATAACAGAATCACCAGCCATACCGCAGACCCTAGGGTACTCAATAGCAGGAAAGAATTGTAAAAAAAAAAAAAAAGAAAAAAAAAAAGAGTTTGTCAGAATTTTTTTTTTGTATATTTTTTCCTCTATGTCTCTGAGGCCGTAGGGGGAATTTTTTTTTTTCTTTCTCAATGGAGATGAAGCAATTGTCTGATCGTGTGGAGCAGCTCACTGCTGAAGTGCGGGGAATTTCCGCCTATCTTGCTCATTCACATGCTGCTGAACCAAAGATCCCTACTCCTGATGTGTTTTTTGGGGATCGGTCTAAATTTTTGAATTTTAAGAATAATTGTAAATTATTTTTTGCCTTGAAGCCTAACTCGTCGGGGAGCTCCACGCAGCAGGTTAAAATTGTCATCTCTTTGCTGCGCGGCGATCCCCAGGATTGGGCGCTTTCTTTGAAACCTGATGATCCTATTCTTACTAATGTGAACGCATTTTTTCAAGCCTTGGGGTTGTTGTATGATAAACCTAATGCTATTGATCAGGCGGAAAAGGCCCTGTTGGCATTGAGCCAGGGTCAGGATTCTGCAGAGTTGTACTGTCAAAAATTCTGAAAGTGGGCAGTCCTTACTACCTGGAATGATGGTGCCTTGGCAGCTCTCTTTCGGAAGGGTTTGTCAGAAACCGTAAAAGATACTATGGTGGGATTTCCTGTTCCCTCTGGTCTTGACGATTCTATGTCATTAGCCATTCAGGTTGATCGGCGTTTGCGTGAACGCAAAACCGCACGAGAGGTGTTGCCACCTTTTGAACAAATGTCTGAACCTATGCAATGTGATAGAGTTTTGTCTTGGGCGCAACATCAGGAGTTCAGAAGGCGTAATAAGCTGTGTTTCTTCGGTGGTGATGCCTCGCATATTATTTCTGTCTGCCCTAAACGAGAGAAACGTTTTGCACACACATTTGCTGTGGGTGGTGTTCAACCTAAGTTTCTTCTGGCAATTACTCTGATCTGCTCCCTGTCCACATTTTCCGCTAAGGCTTTTGTGGATTCGGGAGCAGCTCTGAACCTGATGGACTTGGATTTTGCTAAACGTTGTGGATTTCCTATGACACCTCTGCGGACGCCTATCCCTTGGAGGGGTATTGATGCTACTCCTTTGGCGAAGAATAAACCTCAGTTTTGGACCCAGGTGGTAATGCGGGTCGCCCCAGACTATCAAGAGAATTGCAGATTTTTGGTGTTGCATAATTTGCATGATACCATTGTTCTGGGGTTTCCCTGGTTGCAAATCCATAATCCAGTTTTGGATTGGAAATCTGTGTCTGTGGTGAGTTGGGGTTGTCGGTGTGCCCTTAGTGATGCTCCTGTTTTCTCCACCTCTCCCCAATCGCATGATGTTCCTGACTATTTGGCTGATTTTTATGATGTATTTAGTGAGAATGAGTCTGCGTCTTTGCCTCCTCATAGGAGTTATGACTGTGCAATTGATCTGAGCCCTGGGTGTTATGATTGAGTCACCGTAGGAGGCAAAAATAGAAATGCTAGCTAAGTCCAGAAAACCAGAGAAGTTGGCAGCTATCGGATTGCAGACCCCTGAACCTATCAACAACAACTAGCAGTAGCCGTGGGGGGCTCCTACGATGCCCTAGTCCCCTCGATCACAGCCGGAGGACTACATAGCCTAAAGACAGAAAGGGAAATCTAAACTGCCCCAGAGCAGACCCCAAAGCAAAAGGCAGCCCCCCACATATAATGACGGTGAAGCAAGAAGAAAGAACAAAACACAGACAGAAAGATAGACTGAGCAAAGATGGGGCCCACGCTAGCTTAGATAGGAAAGGACAGGAAGGCTGCTGTCTGCAATCCGTGAAAAACCCTAAGAAAATAAGAGCCAACAAACTGACAGTAAAAAAGGCCCTGAAGACGCTAGGCTTCAAAAAAGCTATGTCAGTACTCAGGAATATTCTGAAGACAGAGCAACAGGCAAAAGGAGATTCAGCTCACCCCAGAAGGGAATGGCAGAATCCAGAAAAGCAAGGAAAACAAAACACTAATGCAAAAAGGCAAAGCAGAAATCTTAGCTTTAGATGAGCAGAAATCAGACTGGTTTCCTAGAAGTCCACAGAGAAATCACCCGCAGGCCAGAAGGGCGTCGGCAGCCTTATATCCAGTCATTAACTCCACTCAGCCAGTCATCATCATCAGCCCCAGGTGTTTGACAATCAGGCTCACTACCTTTCTTCACCAGAAGAGGGAGTTCCTCAGGCCTCAGTAGTGAAGGGGAAAATGAACTCACAACAGTACCTCCCCCTTGAGGAGGGGTCACCGAACCCTCAACCACGCCACCAGGGCGATCAGGGTGAGCCCGATGAAAGGCATGCACCAATCTTTTGGCATGAATATCAGAGGCAGAGACCCAGGAATTATCCTCCTGACCATAACCCTTCCACTTAACCAAATACTGGAGTCTCTGTCTAGCCAGACGGGAATCCAGTACTTTCTCTACCTCATATTCCATGTTACCTTCAACCAATACAGGGTCTGGAGGTGCAACCCCCGGAACAACAGGTTCAACAAACCTCTTCAACAAAGATTTATGGAACACATTATGGATTTTAAATGTGACAGGAAGAGCCAAACGAAAGGAGACCGGATTAATAATCTCCAAAATCTTGTAAGGTCCAATAAATCTAGGCTTAAACTTAGGAGAAGCCACCTTCATAGCAATATTTTTTGATGATAACCACACCATATCACCAACCTTAAATTGGGGACCAATGGTCCTATGTCGGTTGGAAAACCGCTGGGCCTTTTCCTGGGAGAGAGATAACTTATCCACCACTTGGTCCCAGATCTGGTGCATTCTCTCCACCACAGTGTCAACCCCTGGGCAGGCAGAGGGCTCCACCTGCCCTGAAGAAAATCGAGGATGAAACCCAAAGTTACAAAAAAAAGGAGACATCAAAGTGGCAGAACTAGCTCTATTATTTAAAGCAAATTCGGCCAAGGGCAAAAATGAAACCCAATCATCCTGATCAGCAGAAATAAAACATCTCAAATATGACTCCAAGATCTGGTTTGTTCTCTCTGTCTGCCCATTGGTCTGAGGGTGAAAAGCAGAGGAGAAGGACAACTGAATTCCCAGCTTGGAACAGAAAGTTCTCCAAAATCTAGACACAAACTGGACACCTCTGTCAGATACAATGTTCTCAGGAATCCCGTGCAAGCGAACCACCTGTTGTAAAAACAGGGGCACCAATTCAGAGGAAGACGGCAACTTAGGGAGTGGTACAAGATGAACCATCTTAGAGAACCTATTACAAATCACCCAAATAACAATCGTCCTTTGAGAGACAGGCATATCAGAGATGAAATCCATTGAAATATGGGTCCATGGCCTCTTGGGGACAGGCAAAGGCATCAACAACCCACTAGAGCCAGAACACGATTTAGACCGGGAGCACGTCCCACAGGACTGCACAAAATTCCTGACATCACGAGACAAGGAGGGCCACCAAAAAGACCGACTCACCAGATCTCTAGTACAAAAAATACCTGGATGACCAGCCAAAGCAGAGCAATGAACTTCAGACATCACTCTCTTCTTCCACTGGTCAGGAACATACAACTTTCCACTGGGACAACGCTCAGGTTTGTCCTCCTGGAACTCTTCCAGAGCACGTCTCAAATCGGGCGAGATGGCAGAAAGAACTACCCCTTCGCCTAAGATGGTAGCAGGCTTGGTCACCACAGGAGAATCAGCAAAGAAGCTCCTAGAGAGGGCGTCAGCCTTGACATTCTTAGTTCCAGGAAGAAAAGAAACCACAAAATCAAAACGTGTAAAAAACAAGGCCCACCTAGCCTGTCTAGGGTTCAAGCGCTTAGCCGACTCCAGGTAAATCAAATTCTTGTGGTCAGTGAGGACCACGACTTGATGCTTAGCTCCCTCCAACCAATGTCTCCACTCCTCAAATGCCTATTTCATGGCTAACAGTTCCCGATTCCCCACATCATAGTTACGTTCAGATGGAGAGAACTTTCGGGAAAAGAAAGCACAGGGATTCATTTTAGATGTTACAGGATCCTTTTGGGACAAAACAGCTCCTGCACCAATCTCAGAAGCATCCACCTCTACCTGGAACGGAAGTGAGACATCAGGTTGCCGCAAAACCGGGGCGGAGGTGAATCTTCGCTTCAGCTCCTGAAAGGAAGAAACAGCCTCCGGAGACCAATTTAACACATCAGCACCCTTCTTAGTCAAATCAGTCAATGGCTTGGCAATACTAGAAAATTTTGCTATAAATTTCCGATAAAAATTAGCAAAACCCAAAAACTTCTGGAGGGCCTTCAAAGAAGTGGGCTGAACCCAATCTTAAATGGCCTGTACCTTGGCCGGGTCCATTTCAATAGTTGACGGGGACAAAATAAATCCCAAAAAAGAAATCCTCTGTACTCCAAAAAGGCATTTAGATCCTTTGACATACAGGGAATTCTCCCTCAAGATCCGGAACACAGTCCGAATATGTTCCACATGAGAATCCCAATCCTTGGAGAAGATCAAAATATCATCCAGATAGATAATCAAAAATTTATCGACAAAATCTCGGAAAATATCGTTCATGAAGCACTGGAAGACAGAAGGGGCATTAGTGAGCCCAAAAGGCATCACCAGGTACTCAAAATGTCCCTCCGGAGTATTAAACGCCGTCTTCCATTCATCCCCATGCTTAATGCGAATAAGATTATACGCCCCCCTGAGGTCAAGCTTGGTAAACCAGCAAGCACCTTTAACTCTGGAGAATAGATCAGAAATCAGGGGTAACGGATACTGATATTTAAGAGCAATTTTGTTGAGAGCATGATAATCAATACAAGGTCTTAATGATCCATCCTTTTTGGCTACAAAAAAAAACCCGGCACCTAAGGGTGACGAGGATCGTCTAATATGACCCTTCTCCAACGCCTCCTTAATATAGGATCGCATAGCCTCGTGCTCGGGTACAGATAAATTGAAGAGCCGACCCTTGGGAAATTTACACCCCGGGCTCAGCTCAATAGCACAGTCATAACTCCTATGAGGAGGCAGAGACGCAGACTCATTCTCACTAAATACATCACAAAAGTCCGCCAAATAATCAGGAACATCATGCGACTGAGGAGAGGTGGAAAACACCGGAGCCTCACTAAAGGCACACCGACAACCCCAACTCACCACAGACACAGATTTCCAATCCAAAACTGGATTATGAATTTGTAACCAGGGAAACCCCAGAACAATAGTATCATGCAGATTATGTAACACCAAAAACCTGCAATTTTCTTGATGGTCTGGGGCGACCCGTATTACCACCTGGGTCCAAAACTGAGGTTTATTTTTAGCCAAAGGAGTAGCATCAATCCCCCTCAAAGGGATAGGCGTCTGCAGAGGTGTCATCGGAAATCCACAACGTTTAGCAAAATCCAAGTCCATTAGGTTTAGAGCTGCTCCCGAATCCACAAAAGCCTTGGCGGAAAATGTGGACAGGGAGCAGATCAGAGTAATAGCCAGAAGAAACTTAGGTTGAACACCACCAACAGAAAACGTGTGTGCAAAGCGTTTCTCGCGTTTAGGACAGACAGAAATAATATGCGAGGCATCACCACAGAAAAAACACAACTTATTACGCCTTCTGAACTCCTGACGCTGCTCTCTGGAAAAAAACTCTATCACATTGCATAGGTTCAGACATCTGTTCAACAGGTGGCAACACCTCTCGTGCAGCTCTGCGTTCGCGTAAACGCCGATCAACCTGAATGGCTAAAGACATAGAATCGTCAAGACCAGAGGTAACAGGAAATCCCACCATAGTATCTTTTATGGCTTCTGACAACCCCTTCCGAAAGAGAGCAGCCAAGGCATTATCATTCCAGGTAGTAAGTACTGCCCACTTTCGGAATTTTTGACAGTACAATTCTGCAGAATCACGACCCTGGTTCAATGCCAGCAGGGTCTTTTCAGCCTGATCAATGGCATTAGGTTTGTCATACAACAACCCCAAGGCCTGAAAAAATGCGTTCACATTAGTCAGAATAGGATCATCTGGTTTCAAAGAAAACGCCCAATCCTGGGGATCGCCACGCAGCAAAGAGATGACAATTTTAACCTGCTGCGCGGAGCTCCCTGACGAGTTAGGCTTCAAGGCAAAAAATAATTTACAATTATTTTTGAAATTCAAAAATTTAGACCGATCCCCAAAAAATACATCAGGTGTAGGAATCTTTGGTTCAGCAGCATGTGAATGAGCAAGGTAGGCGGAAATTCCCCGCACTTCCGCAGCGAGCTGCTCCACACCATCAGACAATTGCTTTATCTCCATTGAGAGAAAAAAAAATTCCCCCTACGGCCTCAGAGATATAGAGGAAAAAATATACACACTTTTTTTTTTTTCTTTAATACAATTCTTTCCTGCTATTGAGTACCCTAGAATCTGCGGTATGGCGGGTGATTCTGTTATGATTGAGTCACCGTAGGAGGCAAAAATAGAAATGCTAGCTAAGTCCAGAAAACCAGAGAAGTTGGCAGCTATCGGATTGCAGACCCCTGAACCTATCAACACAACTAGCAGTAGCCGTGGGGGGCTCCTACGATGCCCTAGGCCCCTCGATCACAGCCGGAGGACTACGTAGCCTAAAGACAGAAAGGGAAATCTAAACTGCCCCAGAGCAGACCCCAAAGCAAAAGGCAGCCCCCCACATATAATGACGGTGAAGCAAGAAGAAAGAACAAAACACAGACAGAAAGATAGACTGAGCAAAGATGGGGCCCACGCTAGCTTAGATAGGAAAGGACAGGAAGGCTGCTGTCTGCAATCCATGAAAAACCCTAAGAAAATAAGAGCCAACAAACTGACAGTAAAAAAGGCCCTGAAGACACTAGGCTTCAAAAAGCTATGTCAGTACTCAGGAATATTCTGAAGACAGAGCAACAGGCAAAGGAGATTCAGCTCACCCCAGAAGGGAATGGCAGAATCCAGAAAAGCAAGGAAAACAAAACACTAATGCAAAAAGGCAAAGCAGAAATCTTAGCTTTAGATGAGCAGGAATCAGACTGGTTTCCTAGAAGTCCACAGAGAAATCACCCGCAGGCCAGAAGGGCGTCGGCAGCCTTATATCCAGTCATTAACTCCACTCAGCCAGTCATCATCATCATCCCCAGGTGTTTAACAATCAGGCTCACTACCTTTCTTCACCAGAAGAGGGAGTTCCTCGGGCCTCAGTAGTGAAGGGGAAAATGAACTCACAACACCTGGGTGTAAATTTCCCAAGGGTCGACTTTTCAATTTATCTGTACCCGAGCACGAGGCTATGCGATCCTATATTAAGGAGTCGTTGGAGAAGGGTCATATTAGACCATCCTCTTCACCCTTAGGTGCTGGGTTTTTTTTCGTGGCCAAGAAAGATGGGTCATTAAGGCCTTGTATTGACTATCGTTCCCTCAACAAAATTACTCTTAAATATCAGTATCCGTTACCCCTGATTTCTGATCTATTCTCCAGAGTTAAAGGTGCTTGCTGGTTTACAAAGCTTGACCTCAGGGGGGCGTATAATCTTATTCGCATTAAGCATGGGGATGAATGGAAGACGGCGTTTAATACTCCGGAGGGACATTTTGAGTACCTGGTGATGCCTTTTGGGCTCACTAATGCCCCTTCTGTCTTCCAGTCCTTTATGAATGATATTTTCCGTGGCTTTGTGGATACGTTTTTGATCATCTATCTGGATGATATTTTGATCTTTTCTAGTGATTGGGATTCTCATGTGGAACACTTCCGGACTGTGTTCTGGATTTTGAGGGAGAATTCCCTGTTTGTTAAGGGATCGAAATGCCTCTTTGGTGTACAGAGGATTTCATTTTTGGGATTTATTTTGTCTCCGTCAACTATTGAAATGGACCCGGCCAAGGTACAGGCCATTTATGATTGGGTTCAGCCTACTTCTTTGAAGGCCCTCCAGAAGTTTTTGGGTTTTGCTAATTTTTATCGTAAATTTATAGCTAATTTTTCTGGTATTGCCAAACCATTGACTGATTTGACTAAGAAGGGTGCTGATGTGCTGAATTGGTCTCCGGAGGCTGTTTCTTCCTTTCAGGAGCTGAAGCGAAGGTTCACTTCTGCTCCGGTTTTGCGGCAACCTGATGTCTCACTCCCGTTTCAGGTAGAGGTGGACGCTTCTGAGATTGGTGCAGGAGCTGTTTTGTCCCAAAAAGATCCTGTAACATCTAAAATGAATCCCTGTGCTTTCTTTCCCCGAAAGTTCTCCCCATCCGAACGTAACTATGATGTGGGGAAACGGGAACTGTTAGCCATGAAATGGGCATTTGAGGAGTGGAGACATTGGTTGCAGTGAGCTAAACATCAAGTCGTGGTCCTTACTGACCACAAGAATTTGATTTACCTGGAGTCGGCCAAACGCTTGAATCCTAGACAGGCTAGGTGGGCCTTGTTTTTCACATGTTTTGATTTTGTGGTCTCTTTTCTTCCTGGCACTAAGAATGTCAAGGCAGACGCCCTCTCTAGGAGTTTCTTTGCTGATTCTCCTGTTGTGACCAAGCCTGCTACCATCTTAGGTGAGGGGGTAGTTATTTCTGCCATCTCGCCCGATTTGAGACGTGCTCTGGAAGAGTTTCAGGAGGACAAACCTGAGCGTTGTCCCATTGGAAAATTGTATGTTCCTGACCAGTGGAGGAAGAGAGTGATGTCTGAAGTTCATTGCTCTGCATTGGCTGGTCATCCAGGTATTTTTGGTACTAGAGATTTGGTGAGTCGGTCTTTTTGGTGGCCCGCCTTGTCTCGTGATGTCAGGAATTTTGTGCAGTCCTGTGGGACTTGCTCTCGGTCTAAACCTTGTTCTCGCTCTAGTGGGTTGTTGATGCCTTTGCCGGTGCCCAGGAGGCCATGGACCCATATTTCAATAGATTTTATCTCTGATATGCCTGTCTCTCAGAGAATGACTGTTATTTGGGTGATTTGTGATAGATTCTCTAAGATGGTCCATCTTGTAGCATTCCCTAAGTTGCCATCTTCCTCAGAGTTGGTGCCCTTGTTTTTGCAACAGGTGGTTCGCTTGCACGGGATTCCTGAGAACATTGTATCTGACAGAGGAGTTCAGTTTGTGTCTAGATTTTGGAGGACTTTCTGTTCCAAGCTGGGAATTCAGTTGTCCTTCTCCTCTGCGTTTCACCCTCAGACCAATGGGCAGACAGAGAGAACAAACCAGACTTTGGAGTCGTATTTGAGATGTTTTATTTCTGCTGATCAGGATGATTGGGTTTTATTTTTGCCCTTGGCCGAATTTGCTTTAAATAATAGAGCTAGTTCTGCCACTTTGATGTCACCTCTTTTTTGTAACTTTGGGTTTCATCCTCGATTCTCTTCAGGGCAGGTGGAGCCTTCTGCCTGCCCAGGTGTTGACACTGTGGTGGAGAGAATGCACCAGATCTGGGACCAAGTGGTGGATAAGTTGTCTCTCTCCCAGGAAAAGGCCCAGCGGTTTTCCAACCAGCATAGGACCATTGGTCCCCAGTTTAAGGTGGGTGATATGGTTTGGTTGTCATCAAAGAATATCGCTATGAAGGTGGCTTCTCCAAAGTTTAAACCTAGATTTATTGGACCTTACAAGATTTTGGAGATTCTTAATCCAGTCTCTTTTCGATTGGCTCTTCCTGTTACATTTAAGATCCATAACGTGTTTCATAAGTCTCTGTTAAAGAGGTTTGTTGAGCCAATAGTTCCTGTGATGGCACCTCGTGACCCGGTATTGGTTGAAGGTAATGTGGAATATGAGGTTGAGAAGATACTGGATTCTCGCCTGGCTAGACGGAGACTCCAGTATTTGGTTAAATGGAAGGGTTATGGCCAGGAGGACAATTCTTGGGTCCCTGCATCCGATATTCATGCCGAAAGATTGGTACGTGCCTTTCATCGGGCCCATCCTGATCGCCCTGTTGGCGTGGATGAGGGTTCGGTGACCCCTCCTCAAGGGGGAGGTACTGTTGTGAGTTCATTTTCCCCTTCACCGTCGATGTCTGATGAACTCCCTCTTCTGGTGAAGGAAGGTAGTGAGGATGATTACCAAACACCTGATCTGGTAGATGATGACTGTGTAACAGGAATTTCTGACTGGATATAAGGCAGCCGACGCCCTTCTGAGTCGCTGGTGATTTCTCTGCTGGATTCTTGGAGACCAGTCTGATTCCTTCTTCCCAAAGATAAGTTTTTGCTCTGCTATTGAACTTATTAGTTTTGTTTTGTTTACCTTGTTTTTTTGGAGTTCAACCATCCCCGGTTGGGGGTGTGCTGAGTTCCATTTTTGTCTCTGATCAGTTTGTCTCTTTGCTCTGTCTTCAGAATTTACCTGAGTGCTGATATAGTCTTTTTGATGTCCTAGTGAATTCAGGGCCTGTTTTTCCTATCAGACGGTTGGGACATTTTTTGGTAGGGTTTTTTACGGATTGCAGACAGCAGCTTTTCTATCCTGTCCTTTTTAGTTAGCTTGGGCCCCGTCGCTTGCTCAACCTATCTTTCTATCTGTGTTAGTGTTTTCATCTTGCTTCACCGTCATTATATGTTGGGGGCTGCCTATTGCTTTGGGGTCTGCTCTGGGGCAGTTTAGATTTCCCCTTTCTTTCTTTAGGCCTATTTAGTTCTCCGGCTGTGATCGAGGGGTCTAGGGCATCGTAGGAACCCCCAACGGCTACTGTTAGTTGTTGTGGATAGGATCAGGGGTCTGCAATCCGATAGCTATCAAGCTCTCCGGTTTTATGGACTTAGCTTGTATTTTGGTTTTTCCCTCCTTCGGTGACTCATTCATAACACCCGACACTTCCTGTATGACACAGCGCAGCTGGATGACGTCGTCATTCAGCGTGGCTGTTTCAGAGAGAAAGCTGAAGGCGCTGCCGGGATGTGCTGCGGCTGTGGGAAACGTGCGTAGGGGTGAATGGTGCTGTCTGTGTCTGTCTGCCTGCGAGCATGTGTAAGGGGTATGGGGCCAGTTCAAAGCCCTGCACTCCTTGCATATGTCCCTGGCGTGTAAATATGTCCTGACAGAAACAGTATATTCCATGTTTTGTGTAATGTATATACGCATATGATGCACCCCAGAGGCCGTGGGATACTCCGTACCGAGCCTATTAACTTCAGTGGGAAATGTCACAGTGACATTGACCCGGTCCGTGGCTTCAGGCGGTCATGTAAAAGGGGAGTATTGAATAGGGATAAAGTTTATGTAGTGATTCGTGACGCCAGTTGGAGTGTTCGACTGTAGTATAGCCGGCACTGCAGATGATCCCTGGGGGAGTAGATGGTGATGGCAGTGCAGATGTTAAACCCTCTCCAACCAGGGCCGACCCCCAGAGATGGTGATGGAAGCAAAAGGCACGGAGTAATAAGGCAGGAGACAAGGAAAGTCACTTTATCATTTAATGTAGTTCAGGTGCAGTTCTGAGGAGATATTACAACTCTCACCAGGTTACAGTCTGCTCTGGAGAATGGGAGTTATCTTTCTCTCTGCTGTGACTCAGTGTAAGCTTCCTGCTTTTCTAATCCCTTCTGGGACCAAGGCTTCCCGGAGTTTGGAACTTCCAATATTGCCTCTACTCACCGTGTATTTCTCCGCTGGCAACTTGCAGCTTGGATTCTTTGTGAAGCTCACGTTCCTTCTTGTACAATCCTCACTGATCCTAGTTTGCTGCTGTAATCCCAGGGAAAACACTGCGCTGTTGGTTGTATAAACTCACACAGTCTCTCAGCTTACCACCCTGCTCTGAAAGCATGGATGGCCTAAGGGCTGATTCCCTGATGCTTCTTATTAGCTTTACTCCTGGAGGGACCACATGTCATCATGGCTCCCAATAGCGTTCTTCTTCTCCTCCTTCTTCACTGAAACAACAACTCACGACTCCTCCCCCTCCCAGTTAGGGTAGTTCTAAGCTTCAGACAAATAAGAGAGTGCGGTAAATTGTGTGTGTGTGTTGTGGTCTCTAGCAGCAGAGAAAGCATAACTCCCAATGCTCACAAATCAGTGCATATTTAACCGTTTTGTGGCGATAAAGATGCAGGGCACCACAGATAGAGATATACATATATATAGTGTATTGTGCTGTGCTTTTGTTCATATATTGCAAATGTACTGATGTTTTTGTACTGTAAAGGGTTAGGGATAGTATAGGATTTAGCCCACTAGGGGGGGCAAAACAGAGTAAGATAGGAGTAGGTTAGACCAATAGGATTTAGTTAGGAGAGGCCAACTTAGGGTACTTGGGGAAGCTTCCTGGGTTCAGGCAGAACAGTTGAGTCCCATAACGTTTAAGCAGAAGAGCCCAGTTGTGCAGGGCCTATGGGCTGACAGTCACACAGCAGTGGAGGAATACCGGGCAGCATCAATATGGTAGCGGCTAACTTTGTGGGAACAACCTTAAATGTCTGAGGCGAAGCGGACAGGGAACTACTGAAGCGGGTTAGTCTGACCAGTCAGGAAGCTGCGATACCGAAGGCGACAGTACGACCCTACGATATCCCTGAAGGAGTGAGGGACAGTACAGGGAACGGAATTATGTTATTTTGTGAAGAGCCTTGTGCTGTTTCTGTGACTAAACTGATAGAGCTGAGTAAACTTGTTTTGTTAAGACTGGATTTGGACTCTGTCTGTCATTACGTGATGCTTAAAGGAAAGAAGCCCCAGCAGACCGAGGTGGACCCTGATGTACAAGTAAGTGGACCACCAAGCGCACCACAGAAGGAAAAATGTATTTATGTGGCGGGAGACCGGGGCACGCCAGAGCAGCCACTGTTAGCCACGACTATAGCCCTGGCCCCGTTACACTTGCATGTGTATGTGGTGCGGTGCACTGTGTGTGTTTGAGAGAGAGTGGTGTGGTGCTGTGTGTGTGTGGTGCTGTGTTTGAGAGTGGTTCTGTGTGTGTATTGGAAATTGGCAATGATGTGGGTGATGAAGAGAGCAGTGATGGGGTGGTGGGGGAGAAGGCAATGTTAGTGGTGGTGGAAAGTACGATGGGGTGGTGGGGAGGATGCAATGATGGAGGTGGTGGAATGAGCAATGATGGGGTGGTGGGGGAGAAGGCAATAATGGTTGTGGAGAAAAGAACAATGATGTGGTGGTGGGGGGAGGCAATGATGGAGGTGTTGGAATGGACAATGATGGGGTGGAGGGTGAGAAAACAATTATGGTTGTGATGGAAAGGACAGTGATGTAGTGGTGGAAAGGAAAATGGAGGTGGGGAGGAGGCAATGATGGAGGTGGTGGAATGGGCAATGATGGAGGTGGTGGAAAGGACAATGATAAGGGTGGTGAGTGAGAAGGCAATGATGGAGGTGGTGATGAGGACAATGATGGAAGTGAAGGGGGGCTGCATTATACCCTATGAGGGGGGGCTGCATTATACCCTATGAGGGGGCTGCATTATACTTTATGAGGGGGCTACATTATATTCTGTGGGGGGCTGCATTATATTCTGTGTGGGAGCTACATTATTCTCTCAGGGGGCTACATTATATTCTGTGGAGAGGCTGCATTATTATATATGAGGGGGCTGCATTATACCCTATGAGGGTGCTACATTTTATTCTATAAAGGGGGGCTACATTATACCTTATGATGGGGTTGCATTATATTTTGTGGGGTGCTGCATTATACCTATGAGGGAAGCTGTATTAAACCCTATGAGGGGGCAGCATTATACCCTATGAGGGGGGGCTACGTTATACCCTAAGAGGGGGGGTTGCATTATACTATATGAGGGGGCTGCATTATACCCTATGAGGGAGCTGCATTATACTTTATGAGGAGGCTTCATTATATTCTGTGGGGGGGCTGCATTATATTCTGTGAGGGGGCTGCATTATTCTCTCACGGGGCTGCATCATAATATATGAGGGGGGCTGCATTATGGCCTATGAGGGGGCTACAGTATATTCTATGGGGGACTGCATAATACCTTATGAGGGGGTTGCATTATACTCTGAGGGGACTACATTATATTCTGTGGAGAGGCTGCATTATAATATATGAGAGGGGTTGCACTATACCCTATGAGGGTGCTACATTATATTCTATAATGGGAGACTGCATTATACCTTATAAGGGGGTTGCATTATATTTTGTGGGGTGCTGCATTATACCCTATGAGGGGGGCTGTATTATATTGTATGAGGGGGCTGCATTATATTCCATGATGGAGGTTACATTATACTCTATGGGGGGGGGGCTACTTTATTTTCTATGAGAGGGCTACCACAACCCCGCTACATAATTAAGACATGTACTACCTTATATTATACCCTGACATTAGCGTGTTTTACCACACAATTGGTGGTCTTGTATTTATTTCTATGTAGATACGCACCGCAGGAAGATCTTTTCATCTTCTTAGCCTAGGAAATGTGTCGTCTGAGATGACTAAGCATATACTGCAGGACTTGGGAACATTTCTTCATGTCATCGATAAGAATTCACTAAATCCAATCTAATGTATTTATTTGTCAGACTTGGCACTGTTCAGCATAGCTTGATATATGCTGCTGAGTACCATTGGCTATAGAAAGGAACACAAAGTCCTTGGACAACCCTGCATGTTTGGTTTTCTCTGTTATGTGGCAGATTTAATACTGCTTTTTCCCAGAACTAGAGCTGGACCGATACTTTGCAGTTTGCGTACTACTAAGCTCATTTTATATATACTTTTGAGCTTAGTGGCTTACAGTAAATTGGTTCAGTGCAAAAGATTTCACAAGTGCTTGGCTCTATATCCAGTAATATCGAAAGAAATAATTACCTGTACTAAATTTATTTTCATTAGGGTATATACACACATTGTTTTTTTCTATGGTTTTGCTTGCTTTTATGGCCAGTGTGAACATGCTTTTACATCATGCATGTCATTCAATTCTACTCCAGTTCAGTTTTTTTGTTTTTCTGTACTAAATTTGGTATCCTTATATCTAAAACCTCTATCGTAGTACCAACCCTAGTCTTGGATTGTACAGTTTAGGTAAAGACCATTGGACTTGCCACAGTGCTAAGTCTCACTGCACCAGCTGGCGGCCTCCACATGGTGAAATGGGACTCTAATGGGTAATGTGGACATCAAGAATCCCACTACAGATTTGAGCTCTAGGCTTCCCCCGCACTGATGCTCATTTGGCTCAGTATATGTGAGGTCGTAATCTCATAAGCCTCTTGTACATACTGGTGGTTTAGTTACGCATAATTTATAATCGTTTGATCCTTACTGTAATGGACATCAGAATTTCATGTACTGACTTCTGGTGTGAGCTTGTAGTTTCACTCAGCGGCCACTCTAAACAGGACGATAGAAGAACAGGGCAGCAGTGGCCCAGTGTTGGTTGGACTTTTTGTACTTAAAAAGAAGCCAAACAACCAGACTGAATAAAAAAAACATACATGTTTCATGGGTTAGTAGCTTAGAATCACAGAATGATAGTGTTGGAAGGGACCTCCAGAGTCATCGCGTCCGACCCCCTGCTCAATGCAGGATTCACTAAACTATCTCAGACAGATGTCTGTCCAGCCTCAGTATGAAGACTTCCATTGATGGAGAACTCACCACCTCTTGTGGCAGCCTGTTCCACTCATTGATCACAATCTAAAAGTTTTTTCTAATATCTAAACTGTATCTTCTCGTTTTCAGTTTCATTCCATTGCTTCTCATGTTTCCATGTGCAAATGTGAATAAGGATTATCCTATTAGACTGTGATATCCATTCAGATATTTGTAGACAGCTATTAAGTCCCTTTTAACCTTTTTTTTGCCAGGTAAACATTTCCAGACCCTTTAACCATTCCTCGAAGGACATACTTTGCAGTCCACATACAAGTCTGCTTAAAGGGAATCTGTCAGCAGGTTTTTACTATTTCATCTGAGAGCAGAATAATATAGGACACAAGAGCCAGATTCCAGTGATATGCCACTTATTAAGCTGTGTGTTGTAGTTTCAATAGAATTAGTATTTTATTAGCAGGAGATGAACACCTCAGGACTACATCTCACATGCCAGGCAGTCAGGCTAATCTGTGTAATCCTGCCCCCACCACAACTTGTTGTACACAGGAAGCTGCCAATCAGAGGTGTGGGTGGGGTTACACACAGCCCAGAAGTCTTAGCTACCCTACATCTACATCAGACAAACAAAACAAAAGTACACCAAGCACTCCAGTAAGTGACACATCGCTGGAATCAGGCTTTCTTGCCATATATTATTCTGCTCTCAGATCCTATAGCTAAAAGCTCGCTTTAAATATTATTTACAACTGGGTCTTTTTATGGCACTCTAGAAAATCTACTGCGTAGTTGATTGTGTGGCCGTGGGTCAGGCTTCTGGCTGTTAGAGCCTTTACAATCACATCATATTATCATAGGTAGACTGGAGACCTGCCCAAATATTATCTATACAGCTCTGACTGCGACATCAACTTTGTTAACTAGGGCTACAATGACAACTCGAGATAAAAAGGGAGATGAAAAGTTAAAAAATGTATTATGATAAAAAAAAATATTTTTTAGGTAATATCATAAAATATAAGTGAAAGTATCCTAATATTAATGGCAGTACAAAATAAACCCTCTGTTGATCATATCGGAAGCCATTCCCAAACACATGAAACCTCAGTAGGTCAAATAACAAAATAAAGGCAAATCATGGTGGCCAAAAATACAGATTCCTTTACAATAAAAATTAGTAAACCATTCACAGGCAGCTGATGGGAAAAAGTAATATTAAAAGAAACCTGCCCGGTCTCCCATCCTTCCCCAACTGCGACTAGTGTAGAAATCGCTGGAACACAGGATGTCGCCACGGACAGGAGACAGATCAAGAGTTAACAGGATTTTATTAACAACAGGTATACTCCACACAGGGAGTAACGTAATACGAAGGGGTAGTAATAGGACAAAGGACAGGTAAGGTAATTTGGACAGGGTATACAGTTGTGGCCAAAAGTATTGACACCCCTGCAATTTTGTCAGATAATACTCAGTTTCTTCCTGAAAATGATTGCAATCACAAATTCTTTGGTATTATTATCTTCATTTAATTTGTCTTAAATGAAAAAACACAAAAGAGAATGAAGCAAAAAGCAAAACATTGATCCTTTCACACAAAACTCCAAATATGGGCCAGACAAAAGTATTGGCACCCTCAGCCTAATACTTGGTTGCACAACCTTTAGCCAAAATAACTGCGACCAACCGCTTCCGGTAACCATCAATGAGTTTCTTACAATGCTCTGCTGGAATTTTAGACCATTCTTCTTTGGCAAACTGCTCCAGGTCCCTGATATTTGAAGGGTGCCTTCTCCAAACTGCCATTTTTAGATCTCTCCACAGGTGTTCTATGGGATTCAGGTCTGGACTCATTGCTGGCCACCTTAGAAGTCTCCAGTGATTTCTCTCAAACCATTTTCTAGTGCTTTTTGAAGTGTGTTTTGGGTCATTGTCCTGCTTGAAGACCCATGACCTCTGAGGGAGACCCAGCTTTCTCACACTGGGCCCTACATTATGCTGCAAAATTTGTTGGTAGTCTTCAGACTTCATAATGCCATGCACATGGTCAAGCAGTCCAGTGCCAGAGGCAGCAAAGCAACCCCAAAACATCAGGGAACCTCCGCCATGTTTGACTGTAGGGACCGTGTTTTTTTCTTTGAATGCCTCTTTTTTTCTCCTGTAAACTCTATGTTGATGCCTTTGCCCAAAAAGCTCTACTTTTGTCTCATCTGACCAGAGAACATTCTTCCAAAACGTTTTAGGCTTTTTCAGGTAAGTTTTGGCAAACTCCAGCCTGGCTTTTTTATGTCTCGGGGTAAGAAGTGGGGTTTTCCTGGGTCTCCTACCATACAGTCCCTTTTCATTCAGACGCCGACGGATAGTACGGATTGACACTGTTGTACCCTCGGACTGCAGGGCAGCTTGAACTTGTTTGGATGTTAGTCGGGGTTCTTTATCCAACATCCGCACAATCTTGCGTTGAAATCTCTTGTCAATTTTTCTTTTCCGTCCACATCTAGGGAGGTTAGCCACAGTGCCATGGGCTTTAAACTTCTTGATGACACTGCGCACGGTAGACACAGGAACATTCAGGTCTTTGGAGATGGACTTGTAGCCTTGAGATTGCTCATGCTTCCTCACAATTTGGTTTCTCAAGTCCTCAGACAGTTCTTTGGTCTTCTTTCTTTTCTCCATGCTCAATGTGGTACACACAAGGACACAGGACAGAGGTTGAGTCAACTTTAATCCATGTCAACTGGCTGCAAGTGTGATTTAGTTATTGCCAACACCTGTTAGGTGCCACGGGTGAGTTACAGGTGCTGTTAATTACACAAATTAGAGAAGCATCACATGATTTTCGAACAGTGCCAATACTTTCGTCCACCCTCTTTTTTATGTTTGGTGTGGAATTATATCCAATTTGGCTTTAGGACAATTCTTTTTGTGTTTTTTCATTTAAGACAAATTAAATGAAGATAATAATACCAAAAGAATTTGTGTTTGCAATCATTTTCAGGAGGAAACTGAGTATTATCTGACAGAATTGCAGGGGTGTCAATACTTTTGGCCACAACTGTAATACAAAACACACTTCAAAAAGCACTAGAAAATGGTTTGAGAGAAAGCACTGGAGACTTCTAAGGTGGCCAGCAATGAGTCCAGACCTGAATCCCATAGAACACATGTGGAGAGATCTAAAAATGGCAGTTTGGAGAAGGCACCCTTCAAATATCAGGGGCCTGGAGCAGTTTGCCAAAGAAGAATGGTCTAAAATTCCAGCAGAGCATTGTAAGAATCTCATTGATGGTTACCGGAAGCGGTTGGTCGCAGTTATTTTGGCTAAAGGTTGTGCAACCAAGTATTAGGCTGAGGGTGCCAATACTTTTGTCTGGCCCATTTTTCGAGTTTTGTGTGAAATGATCAATGTTTTGCTTTTTGCTTCATTCTCTTTTGTGTTTTTTCATTTAAGACAAATTAAATGAAGATAATAATACCAAAGAATTTGTGTTTGCAATCATTTTCAGGAAGAAACTGAGTATTATCTGACAGAATTGCAGGGGTGTCAATACTTTTGGCCACAACTGTATACCAAAAGAAGTACAGGATGTTGACTGGTAAAGATTTTTAGCTAAATTTCATAAAGGTTTTATCGTATAATTAAGGATTCAGTGAAGAACTTCAAAAGAACGATTAATTATAGCAGTTAATACTCTACCGGGCCCGCACCGTAGTATAAATCCTATAAATATAGGTCCCTGGGTCACTATAATTGTCCTCGGCTGATATTCCCAAATCTTATAAATGACAGATAATAAAACATAAGCAGGGTGGACAAGCCTGCCGGCGGCTGTGCCGAGTCCTAGTAATCTAGTTTACTTCTCTGGCTGCAGAGCGCTGGTCGTACATACTAATGAGGCCCACTGGCTGTCAGATGGCCTGTGCAATGTAAGGGCGGTAAGAAGGTATACCCAAGGATGCATCAATAGAAAAACATAAAAAAGTGTCTTTCTATTTGTAAACATTGACAAAAGTAACCACTGCCCAAAATAAGGCTGAACCACGTCTCACAAGCAACCAAATATATGGACAACAAAATTTTATATAATACAATATCTCATAAATCTCAGGAGCAAGAAAGCCTAATATTTGCACGTGCAATCAGCCATAGATACAGCATACAGTGCTAAGAGATAGATCGGCCTATATGGACGTAAGACAGAAATAAATGTCACCAAATATTGAAAATATTATTTTTCTTTTTCCTGAGATTAATGACATACTTTATTATTTAGAATTTTATTGTCCATATATTTGGTTGCTCGTGAGACACGGTTCAGCCTTATTTTGGTCAGTGGTTACTTTTGTCAATGTTTGACTTTTTTTTTTTTTGTTGCTCCATTCATTTTTATTTAGATGTTACAGGATGATCCCAATTATTTGGTGGTGCCCTCAGTCCCACTTTGTGTACTGTACAGGTTTATTTTCAGATTCTTCAGCAGAGCTTTACTTGTGCTTCAATTTACATGACAATTATCATTAAATCCAGAATATCAATATTCAATTACAATAGCCCAAGGACAAGGTTTCCTTTTACATATCGTCTCGCATATCACTTTGATATGTCAAAAGATGTAAATGGTGTAAGTATTTCCCTGTGACCCCCATATAGAAAAAAGGGTCCATGAGGCTTCTTTGGTGGGGGTTCATACTTGCCAACATTTTTAGGGACATTAAGCTCCACTCCGATTTCATCCATATGTGGTACTTGCAGGTACGCAGGATACAGTGACGAGTCGCGAGACGGTTTGGTGCTTTTTATAATAATGTTTATAGGCCTAGAGGTAACTATCTTCAGTCACAGCCTGACCAACAAAAAGGGGTAACAAGGGTTGCCCTCGCAGGGGCTCTATACAAGCAAACACAAACGGGGTAGAACACGACTACGTCCGGCAATAGCCGGTCACTATAGGGCCGCGGTATGGCCGACTACGTGTCCTTAATTATATAGTCAACTTAGCCGTCCAGATGTCCCTCGCCATTTGGGATGGTGGTCTTTTGGCGTAGCAGTCGCTGGGCCCAGTTGCTGAAGCGTTGACAAAGTCTTCGAGCGCTTCGGCGCTCTGATGACACTGGAGCACCACAGGTCCCAGCGGAGTCCTTGGACGGATGGGCTGCAGCCTCCGGACTGGGGTAAGCGGCAGCGATGTGGGGTGGCGAGGGGCAGGCCACCTGCGCAGCTAACAGCTGCGACAGGGAATCCGCTGCAAGCAGAGGTTCGGCCCCTGCCGCGGACCGGAGCGGGACAGTGGTGGCCGCCAACGGCATTGGACTTGCCGCAACCACGGGTGGGGGCAGCGCGGCTGTGGGCGGCGGGAGACAGGCCACAGCCGCGGGCTGGAGTGAGGCAGCAGCAGCCGCTGGGGTCCGCGGGCAGGAGCGAGGCGGCAACGGCCGCTGGTGACCACGGGCTGGCCGCAGCCGCGGTCAGGAAAAAGGCGGCGGCCGCTGGTCGTTGCAGGGCAGCGGTTCTCGAACAGTCGTCCCGGCGCCATCCCACGGATGTCCAGGGGAAGTATCTCTCCTGACTCTGGCCTCCTTCCTGGCTCGGGTGAGTTGCTCTGGCTCTCAGTCGCTCCCACGATCTCCTGCTCCTTCTGTCTCGTTCTGCTGACTCACTGTGACTCGTGTTCCCCGCCACTTTTATATTGGCTCCTCCCCCAGTCCACCTGTCAGGCTCCACGGTCCGTCCCTGAACTCTGTCCCCCGGAACCCAGGTGACCAGGTGACGGTCCCCTTGGTTCTGACATGGACACTCGATGGGGACCCTCTGTCCCACACCCCCACCCTGTATGCTCGCCAGTCCTCAGGCGAGGGCTTTAGTAAACTCGAGTTAGTCTTTGGAGACGATGTTCTTGTCACCATACGAACTGGTCCTGTTCGTAACGTTCAGGGGGTTTGCCAGCTGTTGACCGCTCGGAGCCTCTAAGTTCGACCGGGGTGAAGCTTTCTGGGGTGGTGGATGGTGGAGGGTTGGTCGATTCTGGCAGGCTAACTGGGTCTGCTGCAATGTCATTATTTGGAGGGCCCGCGGATGTGGTTGGGAAGCCCTCTTCATCATCCAGGTCCCAGACCGTTGACGGGGTCGGGGACCTGAGTGATCGGCTTGGATCACATGGGATCAGTGGACGCACAGGGGCGCAACATATTTCGGTGCACAGTGCGAGTGAGAGATGCACCGTCTCTTTCCGATTGTATTTCATACACAGGCCCTTCAGGGCTTATCTGGCGCAACACTCGGTACGGGTTCTCCTCCCACCGTGGTTCTAACTTGTTTTGGGGGCGTTGATCTAGTACGAGTACCCAATCCCCAGCCTGGAAGTCAATTGGTGGGGGAAACGCTCCCTCCGGGTGTTCTAGATCCTGGAGCTTTGTATGGACGATTCGGTGGAGGGTCTGCAGCCGGTGTCGGTGGTTTCGCACCCACGAGGATACTCCGGTCCAGGGTAGTGGTACCTCTGGGTTTAACTCCACTTCCATGATTCCTTTGCCTTCCCGTCCAAACAGCAATGAGTAGGGGGTGTAACCAGTCACCCGGTGCACCCAGTTATTATATACCCACACCAGCTCAGGGACGTATTCAGGCCAGCGGGCCTTTCGGTCACTCTCCAGGGTACGCAGCATTTGGACTAGTGTCCGATTGAATCACTCGCAGGCCCCATTTCCCTGCGGGTGGTACGGCGTAGTCCGAGACTTATCGATACCGTAGAGATGATGTAGTTATTCCATGACTCTTCCTAGGAAGCACGCTCCTTGGTCCGAATATCCAAGTGTACGGCTGCCCGCAATGAATACAAAGTTTTTACAAATCGCATAGGCGGCAGACTCCGCTGTCTGGTCTCGGGTGGGGGTGACCACGGCGAACTTCGTGAAATGGTCCACCATAACGAGACAATGTTCGTACCCCTGATAGGCCGGACCTATGGTCAGATAGTCCACCGTGAGGCGCTCCAGTGGAGCTGATGTTACAATTGTCTGCACCGGGGCTTGTTGCGCGGGAGGTTTAGCGAGCTCGCACGGGCGGCAGGTTCGGCAAACTTCTTCCACAGCAGTGTGCAAGCGTGAATGCTACACTATCTGCTGCAGCCATTGCAAAGTCTTTTGAGCCCGCCAGGTACTCTGCAAACCGCTCCGTTATTGCCCACACCACCACGAGGAGCTCGAGCTTAAAGGAGCTGTAATTGTTCGGGTTGCGTTCGGAGTCGTGCAGCGACCGGCTACCATAGGCGATCACTTTCTCCCGGCCGTCCTGCACCTGTGACAACACAGCTCCTAGTCCCTGGAGACTCCCGTCGGTATGCAGAATGAACGGTTGCGAGAAATCCGCATATGCCATTACCGGGGCGTCCGAGAGTGCAGCTTTGAGATATTGAAACGCATCCTCTTGCGATTGCTGCCACTGGATTTTCTGTCCATTCGTCCCGGCTAGAGCCCCCTTCAGCAGGTCCTGCAGGGCTCGGGCTCGGCGTGCAAAATTCTTCACGAACCGATGATAGTAGCCAGCCAACCCCAGGAAGGCCCGCACATCTTTCACCGTTTCGGGGGTAGGCCACTCCTGGATGGCAGCCACCTTTTCCAGGGATGGTCTGACACCCTCCGCCGAGACGGTATGCCCCAGATATTCGATCTGGGTGCGGAACAGGTGGCATTTCTGGGGCTTCACCTTTAACCCGTACTTCTGCAGCCGGCCGAGCACCTGCCTGTTGTGAACTTATTTTCTGATCTACCAGTTGTGAGTTCTCCTTCCGGGCTCCCTCTGGTAGTAACAGGAGGTAGTGAGGTTGATTTAATTAGTAGAGATCTGCCACCTGATGATGAGGATAACGATTGGATCTCTGGAATCTCAGACTGGATTTAAGACAGCCGACTCCCTATTCTGGTGCTGGTGATTCCTTCTGGCTTTTCAGGTCTTGGTTTTCAGCTCTGTTCCAGTCATCTCAAGCTAAGTGTTTCTGCTAATGTTCACACTTGATTTTGTTGGTCTATTCAGTTTTTTGTGTGGTCAGCCAGCCCCAGCTGGGGCTGTGCTGAATTTCCACTCTTATTTATCTGTATTTGCCAATTTGCTTTTTGTCCCTTATTAGATTGGCCTCTTTTTTGCTCTGTCTCAGAATATTTCAGAGTGCTGATATAGTGGGAGAAGTCTAGTGACTTCAGGGTTAATTTTGTTATCAGAAGTGTTGGACATTATTTTTGTAGGGTTTTTTTGGGCAGATTGCAGACAGTGTCTTTCCTTTCCTGTCCTTTCTAGTTAGTTTGGGCCCCATCGTTTGCTCAGCCTATTTTTCTGCCTGTGTTTGTGTTTTCATCTTGTTTCACCGTCAATACATGTGTGGGGGCTTTCTATTCCTTTCGGGTCTGCTCTGGGGCGGTTAGTTTTCCCCTTTTCTTGCTTTAGGCTTATTTAGTCCTCCGGCTGTGACGAGGTGTCTAGATTCATCGTAGGAACGCTCCACGGCTGCTGCTAGTTGTGTGGTTAGGATCAGGGGTCTGCAATCTGCATAGTTACCAACCTCTCTGGTTTTCTGTGACTTAGCTTGTTTAGTTTTCCTCCTCGGTGACTCATTCATAACACCTGCCCCAACCGCCGCAGGTGGTCCTTGAACCTAGCGGAATAGATGATAATATCGTCCAGGTATATCAACGTGGCTTCAAAGTTGAGGTCTCCTAGTCACTGCTCCATCAACCGCTGGAAGGTTCCTGGGGCGTTGGCCAGCCCGAACGGCATCCGATTAAACTTGAACAGTCCCATGGGAAGGATGAATGCTGTCTTGGCTCTGTCTTCCTCTGACATCAGCACCTGCCAGTACCCACTGGCCAGGTCTAGAGTTGAAAAGTACGTCGCGTTCCCCAAGGCGGACAGAGATTCTTCTATGCGGGGCAGCGGATACGAATCCTTGATGGTGCAGGCGTTCAACTTTCAATAGTCCACACAAAAGCGCAGAGTGCCATCTTTTTTACGAACCAGGACAATGGGGGCCACCCAAGGGCTCTGGCTTTCTCGTATGACCTCCTTCCGAAGCATTTGGGCTAAGAGGGTTTTCACTTCCTTGTATAGCTGCGGTGGTATTTGCCGATATCGCTCCCGGATGGGGGCCGCTCCTGCGTGGGGATCCCATGCGTGATGGCCGTGGTACATCCGAAGTCATCCTCATGACTGGTGAAGACACTGTAATATTATCCAAGAAGTGCCTCTACCTGGAGGAGTTGGGCTGGCGCTAGGCCGGAAAGTTCGGCCCACATTCTCTCCAGGATGGCTCGACCTTTCTCCTGGGTCGAGGATACGGCAGTCAATTGGGTTCTTACCGTTACTGCCCAAGGATCTTCAGGCTGCACCTTCAACTGGACCGAGGTGTCCTGCAGCATCTCCTCGAAAGGCCTCACTAGTTTGGCCATTTCCACCTGGGGTTTCAGGGCGATATCTTGGTCTTCCAGTTTGACACAGCGCACCAGGACGGTCCCCTCCCACACTGTGGCCAGGGAGCGGGCTACCAGTATGCCAGGGTGCAGGCGCTCCGAGTAACATGGTTCCACCTGCACCTCCACGCCCTCCAGTGGCATCAGGGCATGGATCAGCAGGGCTACCACCGTCTGCCCCGGAGGAAGCACGAGCCGGGGGGCCACCGGCACGATGACCTTGCCCAGCGCCTCACCCTCCTGGCACTCCTGGAGCACTCGCGCCTCCCGCACCAACCGCTGGAAGACCTGCCCTTGGGCCATGCGAGAACCCCAGTGGCTCAGAGTCTCTTGTGTGGGCTCATTGAGGAGGAGGTTGCCGAACTCTCGTAGAATGTTCATACCCAGAGTAACCGGATGTTTGCTGTTTGTGTCTCCCTGGGTCAGGGCCACTCCCCGGCGGCCGAGTGATTTGCCGCTTATCGAAATCTGCATCCAGGCTACTCCGACGACAGGAACTGGTAGCTGGTTGGCGGCTACCAACTTTATAACGGTCCCCCACTGAGGTCTCACTGCTTCGGGAAAATGTTGCCGAAAATAATTCGCTGGCACGGTCGCTACTTGCGATCCCGTATCTACTAGGCATCGCACGGCAAGGCCTTTGATCTCTGCCCATACCACTGGACATCGCGCGACCAGGTCTTCGTGCCTTCCTCCACCCCATGTGATGGGCTCCGGCTCCGGTCGGCGTCTCCACGGCTCAGGGTCCTCTTCTCTTCTTGGTCAGTGGGGCGGCTTTCCCCTGGAACGTAGGCACTCTCAGGCGGAGTGTCCCAATTCTCCACAATCGTAACAGGTGAATAGTCGTGGGGACCGACTTGGGTGAGGGCCGCGATGGTTCATGCCTCCCATACCCGGCCCCGGCCGGCTCGTTGTGGCCGCTTTTTTGGCTTCGGCTAGTTCACCTTTAATACTCTATCTCTTGCTTCACCTCTTGTACCCAGTGGGGTTCGCTCAGGGCGCTTACGGATGCTTCGATTCTCCAAGCCATCCCCACGGGAACCGTCACCTCTTGCTCCTGTTCCCGAACCCATGCCTCCTTCCCTATTTCTGAAAAGGTCACATGTGGGTCCACTCGCACCCGCTCCCGCAAAGCCTGTCTTGTCAGGGTGTCTCGTAACCCGGTCACTAACAGGTCACGTAATGTTACGTCCACGGTCCCCACGCCTACTCCATCCTTCCTTTCAATGGCTAAAAACAGTTCCTGCAAAACATTCATATACTGGGTCACTGTTTCCCCCTCTTTCTGCATGCGTCCAAACATCTAGGTTCTCAGTTCCCCCACATCGGTCGGGTCCCCATAGGCCTCTTCTAAGATCTGTAACACCCTGACGAAGGTGTTTCTCGGCCCCCGGGGCCTCAACATTACGGTATCCCGGGCTTCCCCGTCCAACGCCATCAGGGCCACTTCTGCCTCTAGGTCAGGGGTAAGCGGATGCATCCCAAATAACCCACGCATTCGCTCCGTCCAGTTCCACAGCATAGTATTGTTGCCGGAGAACCTGGGTAGATTGCTTAGCATAGCCCCCAAAGAAATGCTGGGCCGGGGGCCCTCGTTGTCCGCGCTCGGAGACTGCATCCTGCCGACTACGCCAAATGTGGTACTTGCAGGTATGCAGGATGCAGTGACGAGTCGCGAGACGGTTTTGTGCTTTTTATAATAACGTTTATAGGCCTAGAGGTAACTATCCTCAGTCACAGCCTGACCAACAAAAAGGGGTAACAAGGGTTGCCCTCGCAGGGGCTCTATACAAGCAAACACAAATGGGGTAGAACACGACTACGTCCAGCAATAGCTGGTCACTATAGGGCCGCGGTATGGATGACTACGGGTCCTTAATTATATAGTCAACTTAGCCGTCCAGACGTCCCTCGCCATTCGGGATGGTGGTCTTTTGGCGTAGCAGTCACTGGGCCCAGTTGCTGAAACATTGACAAAGTCTTCGAGCGCTCCGGCGCTCTGATGACACTGGAGCACCACAGACCCCAGCGGAGTCCTTGGACGGATGGGCTGCAGCCCCCGGACTGGGGCAAGCGGCAGCGATGTGGGGTGGCGAGGGGCAGGCCACCTGCGCAGCTAACAGCTGCGACGGGGAATCCGCGGCAAGCAGAGGCTTGGCCCCTGCCGCGGACCTGAGCGGGACAGTGGTGGCCACCGACGGCACTGGACTTGCCGCAACCATGGGTGGGGGCAGAGCGGCAGTGGGCGGTGGGAGACAGGCCGCAGCCGCGGGCTGGAGTGAGGCGGTAGCGGCCGCTGGGGTCTACGGGCAGGCCGCAGCCGCGGGCAGGAGCGAGGCGGCAATGGCCGCTGGTGACCACGGGCAGGCCGCAGCTGCGGGCAGGAGGAAGGCGGCGGTGGCTGCTGGTTGTCGCGGGGCAGCGGTTCTCAGACAGTCGTCCCACTGATGTCCAGGGGAAGTATCTCTCCTGTCTCTGGCCTCCTTCCTGGCTTGGGTGAGTCGCTCTGGCTCTCAGTCACTCCCACGATCTCCTGCTCCTTCTGTCTCGTTCTGCTGACTCACTGTGACTCGCGTTCCCCGCCCCTTTTATATTGGCTCCTCCCCCAGTCCACCTGTCAGTCTCCACGGTCCGTCCCTGAACTCTCTCCCCCGGAAAGTTTCCCCCTGGAACCCAGGTGATGGTCCCCTTGGTTCCGACCCGGACACTCGATGGGGACCCTTTCTCCCACACATACACCTCCTGGCAAAGCCTCACCCCTCTGGCAACTCCTCTGTCCAATCAAAACAGCCAATTTTAGAATCATAGAATCATAGAATCGTAGAGTTGGAAGGGACCTCCTGGGCCATCTGGTCCAACCCCCTGCTCAAAGCAGGATTCGCTAAATCATCCCAGTCAGATGTCTGTCCAGCCTCTGTTTGAAGACTTCCATTGAAGGAGAACTCATCACTTCTCGTGGCAGCTTGTTCCACTCATTGATCACTCTAACTGTCAAAAAGTTTTTTCTAATATCTAATCTGTGTCTCCTCCCATTCAGTTTCATCCCATTGCTTCTAGTCTTTCCTTGTGCAAATGAGAATAAAGTTGATCCTTCTACAATGTGACAGCCCTTTAGATATTTGTAGACAGCTATTAAGTCTCCTCTCAGTCTTCTCTTTTGCAAACTAAACATTCCCAAATCCTGCAACCTTTCCTCATAAGACAGGGTTTGCAGACCGGTCACCATTCTGGTCGCTCTTTTCTGAACTTGCTCCAGTTTGTTGATGTCTTTTTTAAAATGTGGTGCCCAAAACTGGACACAATATTCCAGATGAGGTCTGACCAAAGAGAAGTAGAGGGAAATAATAACTTCATGTGATCTAGACTGTATGCTGCTGTTTATACATCCTAGAATTGCATTTGCCTTTTTTGCTGCTGCATCACACTGTTGACTCATATTCAGTCTGTGATCTATTAGTATACCCAAGTCTTTTTCACATGTGCTGTTGCTTAGCCCTATTCCTCCCATTCTGTATATGCTTTTTTCATTTTTATTGCCCAGATGTAGTACTTTGCATTTTTCCCTGTTAAAAACCATTCTGTTAGTTGCTGCCCACTTCTCCAGTTTATTTATATCTTTTTGAATCCTCTCTCTCTCTTCTCTAGTATTAGCTATCCCTCCTAGCTTTGTGTCATAAGCAAATTTAATCAGTTTACCCTCAATTCCTTCATCTAAATCGTTGATAAAGATGTTGAACAATACAGGGCCCAGGACAGAGCCCTGTGGTACCCCACTTGAGACATTCTTCCAACTTGATGTGCAGCCATTTACGACCACTCTTTGGGTCCGATCACTAAGCCAGTTATGAATCCACCTAACAGTTGCCTTGTCCATTCCATACTTAGTCATTTTTTCAATAAGGATTGTATGAATGCTTTGCTGGTCAAGATATACTATATCTACAGCATTTCCTTGATCCACCCAATCAGTGATTCCGTCATAGAAGGAAATTAAGTTAGTCTGACATGACTTATTAGTTACAAACCCATGCTGACTCTGTTTAATCACTTCATTCTTATCCAGGTACTGACATACATGTTGTTTAATAATTTGTTCAAAGATCTTTCCTGGTATAGAAGTCAGACTCACTGGCCTATAGTTACCTGGGTCCACCTTCTTCCCCTTTTTGAAGATAGGAACAACATTTGCTCTTCTCCAGTCTTCTGGGACTTCTCCTGTTCTCCAAGAATTTTCAAAGATTGTCCTTGTATTCTTACCCAAACAGTTTCCACAGAGCTCCCAGTCACTGAAGCTTCAATCTCTGTGCAGATATACGCGTTTCTAACATACAATGCGACACCTCCTCCTCGTTTATCAAGTCTGTTTCTTGCAAATAAGTTGTATCCTTCTAGTCCTGTATTCCAATCATGTGTATTGTCCCACCAAGTTTCAGTGATTCCAATGACATCATATTTCTTTTCCTGTGTTAGTAGTTCCAGTTCTCCTTGTTTGATGCCCATGCTTTGTGCATTAGTATAGAAACATTTTAGTTTGTGATTGGTTTCTCTTTCTCCAATATTTTTATTAATTAGATTCTTTTGTCTTTGTTCTTCCTTTCCGCTTCTAATAGCAGAGTTCTCCATAGCATTTGTCAGGTGTATGGCTTTTTCTGGTCTTTTGCTTCCCTTCCCATGCTGTTCTAGTTTAAAGCTCTCCTTACAAGAGAGCTTTAGGTGATAATTATAAAACCTACAACCCTTCCACGCCATAAATCCACGATATTCGGCAACTGTCCATTTTCTGATTTTTGGATCCCTATATATGTTGTCAGAACTTTATGCACATACACATTGCAGACCTGATGTAATAAGCAATAAGCCTCTGTATCTTGGATGGCCCCATGGATGGCCACGTACAACTTACTGACTTGCAGATCAAATTTTGGATAGTACAGTAATGAGCAGTACTGCACCATGGAGGAGGCAATGTATTGATTTATATTGTCACTGTTGTAGCAAAAACTACTGTATAGACATTACTATGAAGTTTTTCATGCTCATTTGTGTGGCTCGTAAAATGTTAGGGGTAATTTTGTGTGGTGGGTAAACTTGTATAGGCAGTGCTCGATCTAAATGCTCCCATATACATTAGATCCATGTTTATTAACCCCTTAGTGACCAAGCCAATTTTGACAATTCTGACCACTGTCACTTTATGAGGTTATAGCTCTGGAACACTTCAACGGATTCCTCTGATTCTGAGACTGTTTTTTTGTGACATATTGTACTTCATGTTAGTGGTAAAAATTTCTTTGATATGTCTTGCGTTTATTTATGAAAAAAAACGGAAATTTGGTAAAAAATTTTAAATTGTTGCAATTATCAAACTTTTAATTTTTGTGCCCTTAAGGCTGGGTTCACACGTAGTGGAACTTCTGCGGAAGTTACTGCGAGAATTCCGGAATTCCATTCCGCGGGAAAATCGCATTTTAAATTCCTGCGACTTTCCCGTGGAAAAACTATTGATTTGCAAGCGTAATTAGCTTGCAGAATGCTAGCGTTTTCCAGGCGATCTGTAGCATCGCTTGGAGAACTGATTGACAGGTTGGTCACACTCGTCAAACATAGTGTTTGACGAGTGTGACCAATTTTTTACTATTGAGGCTGCCTATGCAGGATCAGTAGTAAAAAGCTCTAATGTTAAAAATAATAAAAAAAAAATAAAAAAATCAGGTTATATTCACCTTCCGATGTCCCTCGCAGCGTCCCCAGGCCTCCGCGATGCTCCAACAGGTCCCGTTCCCAGTGATGCATTGCGGTAATGACCTTTGATGATGTCGCGGTCTCGCGAGACCGCTACAGTATCGCGAGACAGCGACGTCAGCAAAGGTCATTATCGCAATGCATTACTGGGAAAGGGACCTGCCGCGTATATCGCTGAAGTCTGGGGACGCTGCGCGGGACATCGGAAGGTGAATATAACCCAATTTTTTTTAAAATTTTAATTCTATTTTTTACAGGGATATGGTACCCAGAGCCCGGAGGACAGTCTCCTCTCCTCTGGACCGTGGGTACCATCCGCAAATGTTCTGCTTACTTTTCACATGGTGGGCACAGCAACATGTGGAAAGTAAGCAGAAAAATGCAATCCTATGTGGGCGGAATTGCCGCGATTCCGCAAAATATTGAGCATGCTGCGGATTTTTCCGCAGTGCGATTCCACCGTGGGAAAATCCGCAGCATTAGCACAGCATTGCGAAATCCCATAGGATTGCATGGGATGCTGTTTTATTGCGTTTTTGTGGCAAAATCGCGAGTTAAAAACCACCGTGAAAATGCAAAAAAAGTGACGTGTAAAAGCAGCCTTAATCAGACAGTCGTGTCACACAAAATAGTTAATAAATAACATTTCCCACATATCAACTTTACATCAGCACAATTTTAGAAACAATATTTTTCGTTAGGAAATTATAAGGGTTAAAAGTTCACCAGCAATTTTTCATTTTTCCAACAAAATTTACAAAACCATTTTTTTTTACGGACCACCTCACATTTGAAATGAGTTTGGGGAGTCAATATAACAGAAAATACCCAAAAGTGACACCATTCTAAAAACTTTACTCCTCAAGGTGCTCAAAACTACATTCAAGAAGTTTATTAACCCTTCAGATGCTTCACGAGAACTAAAACAATGTGGAAGGAAAAAATGAATAATTTACTTTTTTCACAAAAAATTTAATTTAGACCCATATTTTTTTATTTTAAGGGTAATGGGAGAAAATGGACCACAAAATTTGTTTTGCAATTTCTCCCGAGTACGCCGATACCGCGTATATGGGAGAAAGCTAATGTTTGGGCACATGGCAGGGCTCAGAAGGGAGGGAGCACCGTTTGACTTTTTGAATGCAAAATTGGCTGGAATCAATGGCAGGCGCCATATCTCATTTGGAGACTCCCTGATGTACCTAAACAGTAGCAACCCCCCAATTCTAACTCCAACCCTAACACAGCCCTACCTCTAACCCTAATCCCAACCCTAATCCTAACCCTATCGACAACCATAACTCTAACCACAGCCCTAACCCCAACCCAAACACCACCCTTACCCCAACACCCCAAGCGTAACCCTAACCACAACACAATCCTAACCACAGCACAACCCTAACCCTTGCCTCAACTATAACCCTAGCCCGAACCCTAACCTTAGCCCAACCCTATCCCTAGCTCTTACCCCAACCCTAATCCTAGCTCCATACCTAACCCTATCCCCAACCCTAACCCTAGCCCAACTCTATCCCTATCTCTAACCCCAACTCTAACCCTAGCTCTAACCTCAGCCCTTACCCTAGCCCCAACCCTAACCCTAACTGGAAAGAATGGAAAAAATACATTTTATTACTTTTACCTAATCAAGAGGGTGACAAAAGGGTGTTAGATTTACTATTTTTTTTAACTTTTTTTATATTTTGATCACTGTGATAGACTCTATCTGTTAGCACCACACCGGAGTCCTGCTCTGACAGGCAAGGTCTCCGGCATGTCTCTTCACTGACCCTTCCTGCTGCACTCTACTGCAGAACCTGCCTGCTGCACTCTGATGCAAACACTGCCTGCTGCACTCTACTGCAGATCCTGCCTGCTGCACTCTAATGCAGACCCTGCCTGCTGCACTCTAATGCGAACTCTATATGCTGCACTCGGACGCAAACTGTCTGCCGCATTCTAATACAAACTCTGCCAGCCGCACCCTCCAAGTCTGTCCTCTGGGTCCAGCTGCTGCGCGTCCGTTGGTCTGTCCTGGAGTGGCATCTGGTATTCATCGGGAGCCAAGTCTAACTTCACCATCATAGGCTTTAGTGAACAGTCAGGTGTTCGCTTAGGCTGGTTTCACATTAGCGTTTGTGCGTGCAGCGTTTGATCCGCATGCGTCATGCATACATATATTGAAACACCTCCAGCTGCATATTAGTTCAACAGAACAGAAAGGGCAGATACACACAGTGGTGATCTGTCCTTTTGCAAAAGCTGCAACAACTTCAATGAACATATCAAACCAGGAGAGAAAAGGGAGTCAAAGGTGATAAGTATATAAAACGGTAGTACAAATTTTATTCAATATTTAACATATAAAATAATAATAATAATAATAATAATAATAATAATAATAATAATAATAATAAATAATATATATATATATTATAATATAATAATTAGAAAACCCTGTGTTCTCAGAATTTTGGCTGCTATTTTTCTTCCCCTTCCTGATCTCTTCATTCTTTGTCTGGTTTGAGGCACCAACAAATACTATTTTTCTGTGTTTATTTTGTGTCATTTTTCAATAAAATGTCTTTTTTATTATTTTTGTGTCTGACACTTTTTGATTATTTTTATGGTTCAGTAACTATAAGATCAGTATGTTTATTATATATCATCTTACACATGACAGAAAAAACGCTGCGTAAACATGCGTTTTGTATGCGGTTGCGCATTCGGGTGATACGCTGCAGACACAAACGCTAATGTTAACCTAGCCTTATTCACGTCCCTCCAGGCTCTCCACGGTCCGTGGCACAGTGGTTCCACAAACCACATCCGTGACACTATCACAGTGATCAAAATTAACCAATAGGAAAAATCTCCTATTGTTGCCAGGTACCGGCTAGCAGATCTCGGCGGGCGCACTGCGCATGCGCTCGACATTTTCTTAAAGGAAGAAGACTCCGAGAGCCGGGGGACAGAATTGGAGGGTCCGGGGATGGCGGAGGTACCGGGGGGATCAGGGGACCCCATTTGTCTCTTCTCTAGTATGCTAGATCATATCAGAGGAAAGAGAAATGAATGGGAAATCAGACTTTTTTTCAGTGAATAATGGCGATCACAAGACTGGGGATAGTAAAAACCGACCCGAATCTTGTTCTCTGAGGTTTCAGCTACCCTCGGTAGCCGAGACCCTGGAGATTTTCCGATGCTAAGGGGCGCTTTACCCTTATTTCTCAGCGCCGTTAAAAAGTGCTGGGGAATAAGGCCCCTTAACTGCTGCCATTAAAAGGCGTATCAGTGGTTCTTAAGGGATTAAAGTGATTAAAGTAGCACTCCCATCAATATTTTTATCCTCTTAATATACTACTAGATGGTGGCCCAATTCTAATGCATCGGGTATTCTAGAATATGTATGTAGTTTATTTATGAAGTTTTAATAATAATGCAATAATGCACCCCAATCCTGATATGCATGGTCCTCTCACCCTCCAATCCTGGTATGCATGGTCCTCTCACCCCTCTTTCCTGGTAACCATGGTCCCCTCACCTCCCTTTCCTGGTATGCATGGTCCCCCTCACCCCCCTTTCCTGATATGCATGGTCCTGTCACCCCCCTTTCGTGGTATGCATGGTCCCCTCATGCACCATTCCTGATATGCATGGTCCCCTCACCCCCAATCCTGATATGCATGGTCCTCTCACCCCCCAATCCTGGTATGCATGGTCCCGTCACCCCCCTTTCTTGGTATGCATGGTCCCCTCACCCCCCCCTTTCCTGGTATGCATGGTCCCGTCACCCCCCTTTCCTGGTATGCATGGTCCCCTCACCCCCCCTTTCCTGGTATGCATGGCCCCCTCACCTCCCTTTCCTGGTATGCATCGTCCCGTCACCCTGGTATGCATGGTCCCCTCACCTCCCTTTCCTGGTAAGCATGGTCACCCTCACCCCCTTATCCTGGTATGCATGGTCACCCTCACCCCCCTATCCTGGTATGCATGGTCACCCTCACCCCCCTTTCCTGGTATGCATGGTCACCCTCACCCCCCTTTCCTGGTATGCATGGTCCCCCTCCCCCCATTGGTGGTATGCATGGTCCCCCTCACCCCCTTTGCTAGTATGTATGGTCCCCCTCCCCCCATTGCTGGTATGCATGGTCCCCCTCACCCCCCCATTGGTGGTATGCATGGTCACCCTCACCCCCCTTTCCTGGAATGCTTGGTCCCCCTCCCCCCCATTGCTGGTATGCATGGTCCCCCTCAACCCCCTTTGCTGGTATGTATGGTCACCCTCACCCCCCTTTCCTGGTATGCATTGTCCCCCTCACCCCCTTTCCTGGTATGCGTGGTCTCTGTTAAAAAAAAAATAGGGCGGCAGGCCTTGATCTGTAAAAAAGAGAATTAAAATAAAAAAATGTTGTACTCACCTTCCGACAGCCTTTCGATCTTCTTTTCACGCGCTCGGCCTCGCGGTCCCAGTAATGCATTGCACGAAACACCGCTGATGACGTCGCACTCTCGCGAGAGTGACGTCATCTCCGGTCTAAGGCGCAAGGCATTACTGGGACCGCGAGGCTGGGCACGTGGAAAGAAGATCGGAGGCCGTCGGAAGGTGAGAATAACATTTTTTAATTTTAATTCTCTCTTTTACAGATCAAGGCCTGCCGCCCCATTGAGCGCTGCGCCCGACTGCACCCTGCGCGACCAATCAGCGGCAGGCGCAGCTTTCCATTAAAAACAGCTGCACCTGTTGCTGATTGCAACCCATGATTTCGGTTACAGACAGACATGATAAGGCGTTTATATATATAGATGCAGCATTGTGTACTTACAATTGCTCATTTTGCCCCTCTACCTAGTTAATTTTTCTCTTCTCCATTAGGCCATGAGTCATCATTAGAACTACAATTTTGCATGACTGCAAAGTCTCTGACAGTGGGGAGGAGCAGAGCAACTGGGTCAGGAGATGAAGGAGGGATGACTCATACAGGGAAAAGAGACTTCCTGTTTCTAGGTAGAAGGATTCTGCTAATCAGCTTTTAACTCAAAATGAGCAATTGTAAGTACACAATGCTACTGTATATAATATGATGATTACAATGTATTGGGAGGGTAAAAACTTTCATGGGAGGAGTGCTTCTTTAATGAATACTGTATTAAAGAGGGTTTTATGTCATGAACTCATTTTCTGCTCCACCAGTTGAGAGTTCCCCTTCCGTTCTCCCTCTGGTGGTGACAGGAGGTAGTGCGGTTGGTTTAAGTGGTAGTGATCTGCCACCTGATGAGGAAGATAACGATTGGATCTCTGGAGTATCAGACTGGATGTAAGACAGCCGACGCCCTATCCGGGTGCTGGTGATTCAGTCTGCTTCTCAGGTCCTGGACTTCAGCTCTTTCCAGTCTTCTCAAGTTAAGTTTGTTTTTTGCTAATGTTCACACTTGCGCTTGTTGGTCAATTCAGTTTGTTGTGTAATCAGCCTGCCCCTTCTGGGGCTATGCTGAAATTCCACTCCTATTAATCAGTATTTGCCAATCTGCTTTTTGTCCCTCTTTAGATTGGCCTCCTTTTTGCTCTGTCTCAGAATATTTCAGAGTGCTGATATAGGTTTAGAAGTCTAGTGACTTCAGGGTTAATTTTGCTATCAGAAGTGTTGGACAATATTTTTGTAGGTTGTTTTTGGCAGATTGCAGACAGTGTCTTTCCTTTTCTGTCCTTTTTAGTTAGCCGGGCCCCATAATTTGCTCAGCCTATTTTCCTGCCTTTGTTTGTATTTTCATCTTGTTTCACCATCAATACATGTGGGGGGCTGTCTTTCCTTTGGGGTCTGCTCTGGGGCAGTTAGTTTTCCTCTTTTCCTGCTTTAGGCTTATGTAGTTCTCCGGTTGTGACGAGGCGTCTAGGACCAATGTAGGAACGCTCCACGACTGCTGCTAGTTGTGCGGTTAAGATCAGGGATCTGCAATCTGCATAGTTACCAACTTCTCTGGTTTTTTGAGGCTTAGCTTGTTTTTTTTTTCCTCCTCGGTTTCCCATTCATAACAGTTTTAGTTATGTAAATTGTCTCTTCAGAGAGGAAGAGGACTAGAACTCTAGTGCCACCTATTGGAAGTAGCAATCCTAAAAGTCAATGTCGACCCTTTAACGAGCCTTGTTACATGACTTAGGATAAAAGCCAAACCAGAATCACAATTTGGAGACACTGTGTTTCGGGGTACTGCCCCTCGTCAGTGCAAAGTGTGAGATCTGGTTTGGCTGTGAGAGAGGCGTCTGACCGATATCCAAGAAGTATCATTAGTTCACTGCCATTTTTCCCAACACTGCAAATGTTGCATGCTGCAATCATGGGTGCCCTGGAAGTCCATGACTGAAAGAGAAACTAACGTTTTAAATGATATTTCATAAATCAATCATATAGGTACAAAAGGCAACTTTGTAAAGCTGGTTTCAGATTTGTGTTCAGGAGGGCTGCGGATGGCTGTTTACTTCCTCCTTTCTTCCTCCCTGAAGCTCCGCCTACTTCTGTATGCGTCCTGTGTTTCCCTGCTCACCTATCTTTAACATTGTGTTTGCAGGTACATGCATTGTATGCAGATGTGTCCGCATGCGGCGATTTGACGTGTGCGGCGACTGCACGAAAACGCAAAATTTTGTGTCATTGATTTGAAATCTGGTGTGGAAATTGCCATTGGTCAGCAATATAATGGCGCCATCATTGCTGTAGGTGCCCCATGTGCAGTCATCTCTAAAATGTCATTGAGACAAAATGTCAATCTCCGCATGGGACACCCACAGTGTCATTTTATTGTAGACCAGCAGGGAATTCAATCTGCACACACACCGCCAATGGCACTAACGGTGCCAGAGATAGATTTCAAGCAGGAGGTAGATCACTGAAAAAATCATTGACCTACCAGAGGCATCGGAGGGGTCGGGGCAGGAGGAGAAGACCCAATGCACAATCCGGCCCCTGTGCATTGAAATCTCATTAGAAAAAAACTTCAAATGCTAATTAAAGAAGAAGAATTAAGATGATTTCTGCACCAAAGGTATCAAATTAATTTGTATAACCGCGCCATTATGGCCATGTCTTTCCATTGTAAAATCGTGTTGACAGGTTCTCTTTAATATAGCAAGAGACCCATCAATCACCTCTAGCAGAGCTGGGAAAAGCCGAATATTCTAAGCATATTTTCTCTGAAATGGCTACTCATTTTGAAGAAAATTTACTTAGCTGCCATTTTGCAACCAGGATTTTCTGCCACCACATCGGTCACTTTGCTTTTGTCAAAGGAGGTGTAGGGATTTGTTAGATATTCCTTGGAGATTAGGGTTAGGTATCTTGTTCCCCGACACGTTTCTGTATTTCTGCACCCTGACTTTTCTATCAGGCTACATATTACAGATGTTTATCATATGGTGGAACGTCTTTGTGCTGACAGATCAGGACCTTCCTGAGGGACCTGCTCCTAAGAATTCATAAACAAAGTGTTCTTCTAAACCCGGCGCTGCAGGACACTGGGGAAGTCTCCTTTAACCGTCAGTGAGAGTTGCAGCCTTGCAGTTTTGTGTCCTCTTCGCCTGCTGTGGATTTTTTTTTTGGCTTTTTTTTCCTCTGCAGCATTTGCTGACTCTTCTCTGTCTTGTCATATATCACTCAGAATGTTCTGCAGTATCGCTGCGGTGTACCCGGCTCGCGCCATTTACAACCTCCTCATTTATGGGACAGAGGCTGTAGAGCTGCAATCTCAATTTGTTTTCCAAGTTATACATAAGCATTATGTTTTATAGGCTGCATTGTTAACCCTTTCCTACCTATCATAACAAAAGAATAAAGGGTCCTCCTTCCTATGAATTTTCTAGAATGCTTGCAAGGGCCGACATCAAGAGGAAAGAGCATATACTCCAGTCGCTCTCTGATACATATACTGTATATACGAAGGCTAGAAATTACAACAAATATTGCTGGATTTCTGCATTTTGGGTGACGTTATCATGGTTCTGGCCGAGGCCCACCTTCCTGCTGTCACAATGTAGCTGCAGGGCCATCATCTAATGAGTCTTGTTAATTAGGAGTGTCAAATCTCAGTGATATGTTCATTAGTTCTTATTTCATCGATAAACCATGAATATGCATTCTGCGCACACGGAGATGATGATTGTGTGAATAAAGGGGCAGGACAAGCACTTATGGCACCAGGGCAATGGCGTCAAAATGTGTCCTCACTTGGGTTCACTTCCGTGTGTGAGCAATGAAGTATTTAAGCTTTAATGTGACCCCCCACTGTTAAAAACAAATAGTGAATATCGCAAAATATGTCCATGCTCACATGCTGTGTGTACATACACTGTATAGAAGCTACATGTACACTCAGTACACAATCCACACACTTCCTGTTTACACATACCGCACATCTGTATACACATCGGAGCGATCAGACAATTCAGTCACGCACTCTGCACCTGAATATACACAGAACACTGAACATCTGTATACATACACTGCACATTTATACTACTATACATGCTATAGGTGGTGGTTTGACAGCGATTCAATTTGATAGAATCTTAGCTGCGGTACCAGACAATGGCCATTACTCAGAGTACAGAGCTCTGGTGTCCCGACTCCACACACAAATTTCTCCCAGTGTCCTGCAAACTGCTGATCAGTAAGGTTCAAAGTTCCAAACCACCAGTGATATTATATTGATGCCATGGATAAGAACATTCAAGAAGTACTTCCATCAAAATTTGCATCATCTTAATATATTGCCAGGGCCGGCTCCAGGTTTTTGAGGGCCCCGGGCGAAAGAGTCTCAGTCGATTCCCCCTTTTATACATATCATGAATTCATGCCGTGTGACATCCATGGTGCTGGCCAAAAACGGACTTGTCTCTGTGTGGATCACACGGACACGCATGTGATCCATACGGACACTTGCTCTGTGTCAAAACACTTTCATGTGAAGTAGGGTATTGATTAGTAGTGTGCATATGAAAGAAAGAACATAGAGAGAAAAAGAAAGAAAGAACAGAGAGAGAACAGAAAGAGAGAAAGAAAGAACAGAGAGAAAGAAAGAAAGAAAGAAAGAAAGAGGGGAAAGAAAGAACAGAGAAAGAAAGAACAGAGATATAAAGAATTAAAGATTAGAGAGAGAAAGAGAAAGAAAAGAACAGATAGAGAAAGAAAGAACAGAGAGAAAGAAAGAGGGGAAAGAAAGAAAGAAAGAACAGAGAGAAAGAAAAAAGAAAGAAAGAAAAAGAACAGAGAGAAAGAAAGAGTAGACAGAAAAAAAGAACAGAGAGAGAAAGAGGGGAAAAAAGAACAGAGAGGGAGAGAGAAAGAAAGAGGGGAAAGAAAGAAAGAACGTAGAAAGAAAGAACAGAGAGAGAAAGAAAGAAAGAGTGGACAGAAAAAAAGAACAGGGAGAGAGAGAAAAAGAAGGAGGGGAAAGAAAGAACAGAGAGAAAGAAAAAAGAAAGAAAAAGAGCAGAGAGAAAGAAAGAGTGAACAGAAAAAAGAACAGAGAAAGAAAGAAAGAGGGGAAAAAAAGAACAGAGAGGGAGAGAGAAAGAAAGAAAGAACAGACAAAGAGAAAGAAACAGAGAGAGAAAGAAATATTCTATAAAGATACCATAGCAGCCCGGCTCCCATTGTAGTGCCCACCTGAGCCTCCTGGTGCAGGACATATCATGATCCGCTCACATGGCCGGCATCCCCGATTCAAAGGCGATCCCGCTGTCCGCACTGTCAGAGGAGAACACGGTGATGGATCCAAAGTATTCCCTGAAGTGCCTCCATGGTTCCATCACAATCTCCTCCTGAAATTACCTAATTTCTGGTCAGCTTCCAGCACGTCACTTCCGGTAGAACGTCACGTGCGAGTTTTAAAGTGCTCCTTGGGGCTCCGCCGTGTACTCCTGTGTCCGCAGGAAAAGTAAGCTCCTGGCTGGGGCAGTCTCTCTCTCAAAACCGGGACTGTCCACTGGATCTGGGACTGTTGGGAGGTATGAATGCTCCCCACCATACACCTCGTACATGCACGGCTCCGCTTTGTATGCCTCGTACATACACGGCTCCACTCTGTACCCCTTGTACACACGCGGCTCTTCTCCATACACATGCGGCTTCACTCCGTACACCCTGTACACACCCGGCTCTGCTCTGCTCCGTAAACACACGGCTCAGTTCTGTACACCTCGTACACACACGGCTCCGCTCCATACACCTCATACACATCCGGCTCCGCTCCGTACACCTCATACACATGCAGCTTCGCACACCTCATACACACATGGCTCCGGGCTCCACACCATACACCTAGTACACACACGGCTACGCCCCGGTACACCTCGTACACAAGTGGCTCTGCTCCATACACCTCGTACACACGCGGCTCCGTGCTCCGCACTGTACACCTCGTACACATGTGGCTCTGCTCCGTACACCTCATACACACACAGCTCCGGGATCTGCTCTGCACACCTCGTACACACATGGCTCCAGGCTCCGCACCGTACACCTCATACACACACGACTCCACTCCGCACACCTCATACACATATGGCTCTGCTCTGTACACCTCGTGCACACACGGCTTTGCTCCGTACACCACGTACACACACGGTCATGGGCTCCACACAGTATACCTCATACACACACGGGTCCGCTCCACACACCTCGTACACACATGGCTCCGCTCTGTACACCTCATACACCCATGGTTCCGCTCTGTACACCTTGTACACACATGGCTCCGCTCTGTACACCTCATACACACATAGCTCCGCACCGTACACCTCGTACACACACGGCTCCGCTCCGTACACCTTGAACACATACGGCTCTGCTACGTACACCTCGTGCACACACGGCTCCGGGCTCCACTCTGCACAACTCGTACACACGGCTCTGATCTGTACACCTCATATACACACAGCTCTGCTCCGTACACCTCGTACAGACATGGCTGCTCTCTGTACACCTCATACACACACGGCTCTGCTTCGTACACCTCTTACACACACGGCTCCGCTCTGTACACCTCGTACACACATGGCTGCGCTCCATACACCTCGTACACACACGGTTACGCTCCGGTACACCTCGTACACACACGGCTCCGCTCCGTACACCTTGTACCCATACAGCTCGGCTCTGTACACCTTGTACACACACAGCTCTGCTACATTCACCCTGTAAACCCCTCCTGAACCCACACATAAACTTCCCTCATCCAGCACCATGATGACGACCAGCACAGCAGAGTCCTGCAGACACAGAGGCCCCTGATCATTTAAGCCCTGACTCCTCCCCTCCTGTGACCTCATCACAGGTCCTGTGCCCCACACTGGAGAACAGTCGTAGCGATGACTCATTGCTGGCTGTGAGGGGCTGCGTGGGTCCCTCGGGGAGGGTGAGGATGGGGTCGGTGCATGGGGGGCATGGTGGCGACGGTTGGGAGCAATGTATGGTATTCCAGACAGCGTGAGTGCGCCCCCCCTGTCTCGCCAGGGCCCCAGCACTTGCCCGGGTGCGCCGGTTGCTGACGCCTGCCCTGCGCATAGCACACCTTATACCAGAACTCGACCCTCAGGCACAGATAATACTGCTGTTGGGAAGAGATATCCTACAGGTTCATAAAGTGAGAAGTCACATCAATGGACTCCACAATGCTCTCTATGCCCAAAAGATAGACCTAGGATGGGTCATAATAGGAAACGTATGCTTGGGACAAATGCACGCCCCATCTTCTGTGACAAGTATGCTAACAAATACATTGGAGAAAGGACGCCCATCTCTGTTTCAACCTTGCAACAACGAGTTCCATGTCAAGGAACTACCATACAGCATCCAACTACCCAATCATTTAATAGACTTTACTCATGACAGCAGTATGGTGTCAGGAAGCTATGAGGATCAGTTGGGGTGCACAGTCTTCCAGAGAACTAAGAAAGACAACCAAGTAGCAATGTCGGTAGAGGACAAGTTGTTTTTAGAGGTAATGGACAAGGGACTCGTAAAAGATGAGACCAACAGCTGGGTCGCACCTCTTCCCTTCAGAACCCACAGACCACATCTACCAAACAACAGAAATCAGGCATTAAAACGTTTCTCCTCCCTTAAACATAATCTGCAGAAGAAACTAGAGATGAAAGATCACTTTTTCTCCTTCATGTCAAAGATTTTTGAGAACTGCCATGCAGAACTAGCTCCTACTCTCAAAGACTCTGAAGAATGCTGGTTCCTACCCATGTTTAGAGTATACCACACTAAGAAACCAGGCCAAATTAGAGTGGTGTTTGACTCCAGTGCTAAGTTTGATGATCTCTCCCTGAATGATGTTCTAGGCTTACTTGTGCGCTGCTGAGACCAGGATAAAGTCACCACATGAGAAACTTTTTAACTCTTTATTCCCAACGCGTTTCGAAGTGGAAAATCACTTCTTCATCAGGGGATGAAGAAGTGATTTTCCACTTCGAAACGCGTTGGGAATAAAGAGTTAAAAAGTTTCTCATGTGGTGACTTTATCCTGGTCTCAGCAGCGCACAAGTAAGCCTAAATAATTTATCCAAAAGGATTTCTCTCTGTGGTCACGGACGTGAACCTCGGGCGTGCAGCAGGCTGACATTGACCTACATGCTTTTATCCTTCCTGGAAAAGGTGAGTAGATTCTTTTGAATTTATTTCATCTGTTACCCAGATAAGACCCTATTGCGCTCTATCTTTCCCCAGTTTTATCTTGAATGATGTTCTACTGACAGGACCAGATGTCAATAACAAACTGCTGGGAGTACTTATGCACTTCCGTAAGGATTCCATTGCTTTCATCGCTGACATCCAGCAAATGTTCCATTGTTTCCTTGTGAGAGAGAGACAGGAACTTCTTAAGATTCTTCTGGTACAGAGAAAATGACCCTACTAAAGAGGTCACAGAGTATCGCATGAGAGTGCACATCTTTGGCAATAGCCCTTCTCCTGCAGTCGCCATCTATGGACTCAAAAGGTCTGCTCAAGAAGGAGAAACAGAATACGGATCAGATGTCAGACAATTCATAGAAAAAGACTTTTATGTTGATGACTGACTGAAAGCCATGCCTTCGAATGAGACTGCCATCAGTCTTCTCAGGAGAGCCCAAGAGATGCTTGCTTGCTCCAACCTCAGGCTTCACAAAATAGCCTCAAACAGCCAAGAACTCATGAAAGCATTCCTGTCACAAGACTTGTGTAACGGTCTCAGATACCTGGAACTGGGGTCAGACCCCACACCAATGCAACGCAGCCTTGGGCTTCTCTGGAATCTACAGTCAGACACTTTCACCTTTCAGGTCAGCCAGGAAGAAAAGCCTTTCACACGCAGAGGTGTCCTGTCTACCATCAACAGTCTGTACGATCCCCTGGGGTTTGCAGCTCCTGTTACTATACAAGGCAAAGCCATACTAAGAGACTTAACTAAGGAGACATCTGACTGGGATGCGTGTTGTGAATTCACTTTCTGGCCTACCTCTGGTTACTGGTGAAGGTAGTGGAGATGGTTATATTGACAGAGGGGTCGCGAGTTCTCTTTCCGGGCTCCCTCTGGTTACAGGAGGTAATGGAGCTGTTCTAATTAACAGAGGCCTGCCACCTGATAATGAGGAGGACGATTGGACATTGGGAGTTTCTGACTGGATTTAAGACAGCCGACTCCCTCTATCCCTGCTGGTGATTTTTTCCTGCCTCCTGAGGTCTTAGTTTCCAGCTCAGTCCCTGCATGCTCAAGCTAAGTGTTCTTTTGCTATTGTTCACATTTGATTTGGTTTTGTCTATTTCAGTTTTGTGTGGTCAGCCAGCCCCATTGCTAGTTTGTGTGGTATGCAAGCATACAGAGAAACAACACCACTGCATAACCAAGTGAATTTGGATGACCATTTCATGTTAGAAAGATTTTTGAGTACATCCCTGGAATCTTTGATATATCCAGGCACCCTGCACACAAGAGGTTGACGTAATGAATCAAGCCATTCACAAAGGTGTTCATTGGCTGATCCAATGCCCGAAACTATGGGTCTCACAGGAGGAATGCCAGAAGTTTTATGAATGCTAGTTAATCCATGAAGAATAGGAAGAATGGGATGTGGAACATCTAAAAATACAGCTTTCTTTTTAGTGAGAACATCAAGCATTAAACCATCCTGAATAATGTGATTAATTTCATTCTTGAATGTAGATGTTGGAGTAGTACCTATGTCATGTCCTCACTAAATGAACCGGGATTCATGTAGCTTAACAAGCAGCTAAACCGCTATACTAGGGTCCAATAAGGAAGACTGTAGTTGAATCTGTGCTTTATTGAACGTAGGGTATATAGATGTGGTGAAACTAGAAACAGAAACATATATACAATCAGTACTGGGTTCATAAAAATACATGATACATAACATACATATCCGCACTACTAGCTGACAGGGGGAAGCTAACTAAGCAGAGTAGTATGAGATAGAATTAGATACAGAAAGCGTGACCACATACCAGCGATGCTGACGCAAGGGGAGTAGAGGAAATAAGTTGTTCACAAAATGCAGGCTTGATATAAAATAGAGAACTGGAGGGAAAAATGGGGGCTGGACTTTACCATGATGCTTTGCAACTTACCAGGGTGCTTTGCAAAACTTACCAGGGATGTACTCAAAAATCTTTCTAACATTAAATGGTCATCCAAATTCACTTGGTTATGATGTGGTTTTGTTTCTCTGTATACTTGCATACCAAACAAACTAGCAATGCATGCTCTTCATTTCCCGTTTCCATTTAACCAAATTCAGCAATTAATCTTCTGATTTAATTAATTTTACTTTACAGGTTACACAATTTTTGTTAACTCATAATTTTTTTTTCATTTGATCAGAAATATTATTTACAGAAATCGGGCGTCGCAATGGGTGCCAAATTTTCACCCTCTCTAGCTAACCTGGTTATGTCATTTTTGGAGTGGCAATTTGTTTTTTTCCACAGATAGAAGTTTTTTGGAATGCCTGGTCTGGTATGGAAGATTTATTGATGACGTCCTCATTATTTGGGGGGAGAGAGGAGTCTGCCATACCGGATTTCAAGCATTTCCTCAATTCTAATGATTATAATATTTGTTTTACATACAAACATCACTCTAGTGAAATGACCTTTCTAGATCTTTTGGACTTTAATGACCATTTTATATCTTCAAAAACGCACTATAAACCTTGTAGTGGTAATACTATATTGCATGTCACTAGCAGCCATCCAAGGCACACTATTAGGTCTATTTCCTTAGGTGAATTTACCGGAATCAAGAGGAATTGTAGCAATGACAAGGATTTGACACTTGAGCTCAATCACACAATGAGGCGATTGAGGCATAGAAATTATCCCCAATAGATTTTGAATCAAGCACACAATATTGTACATCATAAACAGCGCCAGGATCTTATTTTTTCTGAATCTGGGTAAAAAATCAAACTATAATGTCAAACAAAACCTTTCATCTGCTTACAATATAGTCCACAATTTAATAGCATCAAAGCAATTATCAATAATTATCTTCCTTGTCTACATGAGGAACAAACGTTGCAAACGATCTTGGAGTCTGGTGTCAATGTAGTTGCCCGTAAGACACCCTCTCTGGAAAATATAATTTCCCCCAGTATGTTCTGACGTAGAAATTCTAACAAAAACATGGTTAGAGCACAAAGGTTTAACAAGTGTGGAGTGGGAAAGTGTAGGACCTGTAAACCTACTGTACCTCGGTTGTAAATACATTTGACAATTATGATAATTCTCTACATTTTAATATCAAACAATATATCAATTGTAACACAATGAATGTGGTGAATACTGTAAAATTGATTGCTCCATTTGCCAGCTAGCATACATTGGTTGCACTTCACGCAAATTCAAGGTGCGCATATCTGAACATCTATACAGTCATGGCCAAAAGTATTGACACCCCTGCAATTCTGTCAGATAATATTCAGTTTCTTCCTGAAAATGATTGCAAACACAAATTCTTTGGTATTATTATCTTCATTTAATTTGTCTTAAATGAAAAAACACAAAAGAGAATTAAGCAAAAAGCAAAACATTGATCATTTCACACAAAACTCCAAAAATGGGCCGGACAAAAGTATTGGCACCCTCAGCCTAATACTTGGTTGCACAACCTTTAGCCAAAATAACTGCGACCAACCGCTTCCGGTAACCATCAATGAGTTTCTTACAATGCTCTGCTGGAATTTTAGACCATTCTTCTTTGGCAAACTACTCCAGGTCCCTGATATTTGAAGGGTGCCTTCTCCAAACTGCCATTTTTAGATCTCTCCACAGGTGTTCTATGGGATTCAGGTCTGGACTCATTGCTGGCCACCTTAGAAGTCTCCAGTGCTTTCTCTCAAACCATTTTCTAGTGCTTTTTGAAGTGTGTTTTGGGTTATTGTCCTGCTGGAAGACCCATGACCTCTGAGGTAGACCCAGCTTTCTCACACTGGGCCCTAAATTATGCTGCAAAATTTGTTGGTAGTCTTCTGACTTCATAATGCCATGCACACGGTCAAGCAGTCCAGTGCCAGAGGCAGCAAAGCAACCCCAAAACATCAGGGAACCTCCGCCATGTTTGACTGTAGGGACCGTGTACTTTTCTTTGAATGCCTCTTTTTTCTCCTGTAAACTCTATGTTGATGCTTTTGCCCTAAAAGCTCTACTTTTGTCTCATCTGACCAAAGAACATTCTTCCAAAATGTTTTAGGCTTTTTCAGGTAAGTTTTGGCAAACTCCAGCCTGGCTTTTTTATGTCTCCGGGTAAGAAGTGGAGTCTTCCTGGGTCTCCTACCATACAGTCCCTTTTCATTCAGATGCCGACGGATAGTACGGGTTGACACCGTTGTACCCTCGGACTGCAGGGAAGCTTGAACTTGTTTGGATGTTAGTGGAGGTTCTTTATCCAATATCCGCACAATCTTGCGTTGAAATCTCTTGTCAATTTTTCTTTTCCGGCCACATCTAGGGAGGTTAGCCCCAGTGCCATGGACTTTAAACTTCTTGATGACACTGCGCACGGTAGACACAGGAACATTCAGGTCTTTGGAGATGGACTTGTAGCCTTGAGATTGCTCATGCTTCCTCACAATTTGGTTTTTCAAGTCCTCAGACAGTTCTTTGATCTTCTTTCTTTTCTCCATGCTCAATGTGGTACACACAAGGACACAGGACAGAGGTTGAGTCAACTTTAATCCATGTCAACTGGCTGCAAGTGTGATTTAGTTATTGCCAACATCTGTTAGGTGCCACAGGTAAGTTACAGGTGCTGTTAATTACACAAATTAGAGAAGCATCACATGATTTTTCCCACAGTGCCAATACTTTTGTCCACCCTCTTTTTTATGTTTGGTGTGGAATTATATCCAATTTGGCTTTAGGACAATTCTTTTTGTGTTTTTTCATTTAAGACAAATTAAATGAAGATAATAATACCAAAGAATTTGTGTTTGCAATCATTTTCAGGAAGAAACTGAGTATTATCTGACAGAATTGCAGGGGTGTCAATACTTTTGGCCATGACTGTATAACCTACAAAGAAATCTGGAGTATAAAGCCCAAAATATTAAATCCAAACATAGAAATTATAGTGAAAAGAATATGTAATCTTTATTAATACAAGTGCATAAAAAATACAATGTATTAAAAATACAACAATATGGTCAGGTACCGGAAATGACACAGAAACGGGAAAAGACAGCAACATATATAGAGTTAAATGCAATTGTACACAGGCAAGGTTGAACCAGTCCCCACACAAATATGGCGACCATGAAAAAATTGCGCCCTAATGCTGATCCAACTATCTCTTAAATTACTGGGATGAAATCCATCTCTTAAAGTAAAGGAAGCCATATTGAGACCAAAAGTAAAATGCTATTGTGCAAGAAAGTATGGGGGGAGGATACCGAGGTGACCAAGCTTACCCATGTGGGGCGTACATCTGCTGCACGTCAGGTCCCAAGCCCCAATGCACGTTTCGCACTGGGCTTCGTCGGGGGGCTTGTGTGTTACTGCTTAAACATGCGGGGTATAAATATACAAGGCACAGCTGATGATAATTAGCACCACTGCAAAAAAGGCGCATGGGAGGCAGGCCCCAGTCACTGGCGTGTCACGTCCGGCTATCATAACCTGTGGGGGGGACAAGGAGAAACACAGTTCTCCTGACGTCACTGTCCCGCCCCAGGCCATCTTGACGCCTTTCAGAGCGCCCATAACACCGCGAGACTACCACACATGCGCGCAACGCAGCGGCCATTTTAACTGCTGGCCAAAGTAAGGGAATCAACAGACGTGACATCAAACGGAGGTGGGGGATGTTTAATGTAATCACAGCACAAGAATACTTATAAAAAGGGCCCCTATAACCTTATGGTATGATGGTAACATCACAATCCAGCCCCAAGTTGTATTAACGCCTTTCAATGCGCGCATAAAACCGCAAGACCACTGCAGCGGCCTTTTTTAATGCTGGCCAGAATTAGGGGATGAATAGACATAGCATCATGCAAGAAAGTGCGGAGTACATATTGTGATCACATTACCAAAATATCTTAATAGGGACCACGTTCTAATATAGTCATAACAACAATCATCGCTATACATATACATATATGTGGAAAAAATGACAAAAAAGATATAAAAACATATATCATATTAGAACCATTTCAACATCTACATAAAAAGGTGCAAGTAGATTCTAAATCCACATCCTGGACATGATGAAGTATTCCAAGCATGCTTCTCCGCTTCATGTTCCATAGATATCAAAGGGTACAATGAGCCCAAGTAGTAAATATTCGCCCCGCAAGATATATCCGAGACATGTCATACTAATTGTATACTAAAAGAAATAATAAAACAGTATATTAAAAGCAAGAAAAAAACCAAAAAACATGTACGAAATAATAAAGGGAAAATTAATGTGAAAAAAGGACGAGAAAAAAAGAAAGAAGAATAAAATAAACACAGCCAGAAAGACAAAATACTGTTTTAACAGACATAGGGATCCCATATACTTAGGGGATGGAACTATAGAAAGGGGGCAAAGGAGAGTTTCTCATTGAGTCCATGAGGTGACATGGAACCCAAAGTAACTATCCAGCGACACTCAAGTTGGGCCAAGATTTTTCTGAGATCCCCACCCCTAACACCAGCATGCACTCGATCAATGCCCCTGATCTTAAGTGCACGTGGATCACAATTGTGGGCTTGCCTAAAGTGCCGCGGGATAGTCTTGAGAGTAGCAACTTCTGCAATCTCCCTAGCAGCCCTAATGTCCCTTACATGTTCCCTAACCCTAATGCGGAGTTCCCTGGAGGTGAGGTCCACGTAAATTAAATTACATGTGCACACCGCATAATAAACCACATATGCAGTGCTACAAGAAATGTAACTCGTAATGCGGTATTCACTGCTACCGGCGGCCGTTTTAATTGTAGTTGCTCTACTAATATTTTGACAGGCCAAACATGAGCCGCATGGAAAACACTCCCACCTCTGGGGTCTTGCATCAAAAGGGTTGGTAGGTTTGGCCACATAGTGGCTCCGCACAAGTAGGTCTTTCAGATTTTTTCCTCTCCTTGCTGTAAGGAGAGGTCTGTTGGGCAGGAATCCCTTTAATGTAGTGTCTGTTTGTAAAACAGACCAGTGCCTACCCATAATTTCCCTGATCTTTCTCCACAGGTTGTTATACGTCATAATACATCTCAGTGGTTGTTCCCTAGAGAATCTTGCATGCCGTTTAGTATCAAGAAGTTGTTGGCGAGGAGTTTTCCTGGCACGAGAATAGCCCGATCTGATGTTCCTCATGCTGTACCCACGATCCCGGAAGCGCGGGTAAGGTCCCGAGCTCGGGCCTCAAAGGCCCCATCCGTGGAACAAATTCGTTTCATTCTCAAAAATTGGCCCACAGGGATGGCTCGGATGGTTGATGATGTGTGTGCAGATGACGCATGGAGTAAAGAGTTAACCGACATTTCCTTATGGAACACGTCAGATTGGATGGTACCATCCGCACTCAACATGATCTTAATGTCCAAAAAATCAATCTCGCTTATTGCCACCCTATGGTCAACTTGATGTTGCGATTATTTTGATTCAGATCATGGATGAAGTCAAGAAGGCCAGACTCGGGACCCTGCCAAATAATGAAAGTGTCGTCGATATAACGATACCATCACTGCACATGAGACGAGGCACACGCACCATCCCCGAAAACCTCACGCTCCCAAAACCCTCAGAAGAAGTTAGCGTAAGATGGCGCGCAAGCCGCGGCCATTGCAGTGCCACGACGCTGTAAATAAAACTTGTCTTTGAAGGTGAAATAATTATGAGTTAAAATGAACTCAAGCAACTCCAGGATCAGGGACCGCAATGCTGGGTCAAGATTGCTCATGCGAAGAAAAAACTCAACAGCCTCCAATCCATCTCTATGCCCAATGCTCGTATAAAGGGACTCTACATCAACCGTTGCAAACAACCTGCCAGATTCAAGTTGGAGACCATCCAATTTTCTCAGGACGTCCTTAGTGTCCCTGACATAGGACGTCAGGGATCCCCACTCCTCTCCGAGTGGCTTCCTCTCTCCAACTCCCCGTCTGACTGACTGACCCGTAATCCTAAACCATCCCGCTCTTTTATGTGTATTCTCAACTCCACCCACCTCCCAGCACGTTTAGTGTTCCAAGCAGGGAACCAACAAAGGTGCTCTGCTTCTCTCTAAGCAAGGAGCTGCAATGTGGTTTTGCTGAACTACTCTATTGTGTGGGGTGCGAGAGTTGGAACGTCGTCAGGAGCCTCCAACTTACCTGGAGTACAGAAAGGAGAGGAAAAAATCTGAAAGACCTACTTGTGCGGAGCCACTATGTGGCCAAACCTACCAACCCTTTTGGTGCAAGACCCCAGAGGTGGGAGTGTTTTCCATGCGGCTCATGTTTGGCCTGTCAAAATATTAGTAGAGCAATTACATTTAAAACGACCGACAGTAGCAGTGAATACCGCATTACGAGTTACATTTCTTGTAGCACTGCATATGTGGTTTATTATGCGGTGTGTACATGTAATTTAATTTACATGGGCCTCACCTCCAGGGAACTCCGCATTAGGGTTAGGGAACATGTAAGGGACATTAGGGCTGCGAGGGAGATTGCAGATGTTACTACTCTCAAGACTATCCCGCGGCAACTTAGGCAAGCCCACAATTGTGATCCATGTGCACTTAAGAGTTTCAATGAGAAACTTTCCTTTGCCCCCTTTCTATAGTTCCATCCCCTAGGTATATGGGATCCCTATGTCTGTTAAAACAGTATTTTGTCTTTCTGGCTGTGTTTATTTTATTCTTCTTTCTTTTTTTCTTTTCCTTTTTTCACATTATTTTTCCCTTTATTATTTCGTACATGTTTTTTTGTTTTTTTCTTGCTTTTAATATACTGTTTTATTATTTCTTTTAGTTTACAATTAGTATGACATATCTCGGATATATGTTGCGGGGCGAATATTTACTACTTGGGCTCATTGTACCCTTTGGGATCTATGGAACATGAAGTGGAGAAGCATGCTTGGAATACTTCATCATGTCCAGGATGTGGATTTAGAATCTATTTGCACCTTTTTATGTAGATTATGAAATGGTTCTAATATGATATATGTTTTTATATCTTTTTTGTCATTTTTTCCACATATATGTATATGTATAACGATGACTGTTGTTATGACAATATTAGAACGTGGTCCCTATTAAGATATTTTGGTAATGTGATCACAATATGTACTCCGCACTTTCTTGCATGATGCTATGTCTATCCATCCCCTAATTCTGGCCAGCATTAAAAATGGCCACCGCAGTGGTCTCGTGGTTTTATGCGCACTTTGAAAGGCGTTAATACAACTTGGGGCTGGATTGTGATGTTACCATCATGCCATAAGGTTATAGGGGTCCTTTTTATAAGTATTCTTGTACTGTGATTATATTAAACATCCCCCACCTCCCTGTTTGATGTCACGTCTGTTGATTCCCTTACTTTGGCCAGCAGTTAAAATGGCTGCTGCGTTGCGTGCATGCGTGGTAGTCTCGCGGTGTTATGGGCACTCCGAAAGGCGTCAAGATGGCCTGGAGCGGGACAGTGACGTCAGGAGAACTGTGTTTCTCCTTGTCCCTCCCACAGGTTATGATAGCCAGACGTGATGCGCCAGTGACTGGGGCCTGCCTCCCATGCGCCTTTTTTGCAGCGGCGCTAATTATCATCAGCTGTGCCTTGTATATTTATACCCCGCATGTTTAAGCAGTAACACACAAGCCCCCTGACGAAGCCCAGTGCGAAACGTGCGTTGGGGCTTGGGACCTGACATGCAGCAGATGTACGCCCCACATGGGTAAGCTTGGTCACCTCGGTATCCTCTCCCCATACTTTCTTGCACAATAGCATTTTACTTTTGGTTTCCATATGGCTTCCTTTACTTTACGAGATGGATTTCATCCCAGTAATTTAAGAGATAGTTGGATCAGCATTAGGGCGCAATTTTTTCACGGTTGCCATATTTGTGTGGGGACTGGTTCAACCTTGCCTGTGTACCATTGCACTTAACTCTATATATGTTGCTGTCTTTTCCCCTTTCTGTGTCATTTCTGGTACCTGACCATATTGTTGTATTTTTAATACATTGTATTTTTTATGCACTTGTATTAATAAAGATTATATATTCTTTTCACTATAATTTCTATGTTTGGATTTAATATTTTGGGCTTTATACTGCAGATTTCTATGTAGGTTATATATTGTTACAAGGGAGTTGTCCTAATGCCATGTTTTTTTGAACAACCTATTTCTGATTGGAAAATGTACTGAGGTTCTCAATAATGTTGGATTGTGTTATATTGACTATATATCTGAACATCTGTATGACATACAAAACACTAACAATTCTAATCGGAACATATCTGCAGCAGCAAAACACTTTATTATTTACCACGCTCGCAGCGCTATCTCCATTAAAGTATGTGGCATCGAACAGGCCCCTGCGTGGTCGAGATGACAGACGGCATCTCCTCAAGCGGGAGGCTTTTTGGATTTATAACCTTGACATCAGATTCCCTAAAGGTTTAAATAAACTTAACGAGATCATGTTCCATTATTAGTGTTAATGAATCATTGTCGTGCTGTTTTTTTTCTTTTTTCACTGTTTTTTGTTTTTTTTCTTTTATGTATTACCTTTAATGAATTTTAGGACCTTTTTCAATGTCATGTGATACCGTGTTGTTTTATGATTGGTTTCACCCACTTCAGGGAAGTAGCTTGATAAAGATCGTTCACCCGATCGAAACACGTTGCTTCTATCCCCTTCTATTGTCACTAGGAGCATCTATGGACATTGTTACATTTTTTTTAATGTGGATTAATAAAGTTCTATTTTTTAAGAAGCTGGAACTACAACTTTTTTCTGCATCATTTATCACGTCTCATCTGACGAAGTTCCGCGCACCTGTAGTGGCTGTCGGTAAGCTGGCTTTTTGTTTTTCATGTCTTTACACGCACACTATACACTATATACAGAGCTCCTGTGTACAATGTCACCGGTGATCACTGTATTACCTGTACACTGACGCTATACACAGAGCTTCTGTGCATAAGGTCATTGGTAATCACTGTATTACCTGTATATTGACTCTGTATACAGAGCTCCTGTGTATATTGTCACTGGTGATCACTGTATTACCTGTATATTGACTCTGTATACAGAGCTCCTGTGTATATTGTCGCTGGTGATCACTGTATTACCTGTACAATGACACAATACAGAGTTCTTGTGTTTAATGTCATTGGTCATCACTGTATTACCTGTACACTATACACTATATACAGAGCTCCTGTGTATATTGTCACCGGTGATCACTGTATTACCTGAACACTGACACTATATACAGAGCTCCTGTGTGTAATGTCACCGATGATCAATGTATTACCTGTACATTATATACAGAGCTCCTGTGTATAATGTCACTGGTGATCACTGTATTACCTGTACACTATACATTATATAAAGCGCTCCTGTGTATAATGTCACTGATGCTCACTGTATTACCTGTACACTATATACAGAACTTCTGTGTATAATATCATTGGTGATCACTGTATTAGTTGTACACTGACACTATATACAGAGCTCCTGTGTATAATGTCACTGGTGCTCACTGTATTACCTATATACTATATGCAGAGCTTATGTGTATAATGGCATTGGTGGTAATAACAGTGTTGTTAATACTGTGGTTTGTATTCATAATCAGTATTGTAGTATTCAATGACTGTGTGGTGGAAATTTGTGGTCTGGTAACGGTGTGACGGTATTTGTCGCCTGTATGTGGTATTATTCAGTCATTATGTGGTGGTAATTTGTGGTCTGGTCACGGTGTGGCGGTATTTTACCTAGTATGTAGTATTATTCGGTCTTTATGAGGTGGAATATGTAGTCTAGTTATGGTGTGGCGGTATTTCTCCTTGTTTGTGGTATTATTCGATCACTAAGTGATCTGTTCATGGTGTGGTGGTATTTTTCCCTGTATGTGGTATTATTGTTTTCGGTATAGTGGATGGTGTTGTATATGGTGGTCATTTGTTCTCTCTGATTTTAATTAGGAGAAGATTCTTTATTTCCAATAGAAATTAGATACTTTCAACACAGCGTCAAAGATGCACTTACAGGCGTTCTCCTGTGGATAAAGGTAATCACCTCACCACAGGATAAGCGATAAAGTATTGACTGGTGGGGATCTGACTGCTGAGACCCAATCGGCAGAATGTGGAGCTTTTATCCCCATTAGACTGGAGTGGCATGTACAACTCGACCACTGATCCATTCATTCCAAAAGTGGCTGCACTTGTTTTTTTATGGAAGCCCCAAAGAGGGTGAATGGAGCTGCGGTCAGATATCCTCCATTTTAAAATGAGGATAAGTGTCCTATCAATGATAAAACTTCCTCATTCTTCCGATCGGTGCAGTTTCTAATGGTCGGACCTAAGCGATCACCTATCCTGTGGAGCCCATGGATGGGTGATAGCTTGTTTTAACCAAAGAACCCCATTAATGTAAACTACCATAATTATATGTGGCGCCCCCAGGAGTATGGTCGCCACACTGGCTTTGCCTTCCTCCAGGGGAGGGTAATGCCAGGCTTGGAAGCAGTGATGGGTCTCTCCAGCAGTTAACCTAATGCATGCAACACAATTCCACTCCGGGCCAGCAGGGGGAACTCTGAACCAGGATTCTGGAGAGGAGTGTCCTCTGAGGACCAGGAGGAAGAAGGATGAGATAGTCTGCGGAGGGTGAAGTGGGGAGATGGGAGGTGCGAAGCTGAGAGGTTGAGCTGCAGAAGGCGAGCTCCCTTAGCTTGAGAGCGCACAGAACTGGAGCCTGGTCTCCCTGGTGGTACGGATACTGACGGTCCTACCACAGATACCAGAGGAGTAGGAGGCTGTAAATGCCCTGCTCTCACCAAAGACTTGGGACACAACAGCAATTGAATAGAGAGCCAGGACTCAGGAGAGGAGTCCCCGAGAGAGGCTACAGCTGTCTGTCATACAAGTATAGTTCTAGGAACATCTGAAGAGAGGCATTCCAGAGTAACTAAGTACTGGAGTGCTTCACACTACAAAGCGCTAGGAAGGAGACTGCACAGCCCTTCTGCTGAGAGAGAATCCTGATCTGCTTCCAGGCTAACCTGCTTCAATACCATCTGTAATCAGGACTCTGGACTGCATATACTCAGTAAAGGTACAGAAACTACAACCACTGTGTCTTGTCTGTTCCCTACGCTTTCGGCACTACTACATCCCCGTGCCAGCCCCATCTACACTGCCCTGGGACTACAGCTCCGCCTGTGAGTAGCTTTACCATCTAAGCTGCACATACCATCAGTCCCAGCGGATCTGTATGCAGCGTTGGCCTAACACCATATTTGCCAAACACCACGGGTGGCATCACGAACTATTCTACCATTAACTACATCTCCCCATTGCTTGGGCGCTCAGGGCCACGGACCGGGTCACCGCTGCTGTGACACATCCCCCTGACACCGGCCCGGTACCGAGTACCCCACAGCCCTGGGAGGGCGACCCAATTTGGCATCACGAACAGGATTACGGAGCCTGGTATCCCCGGGTCCTGTGTGCCATAGACTGTGTTTGTGAACTGTGTGAATTTGGCACCATTTGCCGCCATTGCCGCGCTGCTTGGCGCGCGGAAAGAGGCGGGCCTTTGTGGGCGGAGCCTGCCGCTGAGCGCGAAGAGAAGTGCCGCATGGGAAGAGAGGACAGCGCGCGAGAGGAGGAGGAGCTGAGGCCTACAGCACGGAGCGTCGGGCCTGTGAAGCGGCCACCGGTGAGCTCACACAACCCCCGGCCCTGGCCAACGTTAATTGGGGAGGGAGAAGATGTCCGCGCCACAAGCCAATGCAGCGGCGGACGCCGTTGCCAACCCAGCAGCACTGCAAGGAGGAGCGCCCACCGCAGCGGTCCCCATAATGCCGCTATCCATGCCCTACATACCGGGAGCGGCCTGGCTACCGCAGTACTCGGGTGAGTCACACACCCTGAGTGAATTTAAAGAGAGACTGTGCAGCTTGTTTAAAGTTTACCCCCTGTCGGAAAGCCAGAAAGTGAATATCCTGATTGGACAGCTAACGGGTGCAGCACTGAGGGAAGTGAAAGCCTGGCAGGACACCGATAAAGAGACTGTTGCAAAGGTCCTTGCCAAGCTGAAGAGCACCTTTGACACTCACTCTGCAGCTGAAATCAAGATGAGGTTCTTTGGCTGTAAACAGAGGGCACAGGACAGTATCAGAGACTATGCTCTCAACCTGCAGGAGGCGCTGCGTGCAGTTAAACAAGTTGACCCTGACAGTGTAAAGGAAGATCAACTGTTAAAGGAGCAGTTAATTGAAGGGCTCCTGTCCAGTACCCACAGAGGGCAGTTATGTATTCTAACCCTGCAAGACCCTGATCTGGACTTTGCTGAATTTAAGGACAGGGCTATTCGGGTACTGCAGGAGTCCACTGACAGCCGTCCCGCGCCCCCTAGGCGCCCAGCGATCACCTACCATCAGGAAGCAACATCTTTTCCTTCCGTCCCTGTGGAGGCTGATGCACAGACTCTGGATAAAGATCCAACTGAGGAGCTGCGTCTTCAAGTCCAGGAGCTGACCAAAGGGATGGCTGCACTCACCAGAACCGTGCAGTCCCTGCAGGATTCCTCCAAAGAAAAGGTCCAGCTTGCTTTCAGTCCAGAGGAAGTCCCGTGGCCCCGGAGGAGGAGAACCCCGCCACTTCGAGGAAGGAACAACGATCGCTACGACCAGAACGGACGTCCCATCTCTCGGCGCTGCTACAAGGCAGGTCATCTGGCCAGGTACTGTCCTGTTATGAATGAGTCACCGTAGGAGGCAAAAACAGAAATACTAGCTAAGTCCAGAAAACCAGAGAAGTTGTCAGCTATCGGATTGCAGACCCCTGAACCTATCAACAACAACTAGCAGTAGCCGCGGGGGGTTCCTACGGTGCCCTAGACCCCTCGATCACAGCCGGAGAACTAAATAGCCTAAAGACAGAAAGGGAAATCTAAACTGCCCCAGAGAAGACCCCAAAGCAATAGGCAGCCCCCAACATATAATGACGTTGAAGCAAGATGAAAAAACACTCACACAGATAGAAAGATAGGCTGAGCAAATGATGGGGCCCAAGCTAACTAAATAGGACAGGATAGAAAAGCTGCTGTCTGCAATCCGCCAAAACCCTATCAAAACAAGAGCCAACAGACTGATAGGGAAAAAAGCCCTGAAGACGCTAGGCTTCAAAAAGACTATATCAGTACTCAGGTATTTTCTGAAGACAGAGCAAAAAGAAATTCAGCTCACCCCAGCAGGGAATGGCAGAAATCCAGAAAAACAAGGCAAAACAAAACCAAAACACAAATGCAAAAAGCAGAGCAGAAAACTTAGCTTTTGAGGAGCAGGAATCAGACTGGTCTCCTAGAATCCCTCTGAGAAATCACCAGCAAGGCAGAAGGGCGTCGGCTGCCTTATATCCAGTCAGCAATTCCAGTCACCCAGTCATCAACATCCTGCTCAGGTGCTTGGTAATCAGCCTCACTACCTTCCTTCACGAGAAGAGGGAGTTCATCAGACCTCAATGGTGAAGGGGAAAATGAACTCACAACACTGTCCTTTAAATGAGCAACCCCTGGGGCAAAGGGCCAACCCCCAGGAGTAGGTTCAGCAGGCCCAAAGAACTGGAGAGCCAAGTATTTGGGAGGGAGACCGATTCTTCCTGTGGTGATTGACGGCATCCCCATGAACGCTTTGCTGGACACTGGCTCCCAGGTGACCACAATGCCGTATATTTTGTACAAGAGGTACTGGGCTGATTCTGAACTCACCCGTGGCCCAACTGATGCACTAACAGTAGTTGCTAGTAATGGTCATACCTTGCCACAGATTGGATGCATGAAATTACTGTTAAAGTGGGGCGGGTAGAGCTAAAATCACAAGGACTGATAATTGTTGATATTGATCGACGTGAATGTAATCCCATGATGACTCTTGGTACAAATGTAATTGAAAACTGTCTGTCCGAGGTTATTGTCTTGTTGCAACAGGTGGCTGAGACTGCTGGTTCCGGTGAACAAAGAGTCCTGCAGAAGGAGATCCGAGCCCTGATGCAAAGGCAACAGATAGAACTCTCTGGCGGCGAGATTGGCAGCGTCAGAGTGAGTGATGCTTTTCCCATTGTAATACCCCCCAGATGTGAAATGTTGGTTTGGTGTCGGGCAGCCATAGGGCTCAGAGGGCAGGATTACCAGGCATTGGTAGAGCCAGTATATTCAGATAACAGGCCCACTGTCCTAACAGCCAGAGCGGTGGTTGATGTACGAAAGGGGAAAGTACCTGTACGCCTTTTGAATTGTATGGAGGAGGAAGTCACAATACCTCAATACGCCACAGTTGCTAAGCTGCTCACTGTTAATAGCAACTCATTGCAGGCAGCAGAGCCTTTGGTCTCATCCGATCCGGTGGAGGACAATGGCCCTGTGAAGCAGCTTGAAGAGTGGTGCCAGCAACTGCAGGTGGGAACTGACTCTACACCTTGATACCAGAGAAATGGGGTTTACAGAGTGACACAAGAGTATGAGCGGGTATTCAGCAAACACCCACTAGATTTTGGGCAGGCAAAAGGGGTGCAAGATCATATCCCCATTGGAGACCATCCACCCATAAAGGAGAGGTACAGACCTATACCCCCAACACAGTATCAATGTGCTAAGAGTATGTTGAAAGAGATGAAAGAAGCTGGGGTCATTAGGGACAGTTGTAGTCCATGGGCAGCTCCAATAGTGTTTGTAAAGAAAAAGGATGGTACTATGAGAATGTGTGTTGATTACAGAAAAATTAACAGTATCATACATAAAGATGCCTACCCATTACCTAGACTTGAAGAGTCATTCACTGCACTTAAAACTGCTAACTACTTTTCCACCTTGGATCTCACCAGTGGGTATTGGCAGGTTCCCGTGGCAGAGGCAGACAAGGAGAATACCGCATTTACCACTCCAATGGGTCTCTGTGAGTTCAATTATATGCCATTTGGACACTGCACTGCTCCAGGAACGTTTCAACGGCTGATGGAGTGTTGCCTGGGACACATGAACTTTGAGACAGTCCTGTTGTACCTGGATGATGTCATTGTTTTCTCCAAGACCTATGAAGAGCATCTGGAACACCTGGCTGAAGTATTTGAAGCTTTGTCCAATTTTGGCCTGAAGGTGAAGCCCTCCAAATGCCACCTCCTGAAGCCTAAGGTACAGTACCTTGGTCAAGTGGTCAGTGCATAAGGTGTGGCACCAGATCCTGACAAGGTCACGGTCATCCGAGACTGGACGAAGCCCAGCAACCTCCATGAGGTACGCCAATTCCTTTGACTGGTAGGCTACTACCAGAGATTCATCAAAGGCTTTACTGAAATAGCCACCCCGATGCAAAACCTTCTGGTGGGGCAGTCCAAGAAAGGCAAGCAGAAGAATGACACATTTGAATGGACTGAAGAGTTGGAGAGGTCTCTCACCAGATTGAAGATGGCTCTCACAGGTGACGAAGTTCAGGCCTACCAAGATTATGACAAACCCTTTGGGCTGTACACGGATGCCAGCAACGTGGGATTAGGAGCAGTAGTGTCGCAGGTACAGAATGGAAAAGAGAGAGTGATCTCCTACGCCAGCAGGAAGCTGCGTCCCACTGAGAGGAACCCTGATAATTACAGTTCTTTCAAGCTGGAGTTCCTTGCCATAGTCTGGGCTGTCACCGAAAAGTTCAAGCATTACCTAGCTTCGGCCAAATTTACAATCTTCACGGACAACAACCCGTTGACCCACTTGGACACTGCCAAACAAGGAGCACTGGAGCAGCGATGGATGGCTCGGTTATCCAATTATGAGTTTACCATCAAGTACCGGGCAGGGCACAAGAATGCCAATGCTGATGCGCTATCCAGGATTCCTAATCTGCCAGATGCAGGAGAAGACCCTGAGGCTCTGGAAGAGGTAGAATTGCCTCCCTTCCACCGGCTACTGGTGGCCCAACGTGCTCAAGGAGTGAGAAACAGGTGGCCTGGCTTGAAGGAAGTCACTCTGAATCATGATTGGGCAGAAGCGCAAGATAATGACCCTGCAGTCCGCCTGGTGAAAGAGCTGCTGACACAAGGTGACTCACGCCCAGAGTTGAATGCTCCTGAAGAAGCTCATCAGTTGTGGAAGGAAAGAGGTCGGCTGTTCATTTATGAAGGGAAGCTGTGTCGGAGGAGTATCAATGCCCGCACACATGAGCTGGTCTGGCAGGTGGTGGTCCCAAAGAGAGATGCATCAATGGTCCTAGGAGCATACCACAATGAAGCAGGACACTGTGGATGGAAGAAGTTGGAAACATTGCTCCGAGAAAGGTTCTACTGGACTGGCATGCGGAAGGCCATTGAGAAGTGGTGCTGGGAGTGTGGACAGTGTAACCTGCGCATAAAGGATCGAGACAGCCAGAGAGCTCCCTTACAGCCAATCATCACCAAACAGCCCCTGGAGTTGGTAGCCCTGGACCATGTGAAGCTGGTTCCAAGCCGGTCAGGCTACCTCTATGCCCTTACCATTGTGGACCACTATTCAAGATTCCTGGTGGTTGTGCCGTCAAAGATCTAACGGCCAGGACAGCGGCCAGAGCATTCCAACAGCACTTCTGCAGACCACATGGTTATCCTGAGAGGGTGCTGACAGACCAAGGTCCAGCTTTTTGATTTACTGAAGACATTGTCCTTGGAGGAGAGAAATATGTGGCCAGAAAAGTTGCCCGATCTGGTGGACCTCTACAACCATATCCCAGTGAACTCTACCAACTGTACTCCAGCGTACCTGATGAGAGCAATGCCTGGTAAGCTGCCTATTGACTTGGACATGGGAGTCCTGACGCCTGAAGTAACGTCACCAGATGCTGGCTGGGACGAGGAGAGGCAGCAGCAGTACAGAAGGGTACAGGAGTGTGTGGAGAAGAGTCTGGCTCAGGCAAGGCAGAAGCAGGAGAGACATTATAACCAAAATGCACCTGCTGTTCCTTTTTCGCCGAGAGAACAAGTTCTCAAGAGAAAAAGAAGACTGCATAAGCTGGATGATCAATGGGAAGAGGAGCCCTATACAATTCTGCCATCGAACTTCGATAATACCAAAGTATGCCTTGTTAGCAAAGATGGAGGAGAGACCTCAGCAGCGGTATCCAGGGATCACTTGAAGTTATGCCCTGACCAGTTGAAAGAAAAAGCGGGAGGATCGGATAACATCCCACCTACAGAGGAAGAAAAGACAGTCAGTACTGTGCTGGGAGAGTTCCCTGCGAATTGGACTAAAGTTAATGATGCAATCGTGGTGCCGGTGTTGTTATTTCCCCAAGTAGAAGCACAGGAGAATAGGACTCAAGAAGACCTTGAAGATCGAGAAAATCAGGCAACAGAGGCCACACCAGCAGTGGAGTCAGAGAACCCTCGCCCTGCCAGTGGTGAACCTGTTATGCCCATGGTGAGTCCAAGAGTTACTAGACAATCTAGAATCCCTGTGCCATGTGGAACACCCAGTAGTGTATCCAGTCCATTACCCACTGCACCAGTCTTACGCAGCTCTACCCGCACCACACAAGGCATACTACCAGTTAGATACCGTATATAAAGTAATGCAAATGTTGAAATTGTTGAAATTGTGTAAATATGCAACTGTTTTTCAAGTTTTGTGCCTACAGGTAACCTGTAAGAGTTTCCTTTGGAGTTTGTTTTATGGACACTGAACCACAGGACTTTTGTGTGGTCAAAAACTTTTACCATTTGCCCAGGAATGGACCATGGACATTGATGCTGGACTTATCATCATAGGACCATTTTTGAGCTCTTGGTTTTTGTACATTTTTCCCTTTTTCAAATCTTGTACAATTATTGTTGCTTAAATGTTTATATGTTGTTATTCATGTTTTCTTTTGTTCAGCCCAGGAGTGCTGACTTGCACTAGGGGGGAATGTGGCACCCCCAGGAGTATGGTCACCACACTGGCTTTGCCTTCCTCCAGGGGAGGGTAATGCCAGGCTTGGAAGCAGTGATGGGTCTCTCCAGCAGTTAACCTAATGCATGCAACACAATTCCACTCCGGGCCAGCAGGGGGAACTCTGAACCAGGATTCTGGAGAGGAGTGTCCTCTGAGGACCAGGAGGAAGAAGGATGAGATAGTCTGCGGAGGGTGAAGTGGGGAGATGGGAGGTGCGAAGCTGAGAGGTTGAGCTGCAGAAGGCGAGCTCCCTCAGCTTGAGAGCGCACAGAACTGGAGCCTGGTCTCCACGGTGGTATGGATACTGACGGTCCTACCACAGATACCAGAGGAGTAGGAGGCTGTAAATGCCCTGCTCTCACCAAAGACTTGGGACACAATGGCAATTGAATAGAGAGCCAGGACTCAGGAGAGGAGTCCCCGAGCGAGAGAGGCTACAGCTGTCTGTCATACAAGTATAGTTCTAGGAACATCTGAAGAGAGGCATTCCAGAGTAACTAAGTACTGGAGTGCTTCACACTACAAAGCGCTAGGAAGGAGACTGCACAGCCCTTCTGCTGATAGAGAATCCTGATCTGCTTCCAGGCTAGCCTGCTTCAATACCATCTGTAATCAGGACTCTGGACTGCATATACTCAGTAAAGGTACAGAAACTACAACCACTGTGTCTTGTCTGTTCCCTACGCTTTCGGCACTACTACATCCCCGTGTCAGCTCCATCTACACTGACCTGGGACTACAGCTCCGCCTGTGGGGAGCTTTACCATCTAAGCTGCACATACCATCAGTCCCAGCGGATCTGTATGCAGCGTTGGCCTAACACCATATTTGCCAAACACCACGGGTGGCGTCACAAACTATTCTACCATTAACTACATCTCCCCATTGCTTGGGCGCCCAGGGCCATGGACCGGGTCACTGCTGCTGTGATACATCCCCCTGACACCGGCCCCGTACCGAGTACCCCACAGCCCTGGGAGGGCAACCCATATACATCCCTATTATGGGGGCGCACAGTAGATGTGCAGGAGTCGCCTGTGTTTTACAGCCAGTGCTCCACTATAATGGGAATAACGACTGACAGATATTTGCATATAGTTGTAGGGTGGGCCCCTAGAGTCCATTCCCCTGGTGGGCCCCAGACATCCCAGTCCGACCCTGTTCATAAGGGCGGATGGTGTGGCGGTTAGAGCGGATAATGGTAGACAGTGTGGAGGTCATATACCATAGGAGACTTATATAGGTCATAATATGAACAGATATTTTTATACAGAGGGCATTTACTAACACTCTTAATTTTAAGGGTACTGTGTCGGGATGTGCTGCAAAACACTGGAGAAGTGGGAGGCCTGCAGAGACCAGCTGTGGATGTGAAAAGTCATCATATCATCTAGACAAGATGGAAATGAAAAGAAAGAGATGACTCCAGAGAAGATATAATCTATAAGGTACTTGGATATAAATGTTTAGTTGTCTTACTGACTAAGGGCCCTGTCACACACAGCGACATCGCTAGCGAGATCGTTGATTTTGTGACGCCACAGCGATATCGCTGTTGGACATGGATCAGCGACCGTCCCCCCTGCCGGGTATCGCTGATCGCGCTCGAACGTCCTGGGCCATTTTTTGATCGTTGGTCTCCCGCTGGCCAGCACACATCGCTATGTGTGGCAGCGAGAGACCAGCGATCAGCGACGCTGGACGCTGGTTTCCAATGTAAACAGTGGGTATCTAATAGCCGCGCGGCTCTTGGATACCCGCTGTTTACCTTGGATACCAGCTTGCTCGCTGGTCCTGTTCGCTGGTGGGTCTGTCTATGTGACAGCTCACCAGCAATCACCTAACTATGTCCCAGCGATCCCATCCACGTCGGATCGTTTCTGGGATCGCTGGGACATTGATATGTGCAACGGGGCCTTAATTCTCAGCAGTACTGTAGTTCCAGTATTGTCCGCAGTCTGATGATGACTGTTGATAACAACTCCCAGTATCCCCTTACCATTCCTGAGGTCATACTGGGGGTTTTAGGGTTGTAGGTTCATGAGATACATGTGATTGTTGTACTAAGCTTAGTTTTTGTATTCAAGTACTCTTGGTTCTGGTCATTTATTCATGTACTTATGGTGATTCTGGTGATGTATTCATGTACTAATAGAGGTTCTGGTGATATATTAATTTACTGATGATGGTTCTGGTGATGTAGTCAAGTGGTGATGGAGGGTCTGTTGATGTATTCATGTACTGATGGTGGATGTGTGGTGTTTGCCCGGGATTGGGGGGTGGTCCACTGCTTACCACGTCCGGACGACACAGACACCAGTCGAAACAAGGACAAGACGGAGGCAGAGTTCAGTTGTAACAGTTCTGGATTTTATTTGTCGTCCTCCTGACGACCACAACCACGCACTGCAGCCTCTTTACAGTTCTCCGTCTCCAGGCCTGGGTACCTGCACCTTTTCCTCCGGTCGAAGTAACGTCCCTCGCGGATCTTTCGCTGGAGCTGTCCTAGACCAATCTACCGCCAGCGCTTCACCTGCTCGAGGTCGTCGTCCAATCGGTACCCCCGGGGCCTCATCTGTCCTGCGGTCCGTTGGGTCAGGGCCACCCCCCTGACTGTCTCTTTCCTGTCAGTCCCCCAGTCGAGCTCTTCGCTGTTCTCCGTCTTCTGCCGAGTTCCTCCCCGGACTAGCCTACCTGGAACCCCAACCAGTCCTATTTATCCCCTCTCTCACCGGGAATTCCACTTCTGGGTTCCTATCTCCCCACCCCCCATGACTAAGCGTTTCTCAAGCCCTAAGCTGCTGTTGAGTGCTGAACTACTCCCCCTGCCATCTTGTGGTCATTTCTAGGTACTGCACTCTCTTGTCTGTCTTTTCCAGCTATCACCCTGCTGTCCTTGTCAATCTCCGTCCATAGTGCACCAACCGTTCCCTCCTACTTCCAGTCAAGTCTGTCTGTCAAGTCACCTTCCCCACAGATGTATTGATGCATTCATGTACTCAGGGCCGGCATCACCACCCAGCGCACCCCGCAGAGTGTCGGGGCCCTGAGCAACAGGGGGGCCCACTCGCAGTTGGGGACATTGACATGCTAAATACATGTGAGTCGGGAGGGCCCAGTGCCCCGTGCCTTTAACTGTTTGAAATGCTCACCTCTTCTCATTTCTTGCTGACCACAGGTCCTATCTCCCAATATTCTATATGGAGCATTATGTGGGGCCCATTATTCTATATGGAGCATTATATGGGGCCCACTATTCTGTATGAAGCATTACATGAGGCCCATTATTCTATATGGAACATTATGTGAGGCCCATTATTCTGCATAGAGCATTATATAAGGCCAATTATTCTGTATGGAGCACTATACAGGGCCCATTCTGTATGGAACGTTATATGGGGCCAATTATTCTCTATGGAGCATTATATGGAGCCTTTACTTTACCAGTGACTTTGTCACAATACATAATTCTGAAAAACCAGACCCTGTAATATCAAACAGGATCTGCAACTAATTAGCATTTCAGAAACTAACATGACTACTTCTTTGCTCAACAGACAGAAGTGATTGGCACCGGCTTACCTTGCTATGGCTGGACCTATAATTTGTTAACGGAACGAATGTACGGTACAGAGGTCAGCCTGGGCTAGTACAGCAGACAGAGTGGGGGCCGGTTGAAGCAAAAGTGGGCCAGCAAATCGGCAAGTTCAGACACCTTTCACCTAAAGTGCATGGGCACCTTTACCTAATCCAAGTGGCCGTGTTTATGAAGGACGTCAGGATTGTAAAGTACATACCTAGCACATATCCCTAATCTAACATTTTTGGCTGTGATTCCCTACTTGTTGGACAAGGCCAAGAGTCAGAATATTAACATGTATTACACATAATAGGATCACATACAGCTGTATGGTGTTGTGGAAATTGCTGTGAAATATTAAGCACATTGTTAATAAAAAGATCAGAGATCCTCATCCTGCAATGATGGGAAATTGTACACTTTATGCCACTCGTGAAATGAGTAATGAACTTACAAGGCAAATTACATTATGAGAAAAAATCCTGTTTATATGACAGGATGAGATTTAAGACCTGTGCGTGTTATTAATATGTCATTGGGTAATATACATAGTCACAGAGTCATTTCGGGATCTCTATTAGGTAGGATTTCTAAATGTAGATCTGTCTGAAAGTGTCAGGAAGAAATCAACACAAAAGTGCTGTGATGTGTTCTTCTTTATTCCCATGTAAAACACATCCAGGAAATATTGCCAAAAGTTATAAATTCATGCTCCCCATACAAAACTGCAGTTCTAGCAAAAGCACTATGCAGCAATTCTCTATATTATTGATACAATGGCACAGTATTATTTTTTCCCAATGTACAGTATTGTGTATTTTAGTGTGGCTTTTACTCTGTGTATTTAGTTTGAGGACACAGGGGAAAATAAAGGTCTGTAGAGTAACCAGGAACCTTAATTGGTGATGTCCACTCTCTAGTAGTAGTATACAAGTTACAGTATATAGTGCTCGTATAGCGCTTGAATGACTTAAAGGGGTTGTCCAGTCTAAAACTACAAGTTTGGAGTCACACAGAGTAAATCCTAACAACAGGGCCAGGACAAGGGTTAGGCAGGGTCGGATATGCTCATTGGTTAGTGCTGCAGCCTTGCAGCACCGGAGTCCTAGGTTCAAATCCCACCAAGGACAACATCTGCATGTTCTCCCCGTGTTTGCGTGGGTTTCCTCCTGGTACTCCAGTTTCTTCCCACATTCCAAAGACATACAGTATATGATAGGGAACTTAAGATTGTGCGCCCCATCGGGAACAGTGCCGTTAATGTATGTAAAGCGCTGTGGAATTTTTGGCACTATATAAATGAGTAAAATAAATATGTGGTCCGGTCATGGTGTGATGGTATTTGTTCCTTGCATGTGGTGTTATTCAGTCACTATGTGGTGGTAATATGTAATCTGGTCATGGTGTGGTGGTATTTGTCCCTTATATATGTGATATTCGGTCACTATGTGGTGGTAATATGTGGTCCGGCCATGGTGTGACAGTATTTGTCCCTTGTATGTGGTATTATTGGTCATTTTAAAACATGTATCTGACACATTCCCTTAAAGAAACCTAAATAAAAATATACCTAAAAAGAGTATTGGATATGTTTACAAATGTTTAATAGCTTAGCTTAGAGTATGGCCCTGATAGAAGAGTCTACCTTGTCATGGTGGCATCTTAAAAAATCTTTTGGCCTAAACAAAAGCTAATGGCTGTGTATGTGATATGATGTTCAATTGGAACTGTTAATGTGTGAATGGTGAAGACGTGATGTAGAAGTAGAGTTTTTCCAAGAGTGGGTGGTGGAACTGTGGAAGGTTCGAGGTGGTGGAGGCAGAGTCTCAAGGGGGCCCGAAGATTTCGCCAGCATGGGACCCTGAAATTCCTGGTGGCACCCTGGCTATTCCAGTTCTGCCCTTCCAAAATTTTCTTCCAAATCTGATACCTTGTAGCATCTGATAACACAACATCCATGCACTTAATAGTCCCTTTTATCTATACTTGTACACATACTGGCTGGTGATGGAGTGTTATGTGAATACCCCATTTATTAAATGGATGGCAAGAACATACAATATAAGCACTTTTTACCTTTCACTTTTCGTGTCTCCCCTATTTACTCATAGATTGTAAGCTTGCGAGCAGGGCCCTTGTTCCTCTTAGTATCTGTCTTCAGTGAATACAGACTTTCAAATACTGGGATAAGAGATGACAGTTGGTGCTCATAAATAGAGATGATTATCGGAGCACTCCTTCTATCCGGGTTCCCGATGCAGCTTCTTCGGTAAGTGCTGTAGCTTGCTGAATAAGGAGGGAGCCGACGATGTTCGTTCATCTCTACTCATAAAGTTCTAGAGAGAAGGGAAAGTGGAAGAGGTGGGAGAAGCTAGAGACCAACACAGACATTCTGCTGCAAGTTCTCCTGAAGCGACAATTATACTTTAAAGCAAGTTGATGATCTAATGTGTAATGTCTTTGTGCAGCCAAACGATTCCTCAATGGAAGATGAACATGAGAAGAATAATATAAAATATTGGATTTTATTCTGCCTAATTTTGTGTTTCTATGGAAGATGCAAGAAAAAAATATGTGATCCAGCTCCTGATAAGTTACAGATAAAATCCAAGGTTTATTCTTACTCATTTAAAAAACACATATCCCAAAAAACATTTGCCAAAGGATATTTGGAAAAGGGGGGGGGGGGACATGGGAGGAAAAAGGGCATATATTTACTATACGAGTTTCGAACAGGACATATTCTTTTACTTGGTATGAATGACCACACCAAATCTAAGAACATGTCCTGTTCGAAACGCGTATAGTGGATATATGTCCTTTTCCCTTCCATGTCCCCCCCACTTTTTCCAAATATCTTATAGCAAATGTTTTTGGATATTTCTTTTTTAAATGAATAAGAATATATCTTGGATTTTATCAGTGACGTATCAGGAGCTGGATCAAATTTTTTTTTCTTGCATCTAAAGGCCCGGTCACACACAGAGATCTCGCCAGTGAGATCGCTGTGTGTGACGGGGATCAGCGACTGGCCCCCCTGCCGGGTATCGCTGATCGCGCTCCATCGTCCTGGGCCGTTTTTGATTGTTGGTCTTCCGCTGGCCAACACGTATCGCTGCATGTGGCAGCGAGAGACCAGTGATCAACGACGCTGGACGCTGGTTTCCAATGTAAACATCGGGTATCTAAGAGCCGCGCGGCTCTTAGATACCCGATGTTTACATTGGAAACCAGCTTGCTCGCTGGTCCTGATTGCTGGAGGGGCTGTCTAACGATGTCCCAGCGATCCCATCCATGTCGGATTGTTGGTGGGATCACTGGGACATCGTTATGTGTAACGGGGCCTTAACTGAGCGCTTGCAGCAGCGCTGATCGCGGACTCCTGAATCTGCTGCAGCTGGTGGAGGGTGAGCTGGTTTATTGCCTTGCATTCATTTCTATGGAAGATACATTGTGTGGCTCTGTTCATTTTGGAATTTATGTCCAATACGGGCATGTTTGCCAAGTGATACAAACAGAAGTGGAGGGATTCCATAGCTGTTGCTTCTGTTTTGAGTCCATTTTTATAACGTAAGAAAAAGAGAAGCCTGAAGGATTGTTTTCTGTTCAACAAACTGACAGCATAATAATTAATAGGGCCCCTCTGCTTCTGTTTGCATCAGTTGCCAAACAGGTACGCTGTGGATATGAATTCCATTTGTCAGTTCCTAAAACGGATCAGACAGAAGAAATACCCAAACGGACATGTTACCCAAGGATTATCATTTTCTTTTCTGTTTTTCAGTTTATCTCTGAGTTTTATGTGCAAACACAAAAAGTCACTGCCATTGTTTGTAGCTGTTTGTTAATTTTTCCTTCCACTTACTACACAGGATGGATACAATGCAAGTGTGAGCATTAAAGCAAAATTAAGTCCTCCCTAAAGGTTTAATCAATGTTCTGTTCCCTTTGAACAACGGAGATAAGATGAAAGTAGAATGTAAAATCCAGTTTTTCACTTTGAAGTTTCTGTCATCTGGTTACAAAGGGGACAATGACAACATAAAATGCCGGGCAATGCCAGTCTGAACCTGTCTACACTGCAAGGAAATAGCCTAATAACTGCAAAATAATGCACCCCCCTCCCTCCACCTCTTCCATTCCCCGCCTCCTCCCATGTAACCAAATGGTTGTAAAACACTGGCTGAGATGGACGTTTTAGAAGACGTTCTATCAGCAAAGCACTTTAGACCGCCATTATTCCAAACAGTCATGTAAATTGAGATACCATTAATACTTTATACATTTATATTGGCATGATTTTGTACTTGTTCCAGCTATTAACAACTGGAGAAATAGATCTATCTGTAATGAAGGAGTACCCGGTGTTTATTTATTTTTTAATGCTGTAAAAAACACACCTCTAAAAAAAAATGGCAAAATTGTATTTTTTTTCACCATTGCATCCAACTTTTTTTCATCTTGATTTTGTTTCCAGTTTGCCAATACATTATATAGTAAAATAGATAGTGTCATTGAAAGCTAGAATTATTATTAACGGCCTTCCGCTTGATCTCCAGCATTGGCGACTTGATGAATGAACGATCTGTAGGAAGATCGATCTTGTGCAAGCCTAGATACTGTAGGTCCACCAGGGTTTTCTCCGCCATTATCTTGACAGTATCAAGTAATTGGGTTGCTGGTCTTCCTCTTCACCTTGTTCCTTCTATTCTTTGGACCATGATATCTTTCTATAGCGATTGCTCTCTTCATATGATGTGTCCAAAGTAGGCAAGTCGTAGCTTGGTGATTCTTGCTTCGAGTGACATGTTTGTCTTGACTTTCTCCAAAATTTATTTGTTTGTTCGTTTTGCCATCCGTAGTATTGACAACATCCTTCTCTAGCACTACATTTAAAGTCGTTCATTTTTTTTCTGTCTTGTTTCTTTATTGTCCAGGTATCACGTCCATATGTTACTACTGAAAAATCAGACTGTGTACTAGTCGTATCTTCATTGCCAGTGAAATGTTCCTTGATTTGAAGATCTTGTCCAGTGACTTCATTGTTGATTTGCCCATTGCTATTCTATTGACTTCCGGTGTCTCTGCATCTTGAGTGATCATTGATCCAAGTAGATTGTAGCCCTTTACAACTTTCAGTTCATCGCCGTCCATCTCAAATGTGTCCCGGTTGTACCTGGCAGTAGTCAATATCTGTGTCTTCTTTGTATTGAGAAGCAGTTCCATGTTCAAGCTTTTCATAGTGACACTCCGTAATAAGTCCTCTGTTCCATCTACGCTTGTTGCTAGTGTAAGCAGGTAAGGCTAGTTTCACACTAGCATTTAAACGACGCGCGCACGGCGCCGCTAAGCCACGCCCCCTGCCGGCTCCCTGCCCGCCCCTTCCTGTCAGCGCCTCCTCCGAGCGCACAGGGCTGCATGCGTTATGCGCACCCTATCTTTAGCAGGCCGTGCGCAACTATGAATGTAGCGTGCGCTGCGCATTTTTGAATGTGCGCCGTGCGCGCCAAAATGCAACATGCTGCGTTCGGCGCGCACGGCGCACCTCCAAAAATGCGCAGCGCACGCTACATTCATAGTTGCGCACGGCCTGCGCACCCTATGCTAAAGATAGGGTGCGCATAACGCATGCAGCCCTGTGCACTCGGAGGAGGCGCTGACAGGAAGGGGCTGGCAGGGAGCCGGCAGGGGGCGTGGCTTAGCGGCGCCGTGCGCGCGTCGTTTAAACGCTAGTGTGAAACTAGCCTTAAACGGATGCAGTACGCAGGGATTGCAGAGCAGTACGGTATTGTGAGTGGGTCCAGGGCTGTAGTCGTGGCTCTCAATGGGTGTTTTGTTGCACCCTGACCCTCCTTCACATGCACACAACGTCCCAACGGTAGCATACCTTTTTGTCCACTTTCCTGTCCGTCTGGATCCTCTTTGGTCCGCTGGGGGTTTCTTTCTTGAGGTTCCACATAAAGAAAAAGAGTCAAATTCCAGCTTGAAAAAAACAATTTTACGCAGTTCCTTTCTCAGCTTGTCCAGTTCACATTTAGGTACAGCACAAGATACTTCACAAGACACAACATTTTGTATCCTTGTGCTGTCCCTCACTTCTTCAGGATATCGTAGGGTTTCACCGTGGTCCCTGGTACCGCAGCAATCTGTTTGACCTGTCTGACTATCTTTAGGAGTTCCCAGTCCGTTTCACCCTGGACACGCAGGCGTCTTCCTATATAGCTGACCGCCACCATGACAAAGCTGCCCTGTATTCCTTTGTTTCACTGGCAATCGTTAATCGTAAGCCCTGGACGAACTGGGCTCCTTTACTTAATGAAACATTACATGGCTCAACTGCCCTGTCTGGGCTCCCAGGCCCTAATAACTAAAAAAAAAGGAAAACCTTCTAGCTTACTCCAGTCGGCCCCTCCTAAATTAACTATATCTTATCCTACGCTTATTGTTATTCCTACAATGCCTCCCTCTAGTGGGCTAAGTAAATCACTACACTTTCCCTACCCTACAATACAATATACGTATATACATTGCACTACACAACAGCACATATAGCAGGATTACATTTCACATTAAATTTAACACAGACAAGGGAGAGTGGGCACAGCTAGTTCCCGCACACCCCTTACAGTATAATAATACTATTTATTCTTTTAACAGCAAAAGTTAAACTAATCTCCTTGTAAGGAGTTGATAGGTAGTAGCAGAGAAGTATTGGAACAACAAGGACTAAATTAAATAAGCAAACGAGTGCGACAGTCTAAGTTTCAAACAACCCTTATCGTAGCTCCTGATGGGGTCCTCAGTCCACAGTCCGATGGGGTAGTAGTACTGGCAACAACCGGTGTAGGAGCCTCAGATGGGGTTCAACATTAACAATTTGTCTTCTTGCGGTAGCGGGCGGTCTCCGGTTTGGCCCGCTAAGCCCCTAGTCCATAAGCCCACACAATCAAAGCGGGAAAAGCTGTGGAGCAAAAGAGTAAAGCTCTCCGCAAGGTTTCTCGTAGCAAGTGTCTCTCTGAGCAGCTGCCATCACATGAATGACTGCTCTGCTCGACGTGCGCGCCTCTATGTGCCAGCCCAAGTTTAGATCGCTGCTCAGTCTCTGTCCAACAAGGGTGCCGCTGTGCGTCTGTCGGTAATGGGTGACGCACCTCAGGTTTCTGCACCGAGCTTTCGCTACTCCGCGCGAGTGCTGCACTCTGCTTAGCCGGGCGCTCGGTGCTCTCACTGGCTCAGTGGCCCGTACGCGAAAGCTCTGCTGCAGTTCTGCCCCGTGCTGTCTCACACTGCGGAGCACACCGTACGCCTGCCTCTGCTCTCGCTGCCAGCGAGAAACTTAATGTTTATCATGCGCTTTCTCCTCACTGCCTGGCTTAGTCACGCTCCCTCTTCCCGGGTCATGGGGCCTGTTCTATCCCCTATTCTTTCCCCCAGGCAACATGGGATGCAGCCTCAGCAATTCCGGTCCTAGCATGATGCAGGCACCTGCAGCCCGGTCTTCCTCCTTACACTATCAATGTTGTATCATCTGCGTATGTATTTAAAGGGAACCTGTCACCCCATTTTTGCCCTATGAGATGCGGACACCGCCATCAGGGGCTTATTTACAGCATTCTGTAATTCTGTAGATAAGCCCCCGGTGTAACCTGAAAGATAAGAAAAACGAGCTAGGTTATACTCATTCCGGGGTCCAGTCCGGTCCGATGGGTGTCGTGGTCCAGTCTGGCATCTCCCATCTTCTAGCGAAGACGTTCTCCTCCTTGCATCTGCTGTAGCTCCTGCGCAGGCGTACTTACTCTCCCCATTGAGGGCAGAGTAAAGTACTGCAGTGCGCAGGCGCCGGATCTCTCTGACCTTTCCCAGCACCTGCGCACTACAGTACTCTGCTCTGCCCTCAACAGGGCAGATAATGTACGCCTGCGCAGGAGCCACGGCAGAAGTAAGGAGGAGGACGTTATCGCTAGAAGATGGGAGGCGCCGGACCCGGACCGCGACACCCATTGGACCGGACCCCCGGGTGAGCATAATCTAACTCGTTTTTCTTATCTTTCAGGTTACATCGGGGGCTTAACTACAGCATTACAGAATGCTGTAGCTAAGCCCCTGATGGCTATCTCACAATGATAGCCTTGAGATCCAAAAACAATGTTTCCCTTAGAAAAGTACGAGGATGGTTAGGCTAGGTCTCCTCATGAAGGATTCCTAATAAACACACCTTAGGGCAGATTGGTACAGGGGATTGTATGATCTTGATGATGATAACTATGTCTTCTTTCCAAAAGTCTGCAATAGGAGGACAATACCACATAAGGTATATACAATCTGCAACCTCTTCAACTCATCTATGGCAATCTGATGGAATATATACATTTGGACTAGCTTGTTAAAACAATTAACATACAAAACATATTGTGGGGAGGTCAAGGCCTCGCTCCAATCCTTCACTGATAGGGAGGGTATTACTGTTCTCCATTTGGCCTTAACCAACAATTGCGATGAGGAGCATCTCCTGCTTAGTAATTGGGTGCATAAAAAAGAAGGTCAACCCCTTGGGTCCCTGTCGCCTTAGAATCCCAATAAAGGGTATAAGAATATGGGAGAGTTTTCAATGTGTAGGAGCTGGGTATTTAGGGCATGTCTGGATATACACCTGTGCCAGTGTCTTTACCCCTAAGTTCGACCAAAACTGAGCATCTTTGGAATGTAGCAATTTGGGAAGAGCACTATTATGCCATAAGGGGGACTCAGCTACTATGTCCTTGAATTGAAAATTCATTTTGGCAAGAAGGAGCGTGAGTATAGCTCTTGTGCCTCCAAGACCCCCATAGACTCTGAATATTTAAACAGTGAGCAGGGTGGTGTTCAGAATTAGGCAAATGATTATCTACTATCCAGTGTGGTAGAAAGTGAAGTTGGCCAGCTAAGTAGTATAAGAAGAAATTTGGCAGTACTGCACCTGCTTATCCCTGGGCCTCTTTGAGCCTCATATGAAGGATGCTAAATGGGAGTTGATCATAGCAATGACCTTTTGTAGGACTATAGTCGCTGAATGTTCCAGAACATATATGAATTTAGGAAGAACTATCATTTTAATGACATTGATTCTTCCAGCTACTGTCATAAGGAGGGCTCCCTATACTCTAATTTTCTCCCGTATGTATGACAAAAGAGGGGATTTATTTATATTACGGACTTGTGTGTGATTTCTTGCTACGGTATGTGCATAAGTAGATATTTAAGGTGGGATACTATTCATAACCTGCAGAATTCATCCCCTACTTTCCATCCCATGGCTTAAAGGTAACTATATGGATTTCTGCCAGTTTATTTTTAGACCAGAGAACAGAACAAATTAATCAATCAGATCTATTACCAAAGGTAGTGTAACTTTTGGACTAGCCATAAACAGGATTAAATCATCCGCATATAACCCCAAACGGTCCATTTTAATCCCTTGATACACTACAGTCTGACGGATCCTGACAGCTAGTGATTTTATGGCAATGACAAACAAAAATGAGGGGCAGAGGTTTTCAGATTGGTACAAGCTTCAATCCACCTTCTTAAACCTGGTCCAAAGCCAAATTGTCGATGGGCCTTTTCAAGGTAGCCCACTAAACCAAATCAAATGCCTTTCCAGCCTTTGGAGATGCCAAGGCCCAATCTTCATATCCTTTCCAACCCAACTGTGCAATTACCTGCGCTTTCCTTAAATTAACAGATGTAGACCGAACCGGAATATATCTGCAATGATCTGGGGGAATAATTTTGTGAATTACTTTATTTTGTCTAGTCACTAGAATTTTGAACAACCTTTTATAATCTAAATGTAATAACGATATGGGTCTATACGATGCACAATCTTCGGGAGGCTTATCTGGTTTTAGTTTTAGCACAATATTGGCATCGTAGAAAGATTTAGGTAGAAAGCCTTGTTTCAGAGAGCAATTATACATATACTTTAAGATGCTGAGGGGCCAGTTGGTCTAAATATCTTAGATAGACTTCCAGAAGGAGTCCATCTGGACCCAGAGACTTTCTTTGTGCCATACCTGTGGCTGCTTTCATTATCTTTTCTTCTGTAATAGGAGTCTCTAGGATCACAGCACTCTCATCTGCGAGGATCGTGAGATTTATACTGTCAAGATTTTCCTCTAGAGCCTCCCTTGGATAATCAACCCGAGTAGAGTTCAGGTCCTGGTAGAAGTCAGAAAACACCAAAAAATGAATTTAGCCAGCTCACCAGTAACCGCCACAGGTGCTCGGAACAGCCGTGTAGACAACGTAGATATCCAAATAGAAAAGCAAAGGGTTCCAGCGCCTTAAAATCAAATACTTTATTTCATCTTCTTAAAATAGATAATAGAGGGCATGTTCTCACATAAACATATACCATGGCATAGCAGAGGCAACGCGTTTCGATCGGAGAGATCTTTGTCAAGCCATATCACCGTCTATACATAGCTTACTTAAATAGACGGAAACTGCCAATGGAAATGTATGTAGAAATCACATGATATGTGCACAGGTCCTGTGAACAATAAAAACTATACACATATACAATTACAAAAAATAAAATATCTCGCTAGAGATTCAGTAATGTAGCATAAGAGCTTTGCGTTTATTTAAACCTGCTGGAAATCGGGTATTTAGCTGGTGAATCCAAAATGCCTCGCGGGTAAGAGAACATAGATATGTTTGGTGTCTATGAACTCATAATGACCTGGAGAATCATAATGGTAGGTTAGATTTAGCATCTAGTGAACATAGCAAAAAAGCCAAGCAAAAAACAAGTGTGGGATTGCACTTCTTTTGCAATTTCACCGCACTTGGAATTTTTTTCCCGTTTTCGAGTACACGACATGGTAAAACCAATGGTGTGGTTTAAAAGTACAACTCGTCCTACAAAAAATAAGCCCTCACATGGCCATATTGACGGAAAAATAAAAAAGTTATGGCTCTGGAATGAAGGGGAGCGAAAAATGAAAACGAAAAATCGAAAAAAGCTCCGGGAGTGAAGGGGTTAAGGCCTCATTCACACTTGTGATGTAATAAAATGCAATCTGATAAAAAATCGGATTGTCCTCAGCTCAATGTTAACCTATGGGGCAGCTCACATCTGCAATTATTTTCTCATGGCTGAACTGGCATGTGAAAACAACCACAACATGTGGTATAGCATGTATATAAGTCTATGGGTGCGTGTGAAACATCGCAATGCACTCAGATATCACTCGAGTGCAGTGCAATCCCCGCGGACACCGGCATTGTAGAAGATGGAAAAATTAATTTCTCCGTCTCTTCTGTTTCTGTGCTCCAAATCTCGCATGAAAGAGGATCGGAGCACAGAGCACTGACACTTGTCTCACGATTGGAGCCGAGTGTCATTAGAATATCACATCCGATGCTCTCGCATTGGATGCCATACGCTAGTGTGACTCTGGCCTAATGGTGGGAATGCTGGTTTATGATCTGAAACTGTTGCTCATGCTTGGAAAGCCGGGTTGCAGGCCAGTAATGGCATGTTCTGACTCACTGAGACTGCTGTTGATAATGGGAAAGCATAATAAAGATGATGTCCACTGCTTGGAAAACCCCTTCTCATTCCACATGTTTGACCCTGTAAAAATAAAAATATCTATACTCATCTCCTGTGTCAGCGCCCGTTCCAGCTGTGTCGGCACTCGCTGTACCGGGGCTCATGTGAGGTTATGTCACGTAAGTCCTGCACCCAGTCAGCGCTGTTGTCACTGTCCCCACCTTCGGACAAATCAAACATTATTATTATCTTACTCACTTATATAGTGCCATTAATTCCTTTCAGATATTATTGATTAAGATTGCTGCTGACAATCGGAAAGCTAGTTTGCAGCACACTGATCTTAAGGGGGTTTTACACATAGCGATATCGCTACTGATATCGCTATGTGTGATACCTCCGACCGGCTCCCCCGCTGTCCATCGCTGATCGCGCGAGATCGGCCGGCTCCATTTCTCGTCGTCAGCTTCCTGCTGGGCTTCCTGCTAGCGCCGATGAGCGATGCATGGAGGCGGGCGGGAGAACGTCAGGATCGCTGTGTGTGAAAGGTAAGTATCGTCCGCTGTATCGCTGCTGCATCGCTGGTGAGATCTGCCTGTGTGACAGCTCACTAGCGACCATTTAGCGATGCACCAGCGATCCTGACCGGGTCAGATCGCTGGTCTGATCGCTGGTGCATCGCTAAATGTAAAGGGGCCTTTACCGTTCTCAGACTGCTGGGAAAGTTGACTTGCAGCTTATCGCTTATTCTTTCTGAGACTGTTGTTGCCTTTATCTCCATTCTATTCCCTGTCTCTCTACATCATGTTTATTTAATCTTATCAAGAGAGAAATAAAGTCATCTACCTACTATTATAATGAGATTACAGCAACAGTAAACTGATATTGCCCTGCTTCCCTTTCAGATCTTTTTGTCTCTCTGTGATATCTGCTACTAGAAAAGAAGTACAATTTACATGTATGATTTAAATGTATAGTACTGATAAAAATAAAAAAGCCAAAAACTCAAGAAAAATGTTATCCTTAAATCTTATTTTTTTTAAATACCCCTTTCCAACAGAAGTGTCCCTTTAACAACCCCTTAATGACCGTGAAAAACGTCTTTTTACTGACCTGAGATATAAGAGAATAGCATCCACATACAGGTGACAATCCAGCAGCTGTCGGCTGTCCACTATAGCTGACAAGTTGCTGTATCAGCCACGATCAGTGTTCGTACTGTCCAAATCTGTTTGACCCCTTAGATGCTGCTGTCAATAGTGACTACATCATATAAATGGTTAACAGAGTGTGGGGGCTACCTCTTTATCCCTATCAGCACCCTGAGATTATGATTGTGTGGTCCTAATGTTTGCCATGGCAATTCACGACCAAGCAGTGGCCTTAAGGGGGTTTTACACATAGCGATATCGCTAGCAATATCGCTAAAGCATCACCGATTTGGTGACGCAGCAGTGATATCGCTATGTGTGATACTTACCTCCGACCGGCTCCCCCGCTGTCTGTCGCTGATCGCGCAAGATCGCGCAGCTCCATTTCTCGTCGGGCTCTTCCTACTGGGCCGACGAGCGACGCGTTGACGCGGGAGGGAGGACGTCAGGATCGCCGCGTCTGAAAGGTAAGTAAAGACCGCTGGATCGCTGCTGCATCGCTGTGAGATCTGCCTGTGTGGCAGCTCACTAGCGACCATTTAGCGATGCAACAGGGATTCTGACCGGGTCGTATCATTGTCGGGATTGCTGCTGCATCGCTAAATGTAAAGGGGCCTTTAGATTCTACTGGCTATAGTGCAAAAGTTAGAGATCTTTAGGTGGTAAAATACACCTTTTGCTGTTGTGACTTCTTCAGTAGCCCAAGTCCCTGTAGCTGCTGCCACTACTGTATTGGTAGCTATGCTGGCCCACTGGCTCTGGATGGCTGGGCTCCTCCTTAAATGTTGCGGGGTGCTATGTAGCTCAGGCATTTAGCCCACCCGAGCACTTCGGGCTACCTAGCGCCTTCTCATCCTGACCAGGAACTATTCCTGCCTTACACCCAGCTAACCTCTCCTATGTTAACTATTCACTAGCTATTGAACTGTTGTCCTATGCTATATACACTATTATATCTCCATCTAGTGGCCTAATAAAAATATTACATTCTCCCTATACCACACCTTAGAAATATCTACATAACAGTATTATGTACACATCTTAACAATATTAAGAGGCAACGTTTGGAGGTTCAGGAAGGCTTCTGTGTACAGTATAACTATCTGGATTAAAGGGATAATCATTCAAAGTTTGAAAATTGCTATTTTTTAAATTTTTTTCTCAAATTTCTAATATTTTTTGTAAATAGACACAAAACATATTGACCTAAATTTACCATTATCATAAATTATAATATGCCACGAAAAAAACAATCTCAAAATCACTGGGTTTTGTTAAAGCATTCCAAAGTTATTACCACATAAAGTGACACTGGTCAGATTTCAAAAATTTGGTTCCATCACAAAGGGGTTAAGAAAAGAATTCTTCACTGAATATTCTGCCTGTGTGCTAACATACATCCGTAAATCCGTAAATCTCCTCACATTCCCATTTATTCTAAGATTGGTGAAATCAGTCTTATGGTAGAGGTCTACCTTCACACAGACAATTCCGCCATTGGCTCTGACATGTTTATGGCAAATCTTTCCTCTATACAAACTGAAAATAAAATAAAGCTCTTGGAGCATTTGTACATGGAGGTCACAGTTCTGGAGTGGAGAAGCTTTATGAGAACCTGTCACGGTCTGCTCTGCACAAAGCTTGATAAAGGGCACAAGGATCTGTAGAGACTGATATAGAGGTTTGCAGGAATAGATTCAGCAGTATCCTGTGTTTTATTCATTTTAATCTCTCCTTTTTTTCAGACAAGTAGGTGGTCCTAATTACAGATTGACAGCCTTATTTTTATAAGTGTGCATACAGAGATAGATGTTGTTGATCTCCAAGTAGGACCACCCACTCGACTGAAAAATTGTACCTTTTGGGAGCTGATGTGTGATAACAAACTTGAGCTTTTTTTTCTTGGCAGCAATATTTCTGTAAAAAAATTAACATTTCTTGCCTGCTATGTACACACAGTATGGCCTGTAAAGAAGCAATGGCTTTTAAAAAACATCCAAAGTGTACGTTTTAATTGGGATGATGTCACGATCCCACCACTCACTGTGTCCTAAGAACTTAGTGAGTGACAGCTCAGCCGCCCTATGGATAGCAGGGGCGTACCAGGCTGTCAGTAATGTGAGTGACAGCTCAGCCGCCCTATCGATAGCAGGGGTGTACCAGGCTGTCAGTAATGTGAGTGACAGCTCAGCCGCCCTATGGAGAGCAGGGGCGTACCAGGCTGTCAGTAATGTGAGTGACAGCTCAGCCGCCCTATGGATAGCAGGGGCGTACCAGGCTGTCAGTAATGTGAGTGACAGCTCAGCCGCCCTATCGATAGCAGGGCTGTACCAGGCTGTCAGTAATGTGAGTGACAGCTCAGCCGCCCTATGGATAGCAGGGGCGTACCAGGCTGTCAGTAATGTGAGTGACAGCTCTGCCGCCCTATGGATAGCAGGGGCGTACCAGGCTGTCAGTAATGTGAGTGACAGCTCAGCCGCCCTATGGATAGCAGGGGCGTACCAGGCTGTCAGTAATGTGAGTGACAGCTCTGCCGCCCTATGGATAGCAGGGGTGTACCAGGCTGTCAGTAATGTGAGTGACAGCTCAGCCGCCCTATGGATAGCAGGGGTGTACCAGGCTGTCAGTAATGTGAGTGACAGCTCAGCCGCCCTATGGATAGCAGGGGTGTACCAGGCTGTCAGTAATGTGAGTGACAGCTCAGCCGCCCTATGGATAGCAGGGGCGTACCAGGCTGTCAGTAATGTGAGTGACAGCTCAGCCGCCCTATGGATAGCAGGGGTGTACCAGGCTGTCAGTAATGTGAGTGACAGCTCAGCCGCCCTATGGATAGCAGGGGCGTACCAGGCTGTCAGTAATGTGAGTGACAGCTCAGCCGCCCTATGGATAGCAGGTGTGTACCAGGTTGTCAGTAATGTGAGTGACAGCTCAGCCACTCTATGGATAGCAGGTGTGTACCAGGTTGTCAGTAATGTGAGTGACAGCTCAGCCACCCTATGGATAGCAGGGGTGTACCAGGCTGTCAGTAATGTGAGTGACAGCTCAGCCGCCCTATGGATAGCAGGGGCGTACCAGGCTGTCAGTAATGTGAGTGACAGCTCAGCCGCCCTATGGATAGCAGGTGTGTACCAGGTTGTCAGTAATGTGAGTGACAGCTCAGCCACCCTATGGATAGCAGGGGCGTACCAGGTTGTCAGTAATGTGAGTGACAGCTCAGCCGCCCTATGGATAGCAGGGGCGTACCAGGCTGTCAGTAATATGAGTGACAGCTCAGCCGCTCTATGGATAGCAGGGGTGTACCAGGCTGTCAGTAATGTGAGTGACAGCTCAGCCGCCCTATGGATAGCAGGGGTGTACCAGGCTGTCAGTAATATGAGTGACAGCTCAGCCACTCTATGGATAGCAGGGGTATGCAAGGCTGTCACTTTTTGTGAGCGAATGCTCAGCTTCCCTATAATATGCATTGGCGTTCTGGGCTGTCATCAAACAAAAAAGTTCCAGCAACAGTCATCCAAATAGATTGTAGAATAAATGTTAAAACTTCATGTTTATTGCAATGCCTTTAAAAACATGCTGTTAAAATAGTGAGTCCTCTGGACGTTTATTCTACAATCTATTTGGATGTCTGTTGCTGGAACTTTTTCGTTTGATTACCACAGCCGCTTTTTCCGAGCACCATCCTGGAGTCCACAACCAAAGCCACAGGAATTCATCTAATGGTGAGCTGAACAACCTTTTTTTTGGTTCTGGGCTGTCAGTATTTTTCGGATGATTGTCCAGCAGCTCAATCAGTCCGGGTCTGCTGGGTTTCCTAAAAGTCACCCTTTCAGGGTTATTGCCTGGCAGTTTAGCTGCCTGACTATGGTTAAACCATTGCCAGGCATAGCTTGACCTATGGTGTGTGGGCTTTGAGCTCTGTGTTCTGTGATTTTGATCTTCGTTGCATTACCTCAGATTTTGCTGCTTTAACTATTAGCCGATATTGCCCCTCTTGTGTTTGACATACTCTGAGCTTCTTTGTCTGACCTCAGACTTTGCATTTGACTATTTGTTTTTTTTTCCCTTTGTTTCTGACATACAGTACTCTCCTGGCATTTTACCTCGAACTTCATGACTTCCCTACCTCACGACTTGTCTGTGAGAAGTGACTCAGCACATTATGACTGGTGCTTACATTTGTCTTTTTCAACAATATGGATCCTATTCATACGCTCTATGATCAGATGGCGAACCTGATGCAAAACATTCAGTATCTGGCTAAGGAATACTAGAGTCTTGAATCGTCGCAATGTGGGAGAAGGGGCCCCCGTCGAGTGTCCGGGCCGGAACCAAGGGGACCGTCATTTAGGTTCCGGGGCAGGTTGCTTCCGGGGGACAGAGTTCAGGGCCGGACCATTGAGACTGACAGATGGGCTGGGGGAGGAGCCGATATAAAAGGAGAGGAGAACGCTAGTCACAGTGAGTCAGCAGAACGGGGAAGAAGGAGCAGGAGACTGTGGGAGTGTGTGAGAGCCAGAGCGACATACAGAGGCCAGAGAGGAGGACAGAAGCAAGAGGGACATTTACACTGGACAGCAGAGGGACGGCGCCGAGTAGGCCGTCCGAGAACTGCTGCTCCTCTTCAACCCGTGGCCTGCCCGCGAACACCTGCGGCTGTTGCCGCCACACTCCAGCCCGCGGTCATCTGCGGCCGTTGCCACCACACTCCAGCCAGCGGCTGCGGCCTGCCCGTGGTCATCTGCAGCTTTTGCCACCACACTCCAGCCCGCGGCTGCGGCCTGACTGTGGTCATCCGCGGCCGTTGCCGCCTCACTCCAGCCCACGGCTGCGGCCTACCCCTCGCCGCCCACAGCCGCCCCGCTCCCGATCGCAGCTGCGGCCAGTTCATTGCAGATGGGAGCCACTAGTTCCCCGCTCCAGCCTGTGGCAAGAATCAGGCCGTCGCCCGCCACGGACTCCCTGTTACAGCCGCTGGCTGCACCGGTGGCTTGCCAACCGCCACTGACCCCCATCCGGGGATTGCGGCCCATCTGTCCAAGAACTCTTCTGGGGCCTGTTGTGCCCCTGCTTCGCCTGGGCGTTGGAACGCTCAAAGACTATGCCAGATCTTCAGCAGCTGGGCCCAGCGGCTGCTACGCCGAAGAACCATCGTCCAGGACGCCGAGGACATCAGGACGGATAAGTGACATTATATAACTAAGGACCCGTAGTCGGCCATACCGCACCCCTATAGTGACCGGCCTTTGCCGGGTTAGTCGTGTTCTTATATATCAGTGTTTGCTTGTGTTGAGTCCCTGTGAGGACAATTCCTGTTACCTGTTTGGTTGCTTATACTAGTCCACCTGATCTATACCTATAAAAAGTTTTTACCAAAAGTACAAATTCGTCTCGCGTCTCGTCACTGCATCCCGCGTACCTGCCGGTACCACAGCAATATCAGTTGCAGGGTCAGGTATCTAGTTTGATGAATACATACAGTTGGTCTCTCCAAAACCTGTAATGGCCCTTCCTGAGAGATATTCAGGAGAAAAATCAGTTTAGGATGTTCAGGGAGAGCTGTAAGTTATTTATTTTACCCTGTGACCTCAGTCTTCAGGAGATGAGTCCCAACATCTTCTTTGATGCCTTTATGTGATTTTGACGAACCTGACAGAATTTAGGTCACGGAGGCTAAGATCATGAGGCTGACAAAGTAGAGCAGCACTGCTGAAGACTATAGTACAAAATTCTGGCAATGGTCTAACGAAATTCAGTACAATGATGCGTCTCTGAGGTGGCAATTCAGTAAAGACCTTTCTGAAGCTCTTAAGGACGCTCTTGCTCTTCATACTTCACTGTGTTCTTTGCTGGAGGCCATGACTAAGGCCATATGAATTTGTGAGAGACGTGGTGAGAAGCAGGGTGCCTATAATATTTCCCATGATCATGTCCCTTTACCTGAGGTGAACCAATGGAGGTTGTAGCCATAATTTCTTGTGATGTGGAAAGGAAATGTCGGCACCATCTAGGTCTCTGTCTCTACTGTAGTCTCGCTGGACATTTTCTCAACAAATGCCCAACTTGTCCTCAAGCAAGCAAATCATTGGGAAACGCCTAGGTATGGGTGATTGTCAAGGAGCTCATCCAGACTTCCAGGTACCTTTTTTCTCCTGTGATAAAGTTTTGCTAAATAAGGTGCTACCTTTCAAGAATCTGGTGTTATCAGCATTGACATGCATTGACTGAAAGTCTGCAACTAACTTTATTGATTTGGGACTGCATCTAAAATTAGGATTAGGAACAGTTTGTTTTGAAAGACCCATTCAGATTTTCGCCCTTGACAATACGCCGTTATTCCAAAATTGGGTCAAAAGGGTAACGGTGGATTTCAAGCTCCAAGTGGGAGCACTTCACTCTGAATCCATCTCCTGTTTTGTTTTGGATAATATACCTGCTGGGTTCCTAGGGCTTCCAAGGCTGCGTTGTTATGAATGAATCACCGAGGAGGAAAAAACAAAAACAAGCTAAGTCACAGAAAACCAGAGAGGTTGGTAACTAAGCGGATTGCAGACCTCTGATCCTATCCACAACAACTAGCAGTAGCCGTGGAGCGTACCTACGATGATCCTAGACGCCTCGTCATAGCCGGAGAACTAAATAAGCCTAAAGCAAGAAAAGGGGAAATCTAAACTGCCCCAGAGCAGACCCCAAAGCAATAGACAGCCCCCAAACATGTATTGTCGGTGAGACAAGATGAAAACACAAACACAGATAGAAAAATAGGCTGAGCAAACGATGGGGCCCACACTAACTAGAAAGGACAGGAAAGGAAAGATGCTGTCTGCAATCACGCACAAAACCCTGCCAAAAAAAGGCCAACACTTTCTGATAACAAAAACCCTGAAGTCGCTAGACTTCAATTCCCTATATCAGCACTCTGGTATATTCTGAAGACAGAGCAAAAAGAGACCAATCTGATCAGGGACAAAAAGCAAACTGGCATAAACAGAGACATAAGAATGGAAATTCAGCACAGCCCCAGCAAGGGCTGGCTGACCACAAAAACTGAGTAAACCAGACCAAATCTCATGTGAAAAAATAGCAGAGCACACTTAGCTTGAGAAGGCAGGAACAGAACTGGAAACCAGAACCTCAGGGCAGGCAAAATCACCAGCACAAAATTATGGAGTCGGCTGACTTAAATCCAGTCAGAGACTCCTGATGTCCACTCACAGTCCTCCGCCTCAGGTGGCAGGTCTCTGCCGTTTATATCAGCTTCATTACCTACTGTCACTACTAGAGGGAGCCCGGATGGAGAACTCACGACTCCTCTGTCAACACAGCCAGCTCCACCACCCTCACCAGAAGACAGAGGTAAACCAGAAAATGAGTTCACAACACTGCGTATTCGCAATCCTATTATTGATTGATGTCAGAAGGAGATTGTTAAATGGAGAGAAATGGAGCCTTAGAAATGTCTAAGTACCTGAAAGAATTCAGAGATAATATTACAGGGTATATACACTAGTTTCCTTAATATTGCGTTGATCCAGGGAGCTAGTCTGATTGCCGTATGTGGAGTCGGGAAGGAATTTTTTTCCCCAATGTGATGCTTACTGTTTGCCACTTGGGTTTTTTTTGCCTTCCTCTGGATCAACATGTTAGGGCAAGTTAGGATAGGATATGGGTTGAACTAGATGGACTTAAAGTCTTCCTTCCACCTTAATAACTATGTTACTATGTGTTTTCGGAAGAATAGGTGGAGATACTACCCCTCCATTATCCATATGATTATGCTATTAGTCTTGTCCCTAATACCAAATTACATAAAGCTCACCTTTACAATTTGTTTGGGCCTGAAAGTACTGCCATGAAAACTATGTTAATGAAAGCTTATGGAAGGGTCAAATCCATCCTCCCTCCTTGGCAGTAACTGCGGGGTTTTTCTTTGTTAAAAAGAAAGATGGTGGCCTCTGTCCTTGCCTCTATTTTCAAGAACTGAACAATATCACAGTTAGGAATACAAACCCACTCCCACTCATGTCCAACCTATATCATCAGCTCATTGGGGTTAAGTGGTTTTCTAAGCTTGATCTTAGAGGGGGCTTACAATTTGATAGTCATTCGGAAGGGTGATGCGTGGAAAACTGCATTTTTAACATCTGAGGGTTTATTTGAAAATCTTGTCATGCCATTTGGTTTAACCAATTCACCAGCAGTACTTGAACGGAACATGTCCGTGTGATATTACAAAAGTTGATGGAAAACTTTTTGTTTGCTAAATTAGAGAAATGTATTTTTTCTGTTCAGGAAATGTTGTTCCTGGGATTTATTTTATTGGCTGAAGGGTTTAAGACGCACTTTGGGAAGGTGCAGGCCATAATTGATTGGGTAAAACTTTGTGAACTTAAATCTTTGCAACTTTTTTGGATTCGCCAACAATTGTAGAAAGTTTGTTAAGGGTTTTTCCCAGATTGCTAAACCCCTTATGGACCTCACACGTAAGTAGATGGATCTCAAGGTTTGATTGCCAGATGCTAATAGGGCTTTTGAAAAATTGAAACTGTTAAATGCTTATTCTAATTCAACCCAATTTCCAAGAACCATTTATTATGGAGGGGGTTGCTTCGGAGGTCGGGGTAGGGGCCATATTATCTCAGGAGTCCATAATTCCGATTAACATGCGGCCATGTGCATTTTTTTATTTAAAAAATTTCTCTCCTGCTGAAAGAAACTATAATGTTGGGAATTGTGTGTTACTTGCCATTAAATTTAGCCTTTGAGGAATTGTGCCCTTTTTATTGCAGGTGTCGGTTCATCAAGTTACTGTGGTCACTGATCATAAGAATTTTGCTTGCATTGAATCAGCTAAACAGTGAACCACCAGAAGGCCAGATGATCCTTGTTTTTCTCTTGGTTCAATTTCTTTATCACATTCACGCCGGGGTCCAAGGATGTGTAGGCTGAAGTATTATAACATAGTCTTCATTCAGTTTCTCCTCCAAAACTTCCATTCTTCCTCAGGGTATTGTGGTTTCTATGGTATCATCAGAGTTGGAAGCAGAGTACTACTCCAGGGTCAAAATTATTTGTGAGTGTGTACCTAAGATTGCATCTGTTGCAGGAGTTTCACAATTCCATCTTGAATGTTCATCCTGGGGTACCAGCTACGCGGAAAGATAGTGCTAGACTCTTTTGGTGGCTGACTATGCATAATGATAGTAAAGATTTTGTATCCGCTTGTGAAGTTTGCACACATGCTAAAGTCTGTCATAACCAACCTGCTGGGAAATTGACTATTGCCATTTACAGAAAGACCATCTGTCCATGGATTTCATCAAATATTGTCCTCTAATGGCAAAATTGTAATTTGGGTGGTGTTTGACCAATTCAGCAAACAGGCTCATTTTGTTCCTTTTTCAGAGGTAAGCCCCTTTTACATTTAGCAATGCACCAGCGTTCCGACCAGCGATACGACCCGGTCAGGATCGCTGGTGCATCGCTAAATGATTGCTAGTGAGCTGTCACACAGGCAGATCTCACAGCGATGCAGCAGCGACGCAGCGCACGATACTCACCTTTCACACACAGCGATCCTGACGTCCTCCCGCCCGCGTCCAGCGTGGCTCGTCTCACACAGCAGGAAGCCCAGCAGGAAGCAGACAACGAGAAACGGAGCTGCCCGATCTCGCGCGATGAGCGACAGACAGCGGGGGAGCCGGTCGGAGGTAAGTATCACACATAGCGATATCGCTAGCGATATAGCTGCTGCGTCACAAAATCAGTGACGTTTTAGCGATATTGCTAGCGATATCGCTATGTGTAAAACCCCCTTTACCTAATGCAGATACATTCTCCAGGTTGTTTATTTGTCTTGTGAGATTGCATGGAATTCTTCTTACAATTGTGTCTGATAGGAAAGTGCAATTTGTCACCAAATTCTCGAAAGCTTTTTGGGGTAAACTGGTGATGTGATTGACTTGTCATTTTCCTCTGCCTACCACCCTGAAACAAATGGTCAGACAGAAAGGACAATTCAATCTTTAGAACCAATTTTAAGATGTTTTGTTGTGGATCAGCAGGAGGACTGGTCTTCATTCTCACCTTTTGCCGAGTTCGCCTTTAGCAGTCAAGTCAATCAATCCACAGGAACCTCACAGTTTTTTTTGTAATTATGGTTTTTATCCCCATTTTGGGGAACTTTCTAGGATAAGTTCTGAATGTTCTGGGGTGGATGTTGCCATATAGGGGATGTTTGAAGGGAGGTTTAAAGGAATAGTGGAGTTGCTCAGATTTACCAAGAATGGAAGGCCAATAGAAAATATTCTGTGGATACTGTCTTTAAAGTAGGTGATAAGGTTTGGTTGTTAGCTAAAACTATTAAACTTAAAGTACTGTCGGCAAAGTTGGGTGGAAGTTCTTTTGCCTGAAGGGCTTTTAGATTGAAGCTTTCTCCATCTCTTCAGATCTCTAATGTCTTCTACAGATCCTTAGTAAAGAAGTTTGTCCCTTCGATATTGTCTCCCTCATCCACGCTTCCTCTGGTTTCTGTTGAATGAAAATTAGACTATGAAGTACAGTGGAAAATAAGGAAGAGGAACAGCATCCGGTCTGGGTGAAAAATTGTATCAAAAATTTATTCTGCCAGTGTAAAATACAACGTTTCGGCCATATTGTGGCCTTTTTCAAGTATAACATAACAATACAAATGGTGGCCTTTTATAGTGTGGCACAGCCAATCACCATCAAGGTAACACCCATCACAAAGAATCTATGCATAAAATACATATAAATACATCCATCAGTTACGTGTATATTTAATATCACTGCTTGTCTTATCGTTAGCAATGGTAATCATAATCATATTAAAGAAATTACAGAAAACATCTCATATATAAACATCAATCCCCAAATCTGCCCACCAATGATCATAATGCATCAAAGGTATCCATAGAAATAACACACCAATCTCTTGCAGTAATACATATCCATATATGAACCACCAATCCCTAATCACATAATAGTGGCGCCAACCCCAATGGACCAATCCTGAGTGGACTTTTACATTTGCTTTTAAGCTACCAGCGCATGTGCGGGGTTGTACGGAGGAGTGTTGCGTGTGGCCGCGCGCTCTGGGCCTCGGCGCGTGCGCGGTCCTCCCCGGTGGGCGGGTCGCGTGGCTGATTCCTCACACAGCACCGCGCATGCGCGGTGTTTGGTGATGGAGTCTCCACGGGGCAGGGCCTGGGCGGGGATGGGCGGCGCGCTCGCTGTGGCCTTGTAGCGCGCGTCATCAGGCTGCGCTCCGGATGTGACCTGGCTCTAGCTGATGCTGTCATGTGGGGAGAGGGAACTCTGCCGATATAGGGATTTGTGAGTCCACTCAGGATTGGTCCATTGGGGTTGGCGCCACTATTATGTGATTAGGGATTGGTGGTTCATATATGGATATGTATTACTGCAAGAGATTGGTGTGTTATTTCTATGGATACCTTTGATGCATTATGATCATTGGTGGGCAGATTTGGGGATTGATGTTTATATATGAGATGTTTTCTGTAATTTCTTTAATATGATTATGATTACCATTGCTAACGATAAGACAAGCAGTGATATTAAATATACACGTAACTGATGGATGTATTTATATGTATTTTATGCATAGATTCTTTGTGATGGGTGTTACCTTGATGGTGATTGGCTGTGCCACACTATAAAAGGCCACCATTTGTATTGTTATGTTATACTTGAAAAAGGCCACAATATGGCCGAAACGTTGTATTTTACACTGGCAGAATAAATTTTTGATACAATTTTTCACCCAGACCGGATGCTGTTCCTCTTCCTTATTTTGGACTATTGTTCATTTGGGTCCATGAACCTTTGAACTGGCATCCAATCCTCCGTTGTGCTGTCGGCTGCTTTTTGCTGTTTTTTGTTTTATGAAGTACAGTGGATCTTGGATTTTCAGAGGGTCCAATATTACCTCCAGCCAGCATCCATTGAAGGGGATATGGACCCAAGGAGAGATCCTGGGTTCCAGCTCAATCCTTGAAGGCCGGTCGTTTCATTTCAAATTTCCTAAAAAACCTAGGGGTCCTGTTGCACCCTAGAAGACGGGATACTATCATGATTCTGCCACTCACTGTTTCCTAGACAAGCAACAGGTTTATTGTTTGGAAAGTGAAAAAACAATGTTTTTCTAACAAGTCTTTAAAAATTGAACCTGTTTTTTGAAAGTAGCAACAGGTTTGCTGTTTGGAAAGTGAAGGAGCACTAGCTTTTCAAAAGGCAGTGCAAAAATTAACCCTTTTTTGGAAACTGTTTCAGGTTTCTTAATTTTGCCATTTACAAGGTACAGTTTTCAGCAAAAGTACAGTATGGATATAAAACAAAATGTATTGACTAGTGTCTGTTGGCAGCAACAGCAGAGTATAGAATATAATGGACAAGCAGGAGATATGTAGGGCTAACCCTGATTGCAGCACAGTATAGATATAGATAGAGATAGAACACCATGGACAGGCACTAGATGTTTGGTTGTCTTCCCACAGTAGCAGCAAGTGCACAGTTTACAACAACAAATAGAAGCAACAAGTTTGTGGCAGAGTAGAGCAAGCAGTGAAAGCTCTGGCAGCAGCACAGTATAGAACATGATGAGCAGGCAAGAGATATCTAGCTGCGTAAGGGCATTAACTCTGAAGGCAACAGAACAGTATAGAAAATAATAGACCGGAAGGCAGATGCTATGGCCAATCTACAATGCCTTGCAAAAGTATTCGTCCCCCTGGAACTTTTCAACCTTTTCCCACATATCATACTTCAAACATAAAGATACCAAATGTAAATTTTTGGTGAAGAATCAACAAGTGGAACACAATTGTGAAGTTGAACAAAATTTATTGGCTATTTTAAATTTTAGTGGAAATTCAAAAACTGAAAAGTTGGGCGTGCAATATTATTCGGCCACTTTAACTTAATACTGCTACGAGCTGGCGGAACGAACCTAATAATAAAGATGGAATAATATATGAGGTGCGTTCGCAGGCCCGGGACCCACCGTGCAGAGGTGACCAACTGTTATGTCCCATGAATGAGACATTTTACAGACTGGCCTGTGCATTTTACCTACTGTATTGCAGTCTCTCATATTATTTACTGTTGCTATGTGTTCCTGTGTTTTGCATAGCTGAAATCCTCCCTCTCCATCAAGTTTGTCCCTCCTGTCTCCCTCTTCTGGGTGTGATGTCACTTCCTTCTTCTTCCCCCTGTGTCTCATTCTCCATCTTGGCTTCATTAGAAGCACATGTGTTTTCAGCCTGTCTGAAGAAAGTCTTTTTAGGCTAAACGCTCAGGAATCGCATCCCCTTTCCCAGTAAACGCACGTCTTTTTCTGCGCGATTCTTGCGCTGTTTTTGACAAAAAGCCGCACGTTTTTTACGCGTTCTTTGACACACAATTTCTGGGAACATTGGGGGAATGCTAAAAACGCTGAGCTATGCGGAAATTAATGAGCATGCTGCGTTTTTAGCCACTAAGCGATTCCTGAGCGGTTAAAAACGCATGCATTGGCACAAAAAGCCAAAAATGCATGCAAATTAATTGGAAGCATCTTGTAAGCATTTCTGCAGCATCTGAACCGGCACAAACGCTGCGGAAACGCTTACAAAAACGCAACGTGGGTGCACAGCCTTATAGTAGTTTGAAAAAACCACTATCTTGTAATCCGAACGCTGCTAACTTCTTCTTCTTATTATTCAGTTGATTTCTGCAATTTATGCGGCCCGAACCGCTACACGCACAGACTCCGTTGAGGTGTCGTTTCGAAGCCAGCATCCACAAGAGGTGTGCTAAGTATTTTTCGTGTCAATCGGATTTGTAGTTTTTGCGCAATTTGCGTTTGAAATTTTTTTCCCGTCATTGGAATGCACTGTCTCAATGCTTTTCAATGGGAAGGTAAAACATGCCCTGAGGCGATTCAAATGGCAGTTAAGCTCATTGATATGCGCAGGCACACCCAGTTACTATGCCAACGCCTACGAACGTCACATGACCTCTCCAGGACAGAGTTTCTGTCAGATAATATCAGCTCTTAAAGCGAAACCCACAGCACAAATGCAAATCTAGCTTCATCACATGACGCATGCCCCTGAGAGAGAATGTGCGCCAAAGTGGATTTAGAAGCCCAGTGAGCCAAACTAGCTCTTAAAGGGCCGACACGCCTAAGTGATTCCTAAAGGGCCTGCGCGCCAAATCGAAAGCTGAGTGACCCCAGGCTCCAAATCGGAGGCTGATCGACCCTGGCCTACAAAAAGGAGGCTGAGCCACCCTGGCCTCCAAATCGGACCCAGAGTGGCCCGCCCACCAAATCGGACCCAGAGTGGCCCCGCCCACGAACTTGGACCCAGAGGGGCTCCGCCCACAAAATCAGACCCTAAGAGGCCCCACCCACAAAATTGGAACCTGAGGGGCCCCGGCCACAAAATCTGACCTTGAGGGGCCCCGGCCACAAAATTGGACCCTGAGGGGCCCCACCCACAAAATCGGACCCTGACGGGCCCAACCACAAAATCGGACCCTGAGGGGCCCCAACCACAAAATCGGACCCTGAGGGGCCCCACCCACAAAATCGGACCCTGAGGGGCCCCAGCCACAAAATCAGACCCTGAGGGGCCCCACCCACAAAATCGAACCCTGAGGGGACCCACCCACAAAATCAGACCCTGAGGGGCCCCGGCCACAAAATCAGACCCGGAGGGGCCCCGGCCACAAAATCGGACCCTGAGGGACCCCGCCCACAAAATCAGACCTGAGGGGCCCCGGCCACAAAATCGGACCCTGAGGGGCCCCGGCCACAAAATCAGACCCTGAGGGGCCCCACCCACAAAATCGGACCCTGACGGGCCCCAACCACAAAATCGGACCCTGAGGGGCCCCAACCACAAAATCGGACCCTGAGGGGCCCCACCCACAAAATCGGACCCTGAGGGGCCCCAGCCACAAAATCAGACCCTGAGGGGCCCCACCCACAAAATCGAACCCTGAGGGGACCCACCCACAAAATCATACCCTGAGGGGCCCCGGCCACAAAATCAGACCCGGAGGGGCCCCGGCCACAAAATCGGACCCTGAGGGACCCCGCCCACAAAATCAGACCTGAGGGGCCCCGGCCACAAAATCGGACCCTGAGGGGTCCCGGCCACAAAATCAGACCCTGAGGGGCCCCACCCACAAAATCGGACCCTGACGGGCCCCAACCACAAAATCGGACCCTGAGGGGCCCCAACCACAAAATCGGACCCTGAGGGGCCCCACCCACAAAATCGGACCCTGAGGGGCCCCAGCCACAAAATCAGACCCTGAGGGGCCCCACCCACAAAATCGAACCCTGAGGGGACCCACCCACAAAATCAGACCCTGAGGGGCCCCGGCCACAAAATCAGACCCGGAGGGGCCCCGGCCACAAAATCAGACCCGGAGGGGCCCCGGCCACAAAATCGGACCCTGAGGGACCCCGCCCACCAAATCGGACCCTGAGGGGACCCGCCCACCAAATCGGACCCTGAGGGGCCCCACCCACCAAATCGGACCCTGAGTGGCCCCGCCCACCAAATCGGACCCTGAGGGGCCCCGCTCACCAAATCGGACCCTGAGGGGCCCCACCCACCAAATCAGACCCTGAGGGGACCAGCTCACCAAATCGGACTCTGAGGGGCCCCGCTCACAAAATTGAACCCTGAGGGGTCCCGCCCACCAAATCAAACCCAGAGGGGCCCCGCCCACCAAATCGGACCCTGAGGGGCCCCGCCCAAAAAATAAGACCCTGAGGGGTCCCGCCCACCAAATCGGACCCTGAGAGGCCGTGCCCACAAAATCAGACCCTGAGGGGCCCCGGCCACAAAATCGGACCCTGAGGGATCCTGTCCACCAATTCGAGCCCTGAGGAGCCCAGGACACCAAATCAGATCCTGAGGGGCCCCAAAGGCCAAAGTGGCCCCTGAGAGGCACCCACAGTTAAAACGGATCCTGAGTTGAAATTCTTGCAGGGGCAGCAGGCAAGTCTCTCTTAAAGGGGCAGCCCGGGCTTCATTTCAAAGCACTATCTGTACTTCCTTCCGGAAATACACATCTAGTTTACCTGCTACTGTTTGTATGCATTCAACAAGAATTCTTAAAGAAATCAAAGTCTCTTCTGGATTCTTCATAACATGCGTGCCGGCAGCTGAGTTGAGCTATCTGTGACCCTCGCCAATTGTCAGTAAGGTGAAGAGATTCAGCTTCTCACAGAGCCATATTTGCAGCCACAGGCCCCGGGGACAGAATAGTAAAAAAGACTTACCAGATTCATCTGTAAAGCCCACAGCTTCTATAAAGCTACAGAACTTCCTGCAGAGCACCCACTCTCAGCATATAAGAGACTATACAGCTCCCCTTCTCCCTGTGAATCGGGATGGCTGAAGGAATGACTACATGGTCTCTGCCAGACTCATTGTCAGAGGAAGAGTGCGTTGAGCTTGATCCACCATTTAGTGAAAAGGCTAGACGTCCCACAAAGCCAACATGGAAAATAAGAGAGAATCTAGAATCCAGTAAACATGATCTTCTCCGTGCTACAGCAGAGCTATGGCAAAAACTGCTGAGTCATATAGACAGCCTGTCTCAGCCTGCTTCTCTCCAACGATCACCAGAGGGAACCCTTGCACAACTGTGTTCAGACTATCAACGTTATGCAAAAATAGCAGACCAGTATATCTCAGTGTTAGGCTACTTTCACACATCCGTTTTCTGGAATCCGGCACGATGCGGCGAAAATGTAAAAAACCTCATCCGGCACCGGATCCGGTTTCTTCCTCATTGACTGTCATTATCGCCGCATCGTGCCGGATGGCCATGCGGCGTGCCAGGTTTCTGCCGGAAACAGGAAAAATGCACCATCCGGCGTGTGCAAAAAACGTTCCCTGTAACGTTTTTTCACAGCGCCGGAACGGTTTTCAGCACTGCGCATGCCCGGGCACGTTGTCTTTTAACTCCATAGGTGCTGTGATTCTCTCTCTCTCATCATACCTGTCTGCGTCTGTCACCCTCTTTGCGCTCTAGCTCCTTTAAATCTTCACGACACCGTATCCGGCCGTAGACAGACATCCGGTGTCTGCGCTCCACGCCGCATCCGGCACTACGGCTTTTCATCGCAAGGCGCCGGATCACTGAAACCGGATATGTGAAAGTAGCCTTAAAGAGACTTAATCCATTAATTACCTGCAAAGAGCTACAAGCTTTCCAACAACTTAACTCTGAGAGAGAAAACATGGTGCGCGACATAAAAGCCCAGACAGAGGCAAGAATCGCGCTAATAGCCGAGATGTCATCTTGTATTTCTGGTTCAGCCAGACAGTCAAAACGATCATCTAAGTCATGCTCCTCAAAATCTTCAACCCTCAGCGAACAGCTCGTAAAAGCACGTGCCGAAGCTGAGGCCACGAAAATACGAGCTGCCTTTGCTCAAAAGGAAACTGAGATGAAAATAGAGGCAGCCGAAGCAGTGCACAGAATAGAGGCCCTAGAGAAGGAACATGAACACGCCATAGCCATGGCAAGGTTAAAGGTCCTGGAACAAGCCATCAGTGGGAGCCAAAGAGACAGCATCAGTTAAGTGATTTTGATTCTGAAGACCCTCTTAAGCGTACTAGAGACTATGTACAAAGCCAATACAGTGCTACCCCTGCTCCTGCAATCCTTCCTGACCGCACAGATGCTCCCCTTAGACAACAGGACACAGAGTGTTTACCCGCATCCTGCACCCAATGTCAGTACAATACGCTGCCAACCTTGCATCCTGATCCTCTTCTGTGCACCGAAATGTACCGGAAACCTGCACCTCACCAAATCTTATACACAGAAACATACGTGCAGGACAATATGCAGGCAAATCACCACACTCCGGTCAGTCACACAATTCCAGTCCCACGTGCGGCAGAAACTAAGCTCATTATGCAAGTTATTGGACTGAACGCCTACGCTTCCCTATATGTTCCTGCATTCCCAGGTCAAAGCACAGACTGTATGAACAATGCTACCCAGCCAGCATCGGTCCTTCCAAAATCAGAGAATGCTGATATGACTGGCCTTGCAAGGTACATGATTCTGCGTGATCTAACTAAGACCGGTCTTACAAAGTTTGACGATAAACCTGAGAATTACAGGGGTTGGAAGTGTACCTTTAAAACCACAATCATTGACATCGGCATCACCGCCACTGAAGAGCTAGACCTGCTAATCAGGTGGCTTGGGCCACAATCTACGGAACAGGTCAAGAGACTTAAATCCGTCCACATCAGTAATCCCATTGCGGGTCTCACCGCTGCATGGAAGAGGCTAGAAAGAAGCTAGTCCTGAGACCATAGAAAAGGCCCTGTTCAAGCGACTAGAGGATTTTCCAAAGGTATCTAATAAGGACAGTACAAGGTTCCAAGAGCTCAGCAACCTCCTGTTAGAGCTTCAGCTGGCCAAAGCAGACCCGTACCTGTCTGGCCTCAGCTACCTGGACACTGCTCACGGGGTAAACCGAATAGTTTCCAAGCTGCTGTCCAATATCCAAAATAAGTGGGCCATGCTTGGATCAAAATACAAAAGGGAAAACCAAGTCTCCTTCCCTCCATTTTCCTACTTCTGCGAGTTCATAGAAAATATTGCAGAGTGTAAGACCAATCCAAGTTTTTCCCATGGAGAACACAGCGACCCTGTTTAATCTCCTAAACACGACAGTCCACGTCTTAACTACAGGAACCGCCGAGCTCCAATGTCCGTCAAGAAGACTGATGTTCTTCCCACACCTTCAGTATCACAAGATAAGAGCGACAAAGGTGAGAATTTTAAGAATCCTAATCGTATGTGTCCCATTCACAAGAAACCTGACCCCTTAAAGAAGTACATCGTCTTCAGAAAGAAACCACTCCAGGAACGCAAGGAGCTTCTGAAGCACTTTGGGATATGTTACAGGTGGTGAGCTTCTACTGTACACTTTGCTAAGGACTGCAAAACATCTATTGTTTGGAGTGTGACAGCAAGGAGCATGTGCAAGTGCTCCATCCATCCAAATCTAACATTGCACAGCTTACTCCTTCCCCCACCACAAGGCAAGGTGGGGAGGATGATGTTCAAACAGTGAGTTCTGAGTTCTATCTCAATATCTTCTTCATGCACAGAAGTCTGCGTAGAAGGCCTCTGGGACAAGTCATGTGCGAAGATATTCCTGGTGAATGTGTATCTCAAGGGTCGACCAGAGAAAACTGCAAGGGTGTATGTTATCCTGGACGATCAGAGCAACCGATCACTTGCAAGATCAGTACTCTTTGACATGTTTGACTTAAAGGGAAACTCTCACCCCTACACCCTAGGTACCTGCAGCGGTGTTACAGAGGTCTCTGGGAGAAGAGCCAATGGACTCATGGTGTCTTCTCTTGATAACAATGTGGAGATACCCTTACCTATTCTGGTAGAATGCAACCAGATACCGTCCAACTGAGAGGAAATTCCAACTCCAGAGGCTGCACTCCATCACCCTCATCTAAAGACTTTGGCAGACAAGATACCAGCTCTCGACAACAGCGCAAACATCCTAATCCTGCTTGGCAGAGACATTCTGTGACTTCACAAGGTACGTCAGCAAATCAACGGGCCATACGACGCTCCATTTGCTCAATGCCTTGACCTAGGCTGGGTTATCATAGGCAATGTCTGTATAGAAAAGATGAAGAGACCCACGAGGATTTCCTCATTTAAGACTCACGTCCTACCGAATGGTCGCATCACTTACTTTCAACCATGCCCACATCATTACTGGGTGAAAGAGATGATAAGCGACAACAAGTGGAAGAAAGAAACCTCTGACAACACAAATATATTCCTGTCCCGTAATGATGACCTCGGGTCAACAGTGTTCATCTCTAGAAGAGAAGACAACCAGCTAGCACCTGCAAGGGAGGACAAAGAATTTATAAAGATTATGGAAAAGGAATTCGCCCAAGACGATTCAAATACAGTAGCTGGGTAGTACTTTACCTTTTCATTCTCCAAGAACAAGGCTACCTGATAATTTGCAACAAGCAACGGCAAGGTTTTCATCCCTAAAACGCACCTTAAAGAGAAGGCCGGAGATGGAGAAACATTTTGTCGACTTCATGCAGAATATCTTCAATAGAGGTCACACGGAACCCGCACCCCCGCTAAAAGAAGGTGAAGAATGCTGGTATCTTCCATCCTTTGGTGTCTACCATCCTCGCAAACCTGACCAAATTAGAGTGGTGTTTGACTCCAGTGCTCAGTATGAAGGCATCTCCCTAAATAGCCTGCTCCTCACTGGGCCTAATCTAAACAACAGCCTTATAGGAGTACTGATTCGCTTCAGACAAGAATCTGTCACAGTAATGGTCGACGTTCAACAAATGTTTCATTGCTTTAACGTGAGAGAAGACAGCAGAAACTACCTCAGATTCCTATGGCACAAAGACAACGACGTCCGCAACAAGGTCATAGACTACAGGATGAAGGTGCACGTCTTCGGGAACATCCCCTCGCCTGCAATGGCCATCTATGGACTAAGACGGACAGCACAGGAAGGTGAGAGAGAGTATGAGTCTGATGCTCGTCTATTTGTGGAAAGAAACTTCTACGTAGATGATGGGCTTAAGTCTCTTCCCACAAGTGAAGAGACTATCGATCTGCTCTCTAGTACTCAGGAAATGCTGTCAACAGCGAACCTTAGACTCCACAAAATCATCTCCAACAGTAAAAAGGTAATGATAGCATTTCCATCTGAGGATCACGTTGCTCGTGTAAGGGATCTTGTTCTTGGTTCTGACGTTCCTCCCACGCAATGCAGCCTCGGTCTGCTTTGGAATATTAAGCAGGACACGATTACCTTCCAGGTGTCAGCTTGCGATAAACCTTTCACTAAATGAGGAGTCTTATCTGTTGTGAACAGCATCTATGATCCTCTCGGGTTTATCGCACCCATCATCATTCAAGGCAAGATACTGTTGAGACAGTTGATCGCCGAGAGTACGGATTGGGACACTCCGCTACTGTCCCAGAAACAACAAAGGTGGGAGGCGTGGAAGAAGTCTCTGAAGGTCTTAGGCTAGTTTCACACTTGCTTTTTTTTGCAGCGCGTTTTTCCCGCAAAAAAACGCATTGAAAAAACGCATACAAAAGCATACAACTGCTGCGTTTTTTTCAAGCATTTTTATGAGCATGCATGAAAAAAACGCAGCGTTTTTAAGCGTTTGTATGCGTTTTTAGTGCGTTTTTACCGCGTTTGCGTTTTTTTCCAACATTGGATGTCCCCTCACACTAACCCAAACCATGACTTTACTAACCCTAACCCTGACCCTAACCCTAACCCTAACCCTGACCCTAACCCTTAACCAAATCATACTTAACCCTAACCCAAACCCTAAACCCTAACTAACCCTAACCCTAACCCTAACCCTGACCCTAACCCTGACCCTAACCCTAACCCTAACCCTAACCCTGACCCTGACCCTAACCCTAACCCTGACCCTAACCCTTAACCAAACCATACTTAACCCTAACCCTGACCCTAACCCTAACCCTAACCCTGACCCTAACCCTTAACCAAATCATACTTAACCCTAACCCAAACCCTAAACCCTAACTAACCCTAACCCTAACCCTAACCCTGACCCTAACCCTAACCCTAACCCTGACCCTAACCCTAACCCTAACCCTGATCCTAACCCTTAACCAAACCATACTTAACCCTAACCCTGACCCTAACCCTAACCCTGACCCTAACCCTAACCCTAACCCTGACCCTAACCCTTAACCAAACCATACTTAACCCTAATCCTGACCCTAACCCTGACCCTAACCCTTAACAAAACCATACTTAACCCTAACCCTAACCCTGACCCTAACCCTAACCCTAACCCTAACCCTAACCCTAACCCTGACCCTAACCCTAACCCTAACCCTGACCCTAACCCTTAACCAAACCATACTTAACCCTAATCCTGACCCTAACCCTGACCCTAACCCTTAACAAAACCATACTTAACCCTAACCCTGACCCTAACCCTAACCCTAACCCTAACCCTAACCCTGACCCTAACCCTAACCCTGACCCTAACCCTTAACCAAACCACACTTAACCCTAATCCTGACCCTAACCCTGACCCTAACCCTTAACCAAACCATACTTAACCCTAACCCTGACCCAAACCCCAACCCTAACCCTGACCCTGACCCTAACCCTAACCCTAAACCCCCTTAACTAACCCTAACTCTAACCCAAACCCCTAAATTCCATGGTTAAAAAAAAAAAACGCATATGCAAAAAAACGCATACATGAGCATGCCAGTGCGCACATATGCGCATCCATAGGCTATAATGGCCATTTTTAGCGCAAAACGTGCGCATATGTGCGCATGCACTTTTTTGCAGGGCCAAAAAATGCAACATGCTGCATCTGGAAAATACCAACGCACACCCCAAAAAAACGCAGCGCATGAAAATTGCATACATGCGCTTACAAGCGCGCAGGTATGCGCACCCATGTTAAATATAGGGGAAAAAACGCATGCGCACATATGCGTTTTTTTCCAGCGCTAAAAAACGCAAATGTGAAACCAGCCTTAGAGCATTTCCAAGTCCCACGTTGTTATTCCCCAGGTACCCTTTCAGCCACCATCAGAAGAGACGTCCACATTTTCTCTGACGCTTCTACAGAGGCTATAGCTGCCTGAAGACTCTTGAAGAAGGTAAGAAGGTACATTGTGGATTCATCCTCGGTAAGGCAAAACTAACCCCGAAACCTGCTCACTCTGTTCCAAGACTCGAACTTTGTGCCGCCGTTCTGGCAGTGGAGTTAGCTGAAGTTATAAAGGACGAAACGGACATTGCTATTGATTCATTTACCATCTACACACACAGTATAATGGTACCAGTAACATCGGACCCTGATGCACCAATGATCCTTACTCCTGCTACACTTCTTACTCAGAAGGTTGGAGCTGCCGCAATTCCTCCAGGGAAGTTTGTGGACGGGGACATTTATAAACGTCAGTGGAAACAGGTACAACACTTGTCCAATGTCTTTTGGCACCGCTGGAAAACCAAATACTTGCACTTGCTTCAAAGCCGTCACGAATGGCAGACTGCAAAACCTCCAAGAGGGAGACCTCGTCCTCCTTAAAGATAAAGAAGCTCATCGCAATGACTGGCCAATGGGTCTTATTACCAAGGTTACACCAATCAATGACGGGAAGATCCGTAAGGTAGAAGTCAAGGTTACGAAAGGCGGTTCAACTCGTATTTTCTTCTGTCCAGTCACTCAGCTTGTGCTACTTTTACCAAATGAGGACATCACATATAAGTTGTTGTTTATGGACACAGCTCACGGCGGGGAGTCTACCGCCATATACTCCTCCAGCTGTGTTGGAACATTTTAACATTTGAACTTTCTCCAGCGGATTATTGGGTTGGTGGAAGTGTTTGCACGTTGCGGCTTCCCCAATCTGAAGATGGGTTTACGTTTGGACTCGGTCTATTCTGATGTTGAGAACTTCATGCCTCCAACTGAAGATTGGACCATGCCAATTGGACTACAACTGTTGTTATTATCTTGCATGCTTGTTTTCCATTTGTTTTTCAGGTCTACAGTGACAAATCCAGAGGACATCATAAAAATTATGAAATCTAGATTTCAGACGGGGAGTGTTAGTCCCATGAGTGAGACATTTTACAGACTGGCCTGTGCATTTTACATGCTGTATTGCAGTCTCTCATATTGTTTACTGTTGCTATATGTTCCTGTGTTTTGCATAGCTGATATCCTCCCTCTCCATCAAGTTTGTCCCTCCTGTGTCCCTGTCTCCCTCTTCTGGGTGTGATGTCACTTCCTTCTTCTTCCCCCTGTGTCTCATTCTCCATCTTGGCTTCATTAGAAGCACATGTGTTTTCAGCCTGTCTGAAGAAAGTCTTTTTTACCTGCTGCTGTGTGTATGCATTTAACAAGAATTCTTAAAGAAATCAAAGTCTCTTTTGGATTCTTCATAACATATGTGCCGGCAGCTGAGTTGAGCTATCTGTGACCATCGCCAATTGTAAGTAAGATGAAGAGATTCAGCATCTCACAGAGCCATATTTGCAGCCACAGGCCCCGGGGACAGAATACCAACTGCAGCTAAACAATGAGGAGAAGGCGTGTAGGGGAAAGCCGGATACCGGTGGGTAACCAATAACCCGGTGCTAGCAGGAACGAACTCTGTTACTTCACGTAGTTCGCGCCAGCCGGCGAGCAACCGCAACCTGTTAACGACACAGGTCACGGTAATGTGAACCACCGCTTGGAGCGGGTGCTATGTCTGCCCTGACAGACACCACTAACCAGCCTGTCAACAGTGCTGGAAAGTGTACATACGGCGCACGGCGCTGCTCTGGCGAACGCTGCGGTAGCAGTAGTCCAGAGGCCTGTACTGGCCGACGCCCAGGGCGCTAGTGGATGATGAGGAGACACACTGCAGCGCTAAGCAGTGTCAGAGCTGAGGTGCTGACTCTGATTCCTAATCCTAACTCATACGTAATATCCAAGGAGGGGGGAATTATAATGCGTCAGTCACCAGGCTCATTCATCCATCATCACACATACACTAAGCACTATAGTCTCAGAGTCTAGCATGGCGGGGTGGCCATGCGAACCGTTTATAGCCGTGTCCTTCCGGAACCTTCCTGATCCCCCTGATGGTCCAATCAGAACTGGAGAAGGACCTGAGCATGTGACTCCCGATCCCCAATGGGAGATCGTCCCATGAGCATGCTCAGTGGAGCGACGGAAGGACTTAGACTCTGGAGTCTTTTGCTGCTGGCCAGGCTGCATTGTCATAACTGGAACAGAGGTGGCAGCAGAAACCGAGCCCACACTGCTGGTGTGAGCAGAATGCAGGGATTGAGGAGTCTGCTGAGCAGGCTCCAGTGCGGCCGAAGGAGAATGGGAGACCGTCAACGGCAAGGCTCAGGATTCCCACTGTACAGCACCCGGAACCCGTCGCCTAACATTACCCCCCCTCCAAGGGCCCCCTCCCCTCTGAGCCTCTCTGCACTCAAATGCCACAATAAGGAGTGGGGCATGGATATTCTCCACTGGCTCCCAGGTCCGAGGCTCTGGACCATGGCCCTTCCAGTCCACCAAATAAAACTTTTTGCCACGCACTACCTTGCATCCCACGATGGCGTTGACCTCGAACTCGTCCGAAAACAGGTCGGATGTCCCGGCAGATGACTTGGAAAACCGGGACAAGTGAGCAGGCTTAAGGAGGGACACGTGGAGGGGAAGGGCCAGGAGATAGACCACAGGATTGACCTGCTCCAGGACCTTGAAGGGACAAATGTAGAGCGGCGCAAACTTGGTGGACTCGACCCGCAGCTTGATATTATGGGTAGAGAGCCACACCAAGTCGCCAGGGGCAAAAGTCGGAGCGGGACGCCGGCGCGTGTCGGCGGACGCCCTCATTCTCTCCTTAGAGGCCTGGATGGCATCATGAGTGCGGTCCCAAATGTCGCGAGCCTCCACTGCCCAGTCTGCCACCCTGGAATCAGTGGAAGACACTGGCATCGGGACAGGGATGCGCGGATGCTGGCCGTAATTAAGGAGGAACGGAGTCTGGCCGGTGGAATCGGCTGCTGCATTATTCAAGGTAAATTCTGCCCACGGTAGTAAGGATGCCCAGTCATCCTGCCTGGCTGAGACAAAATGTCGCAGGTATGTGACCAGAGTTTGGTTAGCTCTCTCAACCAACCCGTTCGTCTCAGGGTGATAGGCAGAAGACAAATTTAGCTCGATGCTGAGCAGATTGCAGTGCTCCCTCCAAAATCGAGACGCAAACTGAGGACCCCGATTACTATTATTATTATTTATTTATTTATATAGCACCATTGATTCCATGGTGCTGTACATAAGAAAGGGTTACATACAAATTACAGATATCACTTACAGTAAACAAACTAACAATGACAGACTGATACAGAGGGGAGAGAGGACTGTGCCCTTTTGGGCTTACATGCTACAGGATGGTGGGGAAGGAGACAGTAGGTTGGTGAGTTGCAGCAGTTCCGGTGTTGGTTGAGGTGATATCACCGGTAGTGGTGAGAGAGAAGGAGGTAGCGGGGTCATTGCAGGCTGTAGGCTTTCTTGAAGAGGTGGGTTTTCAGGTTCCATCTGAAGGATCCAAATGTGGTTGAAAGTCGGACTTGTTGGGGCAAAGAATTACAGAGAATAGGGGCTATTCGGGAGAAATCTTGGAGGCGGGTGGGTGAGGAGCGAATAAGTGTGGAGCAGAGAAGGAGGTCTTGGGAGGACCGGAGATTATGTGAGGGAAGGTATCTGGAGATTAGTTCAGAGACATATGGGGGAGACAGGTTATAGATGACCTTGTAGGTCAGTATTAGTAATTTGAACTGGATACGCTGAGGGAATGGGAGCCAGTGAAGAGATTTGCAGAGGGGAGAAGCGGAGGAGTAGTGAGGAGAGAGATGAATTAGTCGGGCGGCAGAGTTAAGGATGGACTGGAGAGGTGCGTCGGTGTTAGCAGGGAGACCACAGAAAAGGATGTTGCAGTAGTCAAGGCGGGAGATGATGAGGGCATGTACAAGCATTTTAGTAGATTGAGGGTTGAGGAAAGGACGGATTCTGGAAATATTTTTGAGCTGGAGGCGACAGGAGGTAGAAAGAGCTTGGATGTGCGGTTTGAAGGACAGGGCAGAGTCAAAGGTTACTCCGAGGCAGCGGACTTCCGATACTGGGGAAAGTATGATGTCATTAATTGTTATAGCTAGGTCAGTTAATGAAGATCTGTGAGATGGAGGAAAGATGATGAGTTCATATTTGTCCACATTGAGCTTGAGGAAGCGAGAGGAGAAGAAGGATATGGCTGATAGACACTCTGGGATTCTGGACAGCAGAGAGGTGACTTCTGGGCCAGAGAGGTAAAACTGAGTGTCATGAGCATAAAGGTGGTACTGGAATCCGCGGGACTTTGAGTTGCCCCAGACCAAGTGTATAGATTGAGAAGAGTAGGGGTCCTAAAACAGAGCCCTGGGGGACTTCAACAGAGAGAGGGTGGGATGAGGAGGTGGTGTGGGAGTGGGAGACGCTGAATGTGCAGTTGGAAAGGTATGAGGAGATCCAGGATAGGGCAAGGCCTTTGATGCCGAAGGAGGAGAGGATCTGTAGTAGGAGGCAGTGGTCAACTGTGTCGAATGCAGAGGACAGGTCTAGAAGCAGGAGTATAGAGTATTGTCCATTTGATTTGGCTGTAAGTAGGTCGTTAGCAATTTTGGTCAGGGCTATCTCAGTGGAGTGATGGGGTGGAAACCAGATTGTAGATTGACAAATAGCAAGTTAGATGATAGGTGGGAGGAAAGTTCAGCGTGGACGTGCTCTTCCAGGAGTTTGGAAGCGAATGGGAGCAATGATATTGGGCAATTGCTGGACATAGCGGTTGGGTCGAGGGTTGGCTTTTTAAGGATAGGCGTGATTGTGGCATGTTTGAAAGCAGAAGGGAAGGTACCGGACATTAGTGATAGGTTGAAGAGGTGGGTTAGGGATGGGATAAGTGTCTAACATCCCCTGGTGTGCTAGGCAATTGGTAATTTATTCCAAATCAGTTCCCACAATCCCTCTCACCTGATCCTCTACTCAGTCCTATATATTTAGATGCCGCCTAGGGGGGCATGTGTGCGGGTCAGGCACGTGTGTCCCTGCAGCATAAGTATCACTGCAGCAAAAGTATCGTGAAGATGCAGTTATTACAACGTCAGTTAGTCACAGCAGGAGTCAGGACCCCACACTATCTACCTGTCTCTTTTGGGTATGTCTGCTGAGTAAGCCCTTCTTATTACTTGGACTTAGCTTTTTGCCGTAAAAATCTTGTCCAGCATACCGTGCAAACGAAATACGTGCTTAATGAACAGTGCAGCTAGACCTTGAGCAGAAGGCAAACGCGCGAGTGGCACCAGATGCACCATTTTTGAAAAATGATCGGTGACCACCCAGAAGACCGTGCCACCGCTGGATTTGGGTAGGCCGACCACAAAATCCATGGCAACCATTTCCCAGGGTCTGTCTGCCACCGGCAAGGGGTAAGGTAACCCAGCCAGTCTCTGCCTAGAGGACCTATTCTGAGCACAGGAGACGCATGCCTGAATGTATTCTCTCACGTCCCGAGCCATATGTGGCCACCAATAAGTCCTTGCCAGGAGTTCCATGGTCTGCCTTGTTCCAAAGTGACCGCCCACTCTAGTCGTGTGAGCCCACGAGAGAACCTCTGTCCGCAGGCAGGGGGGGGGAACAAAGGTCTTGCCCGGCGGTGCTGACTCAAGAGCGACCGGGGCCACAGTCCTCAGACTCTCGGAGGGGACGATTAGCCGAGGCTCCGCCACCTCCTCCACTGATATCACCGAGCGAGAGAGAGCATCAGCCCGGATGTTACTCTCACCGGACAGATAGTGCAGTGTGAAGCGGAAATAGGAGAAGAAAAGCGACCACCTGGCTTGGCGAGAGTTCAAGCGCTGGGCTGTTTGCAAGTACACTAGGTTTTTATTATCGGTGTACACCTGAAAAAGAAACCGAGCTCCCTCAAGGAGATGTCTCCACTCAGAGAAGGCCAACTTCATTGCCAGCAGCTCCCTGTCCCCGATGGAGTAGTTTCTCTCTGTCGGTGAAAAGGTCTTTGAGAAAAAGAAGCAGGGATGCTTCCGACCTTGAGCATCCTTCTGGAAAAGGACTGCTCCAGCACCGACAGACGAGGCATCTACCTCTAGGATAAAGGGCTTATCCACATCGGGACGATGAAGGATAGGAGCGCCAACAAAATGGGTCTTAAAGTCAGAGAAGGCCGCGGAGACCTGTTCCTACCAAACCTTGGGATTGCCTCCCTTCTTGGTGAGGGCGACTAAAGGAGCCACCAGGGTAGAGAAGTGGGGAATGAACTGGCGGTAGTAATGAACAAACCCCAAAAAATGCTGCACCGCTTTAAGAGAGTGGGGCTCCTGCCAGTCCATTACCGCCTGCAATTTGGCAGGATCCATAGCCAACCCCTGGGCCAAGATGATATAGCCCAGGAACGGCAAAGACTCCTGCTCAAACTGGCACTTCTCCAACTTGGCGTAGAGAGAATTCGCCCGCAAGCGGTCGAAGACCTTGCAGACGTCTCTCCAGTGAGAGGCCAAATCTGGAGAAAAGATGTCATCCAGATAGATCGCCACCGAGGTGGGGAGCATATCACGAAAGACATCATTCACAAAGTCCTGGAAGACAGCTGGTGCATTACAGAGGCCGAAGGGCATGACTAAATACTCATAGTGGCCATCCCTGGTATTAAAGGCCGTCTTCCACTCGTCCCCCTCACGAATGCGTATCAGGTTGTAAGCCCTCCGTAGATTTAGCTTAGTGAAGATCCGGGCCCCACGCAACCTGTCGAACAGCTCAGATATCAGGAGAAGAGGGTACTTGTTTTTGACGGTTATAGCGTTAAGACTCCTGTAATTAATGCAAGGGCGCAGATCTCCATTCTTCTTCTGTACGAAGAACCCCACCCCCGCTGGTGACACCGACTTCCTAATAAATCCCCTTGCCAGGTTCTCCCGGATGTATTGTGACATGGCCTCTGTCTCCGGGAGAGACAGGGGATATACGCGACCTCAAGGAGGCTCCGCGCCTGGCAAAAGGTCTATAGGACAGATGATGGGGCGGAAGAGTCTCAGCAGATATTTTTGAGAACATGTCTGTGTACTGCTGGTAGTGCCTTGGGAGTGCGGAGAGATCCGCGGGAACCTCGGTGGAGGCTATCTGAATGCGGTCCCTCATGCACCTACCCTCACAGGACTTGCTCCAACCCAGTATTCTCCCCGAGGACCACTCTATATGGGGAGAATGGCAATGCAGCCAGGGAACTCCTAGGAGGACCTGGTCAATGCCCTCGGGCATGATGAGAAGAGACATCGTCTCGTGGTGGGATGGCGAGAGCGAAAGCCCAAGGGGAGCTGTCTGGTGTGTGACTTGGGATGGTAAGGTCGAACCGTTCACCACACTGTTGGTCACGGGGTGAGGAAGTGGCACCAAGGGAACTGCGTGCCATTGGGCGAAGGCCGAGGACATAAAGTTTCCCTCCACCACGGAGTCCACGCAGACCTCTACCTCCCAGGTGGAAGTACTGCTCTCTAACGTCCCTCTGAAGGACAGTTTGGAGGAGAAAGTTCCAGTGTCTAGTAGGCCTTGTCCGACAACCACTAGACGCGACCATTTCCCGACCGCAGAGGGCACCTGCTGGCCAGGTGACCAGGCTGTCGACACTGGAAACAGCGTATGGAGGTTTGCACTGGGCGAGTCTTGGAACCGGTGAAAGACACATCCATGGCCTCCGGAGGCACAACTCCCAGATCGGGTAGATCCAGAGGTCTAGAGAAGGTGGGAGCCAACCTAACCCTCGGTCTGGACTGAGAACGCTCCAACCCGCACTCCATAAAACGGAGATCTATGCGGGTGGAGATGGTAATCAGCTCCTCCAGACTAACGGGAACCTCCCTGGTCGCTAGAGCATCCTTAACGTGCTCGCCAAACCTCTCCAGAACACAGGGATGAGTACTTTTTCAGGCCATTCCAGCTCGGAAGCCAGTGTCCGGAAGCAGACAGCATGATGGCTGACCAAGAGGAAACCCTGTGTTAAGACCAATAACTGAAGAGAGGTGTCGTGTGTGACCTGTGGCCCCAAGAAGACCTGTTTTAGGGATGTCAGGAACTGGGCAGCACTCAGAACCACGGGGTCACCACGCTCCCACAGTGGGGTGGCCCATTCCAGAGCCCTGCCCGACAGAAGAGAGATGATAAACCCCACCTTAGCCCGCTCTGAAGGGAATCGCGTGGCCAGTAACTCAAGCTGGATAGAGCACTGGCTCACAAAACCCCTACAGGTGGTGCTGTCGCTCGAGACGGGACAATGTCGGGGCAGGAATGGACGTGGAGGCATGGGAGACTGCCTCTGCTGCCGCCTGAACGGCGACTGCAGTGATGTCCGCAGCTGAAGCTGAGCGCTCGAGAGCGGACAACCTGCCCTCCAGCTGCTGGACATATTGCTGCAGGCACTGCTCATCCGTCATTGTTAGCAAGGCCCTGACGCTATGATAATGTTACAGGCTGGCGGAGCGCACCAAATAATAAAGATGGAATAATATATGAGGTGCGTTCGCAGCCCGGGACCCACCATGCAGAGGTGGCCAACTGCAGCTAAACAATGAGGAAAAGGCGTGTAAGGGAAAGCCGGACACCGGTGGGTAACCACTAACCCGGTGCTAGCAGGAACGAACTCCGTTACTTCACGTAGTTTGCGCCAGCCGGCGAGCAACCGCAACCTGTTAACGACACAGGTCACGGTAATGTGAACCACCGCTTGGAGCGGGTGCAATATCCGCCCTGACGGATGCCACTAACCAGCCTGTCAACGGTGCTGGAAAGTGCACATACAGCGCACGGCACTGCTCTGGCGGACACTGCGGTAGCAGTAGTCCAGAGGCCTGTACTGGCCGACGCCCAGGGCGCTAGTGGATGATGAGGAGACACACTGCGGCGCTAAGCAGTGTCAGAGCTGAGGTGCTGACTTTGATTCCTAACCCTAACTCATATGTAATATCCAAGGAGGGGGAATTATAATGCGTCAGTCACCAGGCTCATTCATCCATCATCACACATACACTAAGCACTATAGTCTCAGAGTCTATCATAGCGCATGGCGGGGTGGCCATGCGAACCTTTTATAGCCGTGTCCTTCCGGAACCTTCCTGATCCCTCTGATGGTCCAATCAGAACTGGAGAAGGACCTGAACATGTGACTCCCGATCCCCAATGGGAGATCGTCCCATGAGCATGCTCAGTGGAGCGACGGAAGGACTTAGACTCTGGAGTCTTTTGCTGCTGGCCAGGCTGCATTGTCATAACTGGACCAGAGGTGGCAGCAGCAACCAAGCCCACACTGCTGGTGTGAGCAGAACGCTGGGATCGAGGAGTCTGTTGAGCAGGCTCCAGTGCGGCCGAAGGAGAATGGGAGACCGTCGACGGCAAGGCTCGGGATTACCGCTGTGCAGTGCCCCGAACCCGACGCCTAACAAATACTTTGTTGCACCACCTTTTGCTGCGATTACAGCTGCAAGTCGCTTGGGGTATGTATCAGTTTTGTACATCGAGAGACTGAAATTCTTGCCCATTCTTCCTTGGCAAACAGCTCGAGCTCAGTGAGGTTTGATGGAGATCGTTTGTGAACAGCAGTTTTCAGCTCTTTCCACAGATTCTCGATTGGATTCAGGTCTGGACTTTGACTTGGCCATTCTAACACCTGGATACGTTTATTTGTGAACCTTTCCATTGTAGATTTTGCTTTACGTTTGGGATCATTGTCTTGTTGGAAGACAAATCTCCATCCCAGTCTCAAGTCTTTTGTAGACTCTAACAGGTTTTCTTCAAGAACGGTCCTGTATTTGGCTTCATCCATCTTCCCATCAATTTTAACCATCTTCCCTGTCCCTGCTGAAGAAAGGCAGGCCCAAACCATGATGCTGCCACCACCATGTTTGACAGTGGGGATGGTGTGTTCAGGGTGATGAGTTGTGTTGCTTTTACGCCAAACATATCGTTTACCATTGTTGCCAAAAAGTTCAATTTTGGATTCATCTGACCAGAGCACCTTCTTCCACATTTGATGTGTCTCCCAGGTGGCTTGTTGCATACTTTAAACGACACTTTTTATGGATATCTTTGAGAAATGGCTTTCTTCTTGCCACTCTTCCATAAAGGCCAGATTTGCGCAGTGTATGACTGATTGTTGTCCTATGGACAGACTGTCCCACCTCAGCTGTAGATCTCTGCAGTTCATCTAGAGTGATAATGGGCCTCTTGGCTGCATCTCTGATCAGTCTTCTCCTTGTTTGAGATGAAAGTTTAGCGGGACTGCCGGGTCTTGGTAGATTTGCAGTGGTATGATACTCCTTCCATTTCAACATGATCGCTTGCTCAGTGCTCCTTGGGAGGTTTAAAGTTTTGGAATTCATTTTGTATCCAAATCTGGCTTTAAACTTCTCCACAACACTATCACGGACCTGCTTGTTGTGTACCTTGGTCTTCATGATGCTCTCTGTGCATGAAACAGAACCCTGACTCTATCACAGAGCCGGTGCATTTATACGGAGACTTGATTACACACAGGTGGATTATATTTATCATCATTAGTCATTTAGGAAAACATTGGATCATTCAGAGATCCACAATGAACTTCTGGAGTGAGTTTGCTGCACTGAAAGTAAAGGGGCCGAATAATATTGCACGCCCCACTTTTCAGTTTTTGAATTTCCACAAAAATTGAAAATAACCAATAAATTTCGTTTAACTTCAGAATTGTGTCCCACTTGTTGGTAATTCTTCACCAAAATTTACATTTGGCATCTTTATGTTTGTAGCATTGTATGTGGGAAAAGGTTGAAAAGTTCCAGGGGGCCGAATACTTTCGCAATGCACTGTATTCATTGGCATCAGTTGTAGGTAGCATCAGCTGTAGGTAGCATCTGCCGTAGGTGAAGGAAAATTCTCACTGATCCAGTCCTGATTCCTGTCTACAATTATAACGTTTTCAACTCTTGTTAAGAACAATCTAGGCCACTTGGGATTAACAAAGCCACTTGCCACGCTGAATATTGTGTCTGATCGAAACACTGTAAGCTGGATTAAGCAGGAAAACTTGTCTAGTTCTTGACACTGGTCCAGTCTACTGACTCAGAAGTCAAATGAGGGTCAGTGATAAGTTTATTTGCTGGCAAAAGTACTCAGTCCAGGTGTGATTAAACCTGGTTGCTCAGTCAGTGCGTCTGTTTACTGATGTAGGTTAGGTATGGCTGCTGCCACTTAGGCTACTTGTTGTGGTAGTGCTGGCAAAGGTGCGGGAGTGTTGACAGTGCAGGAAGTAGAGAGGGGTCTCCTAATCAGACATGATGGTCAGCAGGTACATGTTCAGCTAAAGCCCCCGTTACACACTGCGATATCGCTAGTAATATCGCTGTAAAGTCACCGATTTTGTGACGTAGCAGCGATATTGCTAGCGATATCGCTACATGTGATACTTACCTCCGACCGGCTCCCCCGCTGATTATCGCTGGTCGCGCGAGAAGCTCCTGGATCATTTCTCGTCGGGCGCTTCCTGCTGGGCTTCCTGTGGCGCCGACGAGCGACACGTGGACGCGGGCGGGAGGACGTCAGGATCGCCTCGTCTGACAGGTAAGTAGCGACCCCCGACCCCTGCTATGTCGCTGGCAAGATCTGCCTGTGTGGCAGCTCACCATCGACCCCTTAGCGATGCACCAGCGATCCATATCGTTGTCGGGATCGCTGGTGCATCGCTAAGTGTAACGGTACCCTAAGACTTTTTTTTAACAGGAATCATAGCTTATCAAAGCAATTTGCCAATTCTGACTCATTTTCAAAAGCTGGATAAGATCCCCCCATTTTACATTTATGTCTAAAGGCATAGCTATCCAATAGTCAGCCATTTGTTTGACCACTATAAATATGAGGGAACGGGGGTTGAAAACCATGATGTATCTAGTGATAAATTTAGTAGCCACATTGAAGGGCTTCAGTAGGCAACACATGTCTCTCAACAGCTACCAAAGCAGATTTCAAAGTAAGCCAAGCCCCCTTGTGCCTGCGGCATTATCATTCACTGCTTTGCGCTCTTGGAGAGATGCTCCAACACATCCAGCTTTTAATTCCATTGCATTTCAAATCAGAATTTGCACCATGAAGGGAGCATGTGTTACTTTACTCAAATGAAATGCAGCCACATTGTCTGGGCATTCTAGCGTACTACAATACCCAGTTGTAGTTGATGGGGAGATATCCAGGTGACATTTTGTCACCTATGCTCATAAGCTGTAAAACCAGCTTTGCAGCGCTTAAGATTACAAAAACAAAAATATGGAGGGTGAGTAGTGAATAGTGGCCTTTTACTTTTGGGGATGGGATGATGTCACCAGGTGATGGAACCAGACCTAGTGCCCAACTATGGAGGCTTCATCACGTGTCCTGGTTTCAGTGGTGCATCTCTACCGCTCAAAATTTTGACCCTGTGGACCATGAAAGACATGTACTGTCCCTGCCTGTAATAACTGCTCCACGTGTCGTCGTTGCAGTGCACTTTAAAGCTCAATGACAAGTCCAGGGAATGGCCCAAGTTCTCTTAAAGATGAGAACACAAAGTGGGCATTCATTTCTGCAAGAGATAGCAGCTGGTTATCCTCCAGCAAGGCTCAGCATATGTCATCATTTCCTGAAAGGCAATGGAATCCAAGACATGGTACAGCAGCGACTGCACTGTTAGCAAAGTGACCTTGTGGGAGTTGGCTTGGCACACATGCGGATGACTAGGCGCTTATTTTTTCTAGTCACACAATCAAGTATGGATATCTGACAGCTCGACGGAAGAGGATGATGATGATGACACCAATCAGGTAATAGTCGAAAACGCAGCCACGACCGATTCCAGTACCCTGGTTGCCTGAGGAGAACATTTTAAATGTTGCCTCCCCGTATATAAAGGTAATTATTAAAAAATCAAAAACAAAAATAAAACATCAATACATTTTTATCTAACTTAAAGGAAGCTATAATCAGAAAATTACCTATTGTTTTTATCAGGTTTTTGGATTACATGTATTTATAAAAAAAAATTGGCAATATTTTTCTAATATCACATTCATTAATGAAAAAAACAACAACATTACTAATCTTGAAAAACCTAAAACTTACTTCGTTAATGTAAGTAAATAATATGAATCCCAATTTATAAGTACAGCTCTGGCAAAAATTAAGAGACCACTTTCAAATGTTCAGTTTGTCTGATTTTTCTTTTTATAGGTATATTTTTGAGTAAAATGTAAATTGCTCTTTTAGGGCAGGTTCACATTGCGTTATGGCAGTCCGTTTAACGGATGCGTTAGAAAGCGGCATTAACGCGATGTAACGCATCCGTTAACACACCCATAGACTGCCATAACCTAGCGCATCACTAACACATGTCAAAATCTGCATGTGCTAGCGAAATGTCATTATGCTGTGACGGACCTCGGACGCGGTTTACAGCGTTCCAGGGTCCGTCACGGCTATCGCGGAAGGAGCAGCTGCGCTAATGCGATCGCACAAACGCGATGAAAAGAAGAGAAGCGTTAGCGCAGTCAGTTTAACGCATGTGTTAAACAGACTGCCATAACGCTATGTGAACCTAGCCTTAGTCTAGAAACTTCTGACAACATGTCTCCAAATTTCTAAGCATATATTTTGTATTTTTTTCTGACAAAGAAAAATGGTCAAAATTAAAAAAAACAACAGTGCTTTCAGACCTCAAATAATGCAAATAAAACAAGTTCATAATCATTTAGAAACAACAATACTAATGTTTTAACTCAGGAAGAGTTCAGAAATTTTAATATTTTGTGGAATAACCATGATTTTTAAAAAACAGCTTTCATGCATCTTGGCATGCTTTCCACCAGTCCTTCACACTTCTTCTGGTGCAAAAATGTAAGCAGATCTTCTTTGTTTGATGCCTTGTGACTAACCATCATCCTCTTGATTACATTTCAGAGGATTTTTTCAATGGGGTTCCGGTCTGGAGAATGGGCTGGCCATGACAGGGATTTGATGTGGTGGTCCCTTAATTTTTTCCTGAGCTGTATATTCAAATTTTGTTTACAACAAATTATATATAGAACCACTAAAGACAAAAACTAAAAACCACAAAACCAAGAAGGAAAGGGCAGTGCGGTCAGTAGTAAATCTCACAAAGGTTCAATATAGCAAATACAATGCAGAATATAGTATTCAAAAAGTAGGGGTACTGCGCTTTATAACTAATTGCACATCAACATGTAAGAAAGGAAGTCAATATATGATTATAAAATAGAATAACATGATCAGTAAAATCATATTACAATACTGCTATGTATAGTAAAATTTGGGGAATCGTCTTTTTAAAAAACAATTATTCCTGCCTTTGCACAAAAGGATTGCACAAGAAATGCAAAAACATAGTACGGTTGCCTGTGACAAGTAAACTTCTTATCTGATTTCAGATTTTTTTTCTGTAAAAAATATTGTGTTGCCTTGCTTCTGTCTTTATTGCACTATGAATAAAAATGTGTAATTGTAATTCAAAAGCAGCAGGTTCAACATATCTGAAGTATCTGTGCCAGACACCTTTGCATTTCTTGTCTCATGTTTTTAATACCAATGGTCACATATACTATACATTCTCTCTTGTCTGTCATTTCCTACAAGTTGCTTAATCAACTATTCCATTTAAATTAAAATCTCCTGATCCCTTGACCATAGAGTAGTGGTTCAAAGATTAACCTTACGCCAGAGAATGGAGAATCTTGTGTCACAAACTCTTGAAGTATTTGAATGGTATCACAAGATGTGGTTCTACTGGCTTACCTTCCAATCATCCCCCGCATCATAGCATGTAAGTAAGCAGCAGCAAGGCAGCGCAATATTTTTACAGAAAAGAAAAATCTGAACTCAGTGTCAGACTATGTGCTTGCTTGTCAAAAGCGACAATCTTAAGAAGTTGTTTTTGTGAAGGGATGAATAATTGTTTCAAAAAATACATAAGATTTCCCACTAATCCAGACATTTAACTGTGATTGTCTACCTCACAAACTGTGTGTGTCACAAACATTATATATATTATTTTCGTAGGGAAAATTTACATCCATACAAACCACACCAACACAGTACCCTATTATTGGTCTAGGTACTGGAATTTTGGTCATGTATTTACTTATCATTTCTTCTTTGTTCATTTTTGGGGAGGCAGTTTAATTTTGTTGAGAAAAATTGAGAAAAAAATGTAGACATTTAAAGAGGTTGGCAACTACTTTATCATTGATGACCTATTCAGAGGATAGGTCATCAATGTCTGATCAGTAGTGGTCCGACACTCGGCGTACCCATCGATCAGCTGTTCTCTGAGTTGAAGATATTCAAATCAATAAGAGGTGGATGTGCAGTACTGTTGTGACACGTGCACGTGTCCTCTCCCTCCTCAATGCAGGGATGCCGACGAGTGTACTTACCTGTCCATGCTAGCTCAGTGTCTGTGTATTCCCAGGATCTGTGCATCAGGTGCATTAGCAACTTTAGTTAGTCTATATGTTTACTGCTAGTTAGTTGTAAGGTCCCCGTACACTTGATCTGGTCTGCTCTGTCTGTACCTGTCCCAGTCCATCCTGCTATATGCAGTCCTGAATCTACCCTGCCTGTGTCTAGTCCCAATCCTTATCCGTCTGGCCTATACCTTTGCCACTTACCTACCCAGTTTGAACTTGCACCTGTTTAACTGCATTTGTGATCCTGTACTGTGACTGTCTTGTGTTCCTTGGTTCAGTCCTGCTTGTGCCATACCATCCTGCTAACCACTTACTAGCCGGTCCTGCTTCCCAGTCTCTTGGGGGTCAGCTTCCACGACTCCATGGGTCCATCCTGGAGTAGCACCTGGCATTCACCTAGAGCCAAGCCTAACACCACCATCAGAGGCTCTAGCGAAGAGACAGGTGCTTGCTTAGTTACACCCCTCCAGGCTCTCCCTGAACCATGGCACAGTGGTTCCACAACTACATACATAACAGTTTGCTAAGGCCATGTTCCTGAGAGATTTTGCAGAAGAGAAAACCATTCCATCTTGCTCTGTTCTTCCAAAGGCTGCTCGTTCCTCAGCCTGCTACACCCGCAGCATCTCTTGAACCTATGCAAGTTGACAATGTGGGTCTGGTTGAGCAATTGCAGGAGATCTGTCAAGCCAAGGACTTGTGCTTCTATTGTGGAGAAACTGGTCATCTCATTCGCGCTTGTTCCAATAAACAGGAAAACTCCCAAACCTCAGGCTACTAGGAGAGGCTACCTTGGGTTAGAACAATTTCTCTCCAACATTGGTCTTGCCTGTGTCTGTGACGTGTGGAGGTTCCCGGTTTGTTGAGACAAGCAGTGGTAAATCGCTACCAAATTCCCTTTTGAGCACTCCAAGATCCGTTACTGGTCTCATCCGTCAACGGGAAGCCCCTACCTGAAGCCGTTCAGCTGGTCACAGAGCAAGTTGAGCTCCAGATAGGAATTATGCACACTGAAAGGATTGCCTTCTAGGTACTTCCTAGCCTGTCTCTACCACTTCTTCTGGGCATTCTGAGGCTCTGCATGCATGAACCTATCCTAGACCGGAGATCTGGAAAGGTGCTTCGTTGGGGTCAGTCTTGTCATGAATGTGTTTTGCACCTGTACGTTCTGTCCGGCCATCATGGGCACCATCTTCTCTGTCGGGTTTACCATCTTCCTACTGGTCATATACAGACGTCTTTGACAAAAAAGAAGCTGAGACGTGACCTATACATCAGTGGTATGACTGCACTACAGAGCTGCTTTTGGGATCCTCACCTCCACAAGGCTGTATTTACCCTCTGCCCCAAGCAGAGACTGTAGCCATGTCCAAGTATGTCAAGGAGAATTTGTCTAGGTGCTTAATTCAAAAATCCTCTTCTCCAGCTGGAGCCGGTTTCTTATTTGTAAAGAAAAAGCACGGGACCCTATGACCTTGCATCAATAATAGGTGACTAAATGTGATCACGGTGAAGAACAAGTATCCATTGCCATTGATTCTGGAGCTGTGTGATCACCTCAGAAGTGCTAGGATCTTTAACAAATTAGATCTGCGTGGTGTATGCGAATTCGGATTTGTCAAGGAGATGAATGGAAGACAACTTTCAACGTCGGGGAAGGTCATTATGAATACTGAATTTGTCTGTTCGGGTTCATCAATGCCCTGGCTATCTTCCAAGAATTTGTGAACAATATTTTTAGATCTTTTCTACACTTGTGTCGTGCTCTACGTGGACGATATCTTGACCTTTTCTAAAGACCTGTCCTCTCATAGACGGAACATCCGTCAAGTCCTGCAACGACTCAGAGAAAACCGCCTGTATGCTAAATTTGAAAAATCTGTCTTTAAATAATTTTCTCTCCCTTTCCTAGGTTATATGCTCTTGGACACAAGCCTGGAGATGGATCTGGAGAAGGTGTCTTCCATCCTTAAGTGGTCGTGTCCTAGGATTTACCAAGTACTTCCGGCAATTCATTCTGCTTTTCTCGTTCCAGACAGTTCTCATCTCCGCCATGATCCGTAAGGGTGCTGATCCAAAGATATGGACTCCAGAAGCTGAGAACGCTTTTCTCTCCCTAAAGCAGCCCTTCTTGCCAGTATTACATTGACCAGACATGAAAAAACTGTTCTTTTTGGAGGTATCTGCCTCATCTTCAGGGGCAGGAGCCATTCTTACCTAGAAGTCGCTTTCTGACCGTATGGTGACCTGTCGTTTCTTCTCCAAGGTGTTCTCTGCCCCAAAACACAACTACTCGATTGGCGACTGAGAGTTGTTAGCAATTAAGATGGCTCTTGAAGCCTGGCAGTAACTTTTCGAGGGAGCAGTCCATCCTGTCATCATTTATACCGACCCCAAGAACCTGCCCTATCTGTAGTCCGTGCAAAGAGTGAACCCAAGTCAAGCTAGTTGGTCCCTATTTTTTGCCCGTTTTGATTTAAATCTCCAATTTTGGCCTGTTGACAAGAACATCAAAGCTGATGCATGTTCCCATTCCTTCATGCCCACCAACCAAAAGGTGGAACATCCCCTAATCATCAAACCATCCAAGATGGTAACTGTGGCTCCTGTAAACCTATCCCAAATCATGCCGTGAAAGCGTTTAGTGTCAGAATCCGACAAGAGGTGAGTTCTGCAATGGGGGCATTCTTCCAAGGTGGCCGGACATGCCAGGCTGAAAAAATCCTTTCAGCTCATATCTCATCACTACTGTGGCCTACTATTCGGCAGGAAATCATGGAGTTTGTATCTGGCTGCCATTCCTGTGTCCGTAACAAGATTCTGAGGCAACTCCCGTCTTGGTGACTGTTATCACTTCCTGTGTCCTAGGCTCCTTGGCAGCATATTGCTATAGTCTTTGTTACAGATTTTCCTATGTATTTGAGCTGTTCTGTCATCTGGGTAGTGATGGATAACTTATCGAATGTGTCACATTTCACACCACTGCCAGACCTTCAGTCGCGCTACAGAACTTGCTGATAAACTCATTCAGCACATCTTCTGTCTTCATAGATTCCCTTGCCACATAATTTCCGACCAGTTCTGATCCAGATTCTGGTGGACTTCGTGCAAACTTCTGAATGTTGTCTTGGATTTCTCATCTGCATAAATTCCTCAATCCAACGGCCAGGTGGATAGAGTCAAGCAAATACTGGCCAAGTTCCCGAAGCACTTCACTAACGCACAGCATGACGATTGGGTCAAACTCTTACCATGAGTAAAGTTCTCCTATAAAAACCACATAAGTGAGTCTTCTGAAAATTATCCATTCTATATTGTTTTTGGGCAACAGCTAGGAATTCCCCTTCCGGTATCGGCCACCTCTGGTGCTCAAGACGCCTATGATTTTACTAGGGATTTCTCGAAGATATGGGAGGACAATAAGGTCACTCTAGAAAGATCGTCTGTGCGTATGAAGAAGCATGCGGACAAGAGACGCTTGGATCTTCCTTTTTATTGTCCTGGAGATAGGGTGTAGTTGTCCTCTAAGTACATGCGTCTTAAGATCCTGCAAGTTAGGTCTTTGCTTCTTCGGTCCCTTTGAAGTCATCAAACAAATTAATGCTGTATCCTACAAATTGAAGTTGCCAGCCTCCTTAAGGATACCCAATTCCTTCATGTGTCCCTGCTGAAGCCTGTTGTCCTAATTCCCTTTTTCAGGGATCCTGGTGTCACGCCTGCTCCCATGAGCGCCAAAGGTCTCTTTGAAGTGAAGAATATCCTTGAATCGAAGAAGATGAAAGGGAGAACTTTTTTAGTCGACTGGAAGGAATTTGGGCCTAAAGAAAGATTGTGGGAGCCCTAAGAGAATATTCTTGCTCCACTTCTTCTACAGAAATTTCTTGCAGGTTTAAAGAAGAGGGGGCGTAAGGGGTACTGTTAGGACACCGCCTATGCCCCTGCATGTGTCCTCTCATTCCTCTCTGAAGGGATGGTGGCGCATCCCCGTCTGCGCTCCCTCGGTGTCTGTCTGCTCCCAGTTACTAAATGTGCTGTTAATTAGTACTGGGTTACGATCTGTTTCTATGTTGAGGTCACTTGGACATTACTAGTGTTTGGATAATAATAATAATCTTTATTTTTATATAGCGCTAACATATTCTGAAGGGATGGTGGCGCATCCCCGTCTGCGCTCCCTCGGTGTCTGTCTGCTCCCAGTTACTAAATGTGCTGTTAATTAGTACTGGGTTACGATCTGTTTCTATGTTGAGGTCACTTGGACATTACTAGTGTTTGGATAATAATAATAATAATCTTTATTTTTATATAGCGCTAACATATTCTGCAGCGCTTTACAGTTTTGCACACATTATCATCACTGTCCCCGATGGGGCTCACAATCTTAATTCCCTATCTTGTCTTTAGAGTGTGGGAGGAAACCGGAGTGCCCGGAGGAAACCCACGCAAACACGGGGAGAACATACAAACTCATTGCAGATGTTGTCCTTGGTGGGATTTGAACGCAGGACTCCAGCGCTGCAAGGCTGCAGCGCTAACCACTGAGCCACCGTGCTGCCCTTATAAATATTAATATAAACAAACCGAATTTTCATTACAAGAATGTGGACAGGGGGTCTTAAGGTTCAGAGTAGATTTCCGCTCCACTCTTGGATAAAAATAAATATTTTTCCAACATACATTGTGTGCAGAACTGCCTACTGCTACTAGCTGTATGGATTCAGCCTTGGCTGTCAGTAAATGTTTGGCCAAGAAACTACAATGACCACATTTTCTTGCACACACTGAAGCACAATGACTGAGAATGTATTCCCCACATGTTTAAGACAGCACTTATGAGATCAGGGCTCTGTCATTATCTCAGAGACTGAGAAAATGTGAGGGGAATGTTCTTTTTTACTTTGAATGTTGATATTTGTTTATGATTGGTCAGCATCATACAGGGAGAAGAAGTACACACCCCTAGTGAAAACTGTCTGATCATGTCCACTTCTACTTTAAAAAGTTAACTCTTTAGATTCCATATAGTTTGATGGCTAATATCTCAGCAACGGTGATGCGAAGTAAAAATAACAAATGTTTTATTCCGCATTGAAGCAACTATTACATTGTGTGTATAGTTCAACAGGAAAAATTTGACGAAAGGTCCTAAATTCAATAATTTTTTGGAACAATGTAAATCTTCATACTGGCCACATAACACACGGACTTTAAACCAATTAATCCAACTTTCCCCTCGATACTACCCCACCTCTCCCCTCTGCCCATCCTGTCACCGACTTCCAATTTTCTAGGGAATCCAGTTTACATTACTAGCATTGCCTTACAAGACCCTCCATAATCTATCTCCTCCATATATCTCTAAATTAATGACCTGAAACCTCCCTGTATTTAATTTCACAAGACCTCCTTTTCTCCTCCGCTCTTTCACGTTCCTCACCCGAATGCCTTCAAGACGTTTCCCTAGCATCCTCTCCAGAATTTCATGTCCCAACATGTCCAATTGTCACTCACCTTTGGAGCCTAAGGATCCCGTTTCACTTAACGATGCACCAGCGATTCCAACAACGATACGACCTATAGGATCGCTGGTGCGTCGTTAAATGAACGCTAGTAAGCTGCCAAACAGGCAGATCTCTTCAGCGATGCAGCAACGATCCAGCGATCAAACACAGCGATGCATGCTGGCCAGCGGGACGCCGATAAAATGGCCCAGGACATTCCTGCACGATCAGTGAAATCCAGCAGGGGGGCCGGTCGCTGCTGCGGGTCACATGTAGCGAAATCGCAGGCGAGATCGCTGTTGTGTCACAAAATCAGTGACACATTAGCGATCTCGCTATGTGAGACGGGGCCTTTAACCCCTTCATGACCAAGCCTATTTTGACCTTAATGACCAGGCCATTTTTTGCATTTCTGACCAGTGTCCCTTTATGAGGTAATAACTCAGGAACGCTTCAACGGATCCTAGCGATTCTGAGATTGTTTTTTCGTGACATATTGGGCTTCATGTTAGTGGTAAATTTAGGTCGATAATTTTTGCGTTTATTTGTGAAAAAATCAGAAATTTGGCGAAAATTTCGCAATTTTCAAATTTTGAATTTTTATTCTGTTAAACCAGAGAGTTATGTAACACAAAATAGTTACTAAATAACATTTCCCACATGTCTACTTTACATCAGCACAATTTTGGAAACAAAATATTTTTTGTTAGGAAGTTATAAGGGTTAAAAGTTGACCAGCGATTTCTCATTTTTACAATAAAATTTACAAAACCATTTTTTTTAGGGACCACCTCACTCATTTTGAGGGGTCTATATGGCAGAAAATACCCAAAAGTGACACCATTCTAAAAACTGCACCCCTCAAGCTACTCAAAACTACATTCAAGAAGATTATTAACCCTTCAGGTGTTTCACAGGAACTAAAGCAACGTGGAAAGAAAAATGGACATTTTAATTTTTCCAACAAAAATTTTCTTTTAGCATCAATTTTTTCATTTTCACATGGGCAACAGGATAAAATGGATCCTAAAATTTGTTGGGCAATTTCTCCTGAGTACACCGATACTTCATATGTGGTCATAAACCACTGTTTGGGCGCACGGCAGGGCTCAGAAGGGAAGGAGCGCCATTTGACTTTTTGAATGGAAAATATGCTGGAATAGTTAGCGGTTGCCATGTCACGTTTGGAGAGCCCCTGTGCGCATAAACATTGGAGCTCCTCCACAAGTGACCCCATTTTGGAAACTAGACCCCCCAAGGAACTTATCTAGATGCATAGTGATCACTTTGAACCCCCAGGTACTTCACAAATTGATCTGTAAAAAAAAAAAAGTACTTTTTTTTCACAAAAATTTTCTTTTAGCCTCAGTTTTTTCATTTTTACATGAGCAACAGGATAAAATAGATCCTAAAATTTGTTGAGCAATTTTTCCTGAGTACACCGATACCTCATATGTGGCCATAAACCACTGTTTGAGCGCACGGCAGGGTCCGGAAGGGAAGGAGCACCATTTGACCTTTTGAATGGAAAATTAGCTTCTATCGTTATCGGACACCATGTCGCGTTTGGAGAGCCCTTGTGCACCTACACATTGGAGGTCCCCCACAAGTGACCCCATTTTGGAAACTAGACCCTTAAGGAACTTATCTAGATGTGTAGTGAGCACTTTGAACCTCCAGGTGCTTCACAAAAGTTTATAACACAGAGCAGTGAAAATAAAAAATAATTTTTTTGCCCTCAAAAATGATTTTTAGCACACTATTTTTAATTTTCACAAGGCTAACAGGAGAAATTGGGCCACAAAAGTTGTTGTCCAGTTTAACCTGAGTACGCTGGTACCCCATATGTGGGTGGGGACCACTGTTTTGGTACACGTCGGGGCTCGGAAGGGAAGTAGTGACATTATGAAATGCTGACTTTGATGGAATGGTCTGCGGGCATCATGTTACATTTGCAGAGCCCCTGATGTACCTAAACTGTGGAACCCCCCCACAAGTGACCCCATTTTGGAATCTAGACCCCCCAAGGAACTTATCTAGATGTGTGGTGAGCACCTTGAACCCCCAAGCGCTTCACAGAAGTTTATAACGCAGAGCTGTGAAAATAAAAAATATTTTTTTTCCTCAAAAAAAATGATTTTTAGCCAGCAATTTTTTTTTCACAAGGGTAGCAGGATAAATTGGACCCCAAAAGTTGTTGTACAGTTTGTCTTGAGTACGCTGGTACCCCATATATATGGGGGAACCATTGTTTGGGCACACGTAAGGGCTCGGAATGGAAGTAGTGATGTTTTGAAATGCAGACTTTGATGGAATGGTCTGCGGTTGTCGTTACGTTTGCAGAGCCCCTGATGTGCCTAAACAATAGAAACCCCCACAAGTGACCCCTTTTTGGAAACTAGACCTCCCAAGGAACTTATCTAGATGCCTGGTGAGCACTTTTGAACCCCCAAGTGCTTCATAGAAGTTTATAACGCAGAGACGTGAAAATTAAAAAAAAAAAATTTCCACAAAAATATTTTTTAGCCCCCAATTTTTTATTTTACCAAGAGTACCAGGAGAAATTTGACCCCCAAAGTTGTTGTGCAATTTTTCCTGAGTACGTTGATACCCCATATGTTGGGGTAAACCACTGTTTGGGCACACGTCGGGGCTTGGAAGGGAGGGAGCACCGTTTAACTTTTTGAACGCAAAATTGGCTGGAATCAATGGTTGCACCATGTCGCGTTTGGAGACCCCCTGATGTGCCTAAACAGTGGAAACCCCACAATTCTAACTTCAACCCTAACCCCAACACACCCCTAACCACAGCACTAATCCCAACACATCCCTAACCCTAATCCCAACCCTAACCATAACCCTAATTCCAACCCTAACCCTAATTCCAACCCTAACCCTAATTCCAACCCTAAACCTAATTCCAACCCTAACCCTAATTCCAACCCTAACCCTCTTTCCAACTCTAACCCAAACCCTCTTTCCAACCCTAACCCTCTTTCCAACCCTAACCCTAACCCTCTTTCCAACCCTAACCCTAATGGAAAAATAAAAATAATTTCTTTATTTTATTAGTTGATCCTGCCTATGGGGGTGATAAACGGGGGGTTTATTTACTTTTCATTCTATCTTGATCACTGTGAGAGTTTATCACAGTGATCAAAATGAATGAATGGAAATTGCAGCCGGCAGGCGCACTGCGCATGCGCCCATTTTCCAATATGGAGGCGCCCATGGTCCGGGACCACGGGACACCGGGAGCCATAACGGCACTCGGTGAGTACCGGGGGGGTGGGAGGAGGGGCGATCGGAAGCCGGGGGGGAGCGGAGGGAAGGCGGGCGGGGAGATGATGACAGCGGCGGCACATCGCCTCTGTCATTCAGTGGCGGGGGGCAGATCACCCCCGTTAATGGGTGGGGGGGTCGGATCGCTGTCACCAACCATGTCCGATGCTACAGCAGCGTTGGACATGGCTGGATTGTAATATTTCATCAATTTTCATTGATGAAATATTACTATCGCTCCGATTAGCTGTTTCACTTTTAACAGCCAATCAGAGCGATCGTAGCCATGTGGGGGCGAAGCCACGCCCCCTATGGTGAAGAACAAAGCCCCCTGTATCTGTTGGTCGGGTGACCTTTCAGTGACCTAGGTCACTCGACCCGCAGGGGGGCTTTAAAGTCAAGACGCCACATGGGCGTCACTGGTCAGATTGTCACCAGTTTTCATGACGCCTATGTGGCGTCATTGGTTGTGAAGGAGTTAAGAAGTAGCCTGAAAACTCATCTCTACAGCCTACAGTCACCTCACAGCCACCTCTCTACCACCGCAGCTGCTGCATCTCACCAACCTACTGTCTCCTTCCCTATTACTCTGTAGACTGTAAGGCCGTAACAGCAGTGCCCTCTCCTGCTCCGGATCAGTCTGCCAGTTTATTTTATATATGTAATATGTATGTAACCATTTTCACATGTACAGCACCATGGTGCTTTAAAATAAAAATAATAATAGTTAGCCACAATAGTTCAACCCAACCCTATCTTTTGTATTGTTGCATCTAATGTGCATGTGCAAAAGTCATTGCTAAAGGAGCGTGAGCACTGTCATCTATTGTGGTTGGTAGATTAATTGCCTATAAAGGTGTTACCTGTCATTGTAATCCTTCCTCTGATGACAAAAAGCCTACTGAAAATCCTTCCTGAAATAACAGAAAGTATGGATCTAAAAATGCCCCAAGTTTTTTAATAAATATATTGATATGAAAAAGAAATGTTACCAATTTATTTTTAAGACATGAAACAGAAAAATCTGGTTTAAACAATAGGTCATTTTGTGATGATAGCATTCCATTAAAACTAGCTTGAACGGGGGGTGTGGCCTGGAGCTCGATGGAGGAGGACACTTGAGCTCAGAGCTCCCATGAAGCCTATCTACAAAGCGACATAATTGCTTAAGAAGACTCTTATTCATCAGAAGACCTGTGGAACTGGATTCTTATCTTTCCTGTGAACATTTTGACACCTCCCTGGAAGAAATCCACTGTATACTTAAGGAATTACAGCCCTTTGAAGTGAGCAGTGAGGAGAGAGCAGCTGGTGACTCAGCAGGTTTCCCCTGTACTTAGCCATGGGAACCGCCATTGTTTACATCAGAGGTGTGAACTGGAGGAGATCCTGTGTGATGGCTGCTGAGCCCCTGATCTGACGCTAAAGGAGCCTCGGTGTTCCTGAGTCGATAGAGGTCCGCTGTCGACGCTGTTGGATACCGGGCTCTGCGCAGCTTGCCGCCGCTCAGCTGCAGAGGAGTAAAGGAGCTGGCGGTGCTGGAGAGCGACGCGGCGGGAGTTCGCAGGCACGAAGCCGCAAGGAAGAGGCTGTCATCAAAGAAAGTAGAGGTGGCTCTGGTCCTTCTTGGGTGCCTCGGCTGAAGCTGTCACTGACTGAGTGTTGCATTGGTGAGTGCGGAGAAGAAGGGGAGCGCCTCGTCTGATTTTAAAACTGTTTGGCGGGAGAGCTGCTGGAGCTTAGCGGCGGTCTAGGAGGAGAAGCCCACTGCTGGGGATATCTTTAACAGAAAGAATTTGGAATTGCCCACGCTTTTTCTGTGCTGATCGGAGGTCATTGCCTGGAGACCGGGCTCTGCGCAGCTTGCCGCCGCTCAGCTGCAGACGAGTAGAGGAGCTGGCGGTGCTGGAGATTGTCGCGGCGGGAGCTGGCGGGCACGAAGCTGCAAGGAAGAAGCTGTCATCAAAGAGGGTGGAGGTGGATCTGGTCCTTATTGGGTGCCTCGGCTGAGGCTGTCATTGACTGATTGTCACATCGAGTTCGACCCTTTAACACACTAAGGGGCTTAGAGACGGCTACATTTATACAAGAAGAAGCAGAGGAGATTTAGTGAAATTTGACTTTGGTTTTGGTGGTCACTTGATTACTATCCAACGGTGACCTGAAGGAAGGAGCATCGTTGACCCCTACTACTTGGAGAATATTACACTCGTTGGGTGAGATGGAATCTGTTGCTCTCTGAACTTATTGTTAGTCTCTTGGGGATGGTGAAATCTTAATTATTTGTGAATTGGAATAGGGATAGTAATATAGGGGAGAGTATCTGAATATTGTTATATCAATAAGACTGTTTGTGTATTGCTGAAGTGCATCCTTGAGTTAGATGAGACTTACATGGAGATTGTCTCTTGTGCCTTGTTTTGATGACATATTAAAGCATTAGAAGAAGATATTTAAGGGAATAACTAATCTATACATTCCTAGACGGGAAGATATAGAGCTTATACTGTCTTATTCTGAATCCTACTGATTGTATGCTCTTCTCTTCTCTGTCTATAACATTTAAGGCACCTGAGGTTATATAGGTAGTGTTTGGACAGGAGTGTATGAGGTGCTGTTGTTTTATATAAGCCTACGTTACGGAGGACAAGACGTCTCTATTGCTTTGTTGAATTATTATCAAAATTGAAGGGGTTACATTACTACTCTATTTAAGTCTTTATTCTTATCTTAGTTTGCGATTTACAAAACCTGCTGAAACTGTAATAAAGTTCAACTTAATTACAATAATAATAAAACAGGGGTGGCATATACAGGAACATTTAAGGGTATAGCGCATTTCCTTTACTCTTGTTTCGGTATACTCTAACTATGGCATCTAATTTGAAATCTAAATTGCCTACTAGTAAAAACCAGAAATCTACGAGCGCTTCAAATCAGAAAATTTACACTGAATCTGTTAATCTATTAAGTCCAATTAAATCTAGATCCCCTCTAAAAAGGGAGGAAGCTATCTCATCTAGACACATGCCTCACAGTTTATCTAATAAGGCTACTCAGCAGGACTCGGATCAAAAAATTATATCTTCTGACCCCCGTACTCTATCTTTCACATCTTCTCAAGTTTTTGATAATAAAGGTGCCTCAAAACTTTCTTTTCAGGATGAGGAAAGTAAAATGGATTTATCCAAATCTCATAAGAGAAGAATTCCAGAAGGTGAAACTGTGAGAACAGAGGCAGCAGATTTAGATTCTAATACTTCATCTGATGACTATTCTCCAAATAGTACCCCAGTTAAACAACTCTCTAAAAAAGGCTGTCCGGAGTTGTCTTCTACTGATTTTCTGACTCCCCATGACTTTGACTTTAAAACCCTGTTGAACTCTGATAGGCGAGTCACTGAGGGTTTGCTTGCTGGCTTCCTCATATCCTTCCAGGAATCCACCAATCAAGCTAATCAATTCATGCATAAATCTATCAATGCAATCAATGCGTCGATTAAAACGGGATTTGATTCTCACAGGAAGGATATGCAGGAGATTAGTGAAAAATTCTCTCAAAGATTTGAACTGAATGAGAAAAGATTGTCAAAGGTTGAAAATAGAACAGATGAGTTAGTAAAGCAAAACTCAGATTTAAAAGCCGAACTTTTATCCATGAGGTCCAAGTTAACGGACTAAGAGGACCGGAGTAGACGGAACAACGTCAAGATTAGGGGGATACCTGAAAGCGTGATACAGAAAGCGTGATACAGAAAGACCTTTCAGATTACACTAAAGCTACGCTTAAAAAGGCTTTGCCGTCCTTAACTGATTTACAATTGATAATTGATAGGATTCACCGCCTGCCCCGCCCAAAGAATGTACCAATGGATAAGCCGAGGGATACGATACTTCACTTTCACTTTTTTGAAACTAAAGAAATGATACTAAGATATATTAGAGAGAAGGGCTCTCTACCTCCCCCTAATGATCATTTAAAATTCTTCTCTGATTTCTCAAAGTCAACTATGGAAGCTAGAAAATCGTTTAATCAAGCTACTAATGCTCTCAGGGAAATGGGTCTAAGAAGTAACGTTTCTCCTTGCGGAGAGTGACATGCCAGCTGTGGCTTGTCAAGGTAAGGAGACTTATTCGCCGTGCAATGCTCCTCTGGGAAAATAATATGCAAATTGCCTCTTCAGAAAGAAAGAGGACTTTTACTCTACAGCGCCACCTATTGGTAGTAGCGATCCTACAAGTCACAATCAACCCTTTAACGAGTCTTGTAGTATGACTTAGGATACAAGCCAAATCAGAATCTCAATTTGCAGACACGGTGTTTCGAGCTGTTGGCTCTCGTCAGTGCAAAGTATGAGATCTGATTTGGCAAGGTGAGAGGCTCTGGACTAGGGTCTAGGAAGTAACGTTTCTCCTTGCGGAGAGTGACATGCCAGCTGTGGCTTGTCAAGGTAAGGAGACTTATTCGCCGTGCAATGCTCCTCTGGGAAATGGGGATTCCATATAAATGGGGCTTTCCAACAAAGTTACTTGTGTCACTTAGGGGTAAAATTGTCCCCTTCTTTACTCCAAAGGAAGCTTTAGACTTTATACGCTTTCTAGATGAGGATCCTTCTAACAAAGTTGAATAGGGATATATCTCTCATTGGTCTTTGTATTATTTACATTTGACATTTGACAAAATATCAATGGCTTCATGGGTTCTCGCCACTTTGGCTTTTTTTTAAAGTCCCCAAAAAAAGGAGATTATCACGTTCGGTGATTAACTCCAGGAGGACTCTTTAAGTTTGTTTATTTGTTTGTTATAGTTTACTTATAGTTTTTTTTTTTGTTTTTTTTTTCCTTTTGTTGTTTCATTCGCCTTTTCTAGACATATACATTTTATTGAATTCAGCTAATAAGAGTAAGCAATCCTAAATATATATAAGATAATTTACTCTAATAAAAAAGGAAAGAGATTATCATGAGAATTAAAATCCTTTCACACAATGTTAAAGGACTGAACAGTCCCCATAAGCGCTATATAACTTGGAGAGAAATAAGACGGCTTCAAGCGGATGTCTCTTGTTTACAAGAGGTCAAATTAATAAAAGATATACATCCAACCTTTCAGCATAAAGATTTTCCATATATTTTTAAATCCCTCAATAATAATAAAAAAAGTGCGGGAGTTATAACCATTATAAATAAGAATATTCCCTTCCAATTAATTGAAGAACATCCCGACACCCAGGGAAGATTTCACATCCTCATATGTAAGTTAAATTTTAACCTTTGTACATTCGTGAATATATATGCCCCAAATAATGGTCAGATCTCTTTTTTTAATAAATTAATGCAGAAGATTGACGAAGTTAAAAAAGGTGACCTCATGCTAATAGGGGACTTCAATCTAGTTCCCGATAGAGAAATTGACTCATCATCTTCTGCTACTTCTAAATCAGGCCGATCTCTGAAAAATTGGATAAAACAAAATGAGATGTATGACATTTTCAGATGTCTAAATACCACCTCTAGAGAATTTACATATTACTCAGATATATATAAGACATCTTCCAGAATAGACTTATTTCTAACCAATGTCTTTTCTATCACAAAATTTAAGAAAATTGAAATTCTTGAGAAGTCTTTTTCCGACCACACCCCTGTGTTGGCAGTATTTGAATCAGGCCCTCCAGTAGCAAACACTTTTCTTTGGAAGGTTAATCCTACCCTACTACGTACCCCAAAGTATAGAAATATAATTACCGAAACTATTGATAATTATTTTAAAGAAAACTCTTCAGATAGTATTGATCCCTTTACATTATGGAACGCCCACAAGGCGGTCTTGAGAGGATGTCTCATCCAACTCTCCACGAGATACAAAAAAGAAAAAAGACAAAAAATTGCTGACCTCCAGAACCAAATTGCTTCAAAAGAAAAACAACAAAATTCCCTGTCTGCTCCATCCCATATTATCCATCTTGATATCCTGAAATTGAGACAGGAGTTAAGATCCGAAATTATTTCCGAGTACGATTCCATTGTTAGAGCATCAAAATATAATCTGTATGCTTCAATTAACAAACCCACCAAATATATGACAAGTAAACTTAAACAAGCTCGCGTAAGTAGAAGGATTGTTAAAATCAAATCCCCTTCAGGAGAAATGAAACAACACCCCTCTGATATTACCGAAATATTTGCGGATTATTTCGAAACCCTCTATAATCTTAAAAAAGATCCCTTAGTTCATACTCCTAATCAAAAAGAGATTGACCTTTTTCTTTCTAAATTGACCCTTCCCCAACTAGATAATTTGAACCTAACTCTTTTAAATCAACCGTTTACTGTAGAAGAAATTGCCAAAACGATTGACAAACTTAAACTTAACAAATCCCCTGGCCCAGATCGGTTCACAAACGAATATCTCAAGTTTTTCTCCAACATTTTATCCCCGCACCTAAAATCTCTTTTTGACCACGCTTCTAGTATTGGATCGTTCCCCAAAGAAATGACGGAGGCAACTATCATTTTGATCCCCAAAGACATTAGAAACCCAGAAGAAGTTAAAAATTATCGTCCGATCTCTTTAATTAACACTGATATTAAAGTATATTCGAAAATTTTAGCGGATCGATTAAAGAATCTTTTACCTGATCTTGTTAAAAATGATCAAGTAGGGTTTGTCTCCGGAAGACAAGTAACAGACGGTACCAGAAGAATCTTGAACTTGTTTAACATAGCTAGCTCTAATAATCTCCCTTCACTATTTATCTCGTTGGATGCCCAAAAAGCTTTTGATAGGGTGAATTGGGATTATCTTAAAGCTACTTTACTAAAGTTTGGTTTTGACAATCGCTTTATAACATCTATATTTGCATTGTACTCTAATACTAATGCTAAAACCTATACTAATAATCACCTTTCTAGGAATTTCAACATCACTAATGGAACAAGACAGGGCTGCCCCCTTTCGCCCCTTTTATTTGCCTTGGCAGTCGAGCCCTTGGCGGAAATGATCAGACAATGTACTGATATTTCAGGTTTTAAAACAAAAAATTATCATCACAAGTTAACCTTATTTGCTGACGACCTTATGTTATCAGTCACTGATCCGGCTAATTCACTTAACGCTTTAATCACCATTTTAGATGAGTTCTCTAAGGTCTCATATTTTAAAATAAATCCCCAAAAATCTAAAATAATACATTTTAATTTACGTCCCTCTGAAATTGAAGCCTTTAAAGAATTATCTGAATTTTACTTGGAAGATTTTGAACTAGAATACTTGGGGATAATTTTCCCTAAAGATTTGAAACTCATTGTTTCTAAGAATATGGAACATCTCAGTAAGAAAATCTTAAAAGACCTTTCTGGTTATAATAATTGCGATCTATCCCTGATGGGAAGAACCTTGGTAATAAAAACATATATTTTACCTAAAATTCTTTTTGTACTTAGGAATTTACCTCTTACGATTCCCACTTCCCTTTTATTTAAAATCCAAAAAGCAATTAACCTTTTTATCTGGAAAGGGAAGAAACCTAGAGTTGCTACTGAAATTTTATATAAGAAAAAGAGTAATGGAGGCCTTGCACTCCCCAATATTCAAATCTATTTTCAAGCTTCTCTTATTCTTCAGAGTCAACAGTGGTTTTCTACGAAAACACTTCCCGCTTGGTTGGACCTTGAGCTAGAACATTATGGGACTAGTTCAAAATCAGATTTTTTCTTTAATGATCTGCTATCTCCTTCGATCATTACTTATGAACATCCTGTTGTAAATTCTATACTGACTATGTGGAGGAGTTTCACAAAATTAAAGAAAGGCGACGACAGGAAAAGCATTTTGAAAAAATTCCCATTAAAATTATTATCAAAAATATATAAATGTCCAGTTCCAGAGGAGTGGTGCAGCTTTAAAATTAATACGGTAGGGGATTTATGGGACGGACAAAATTTTTTACCCTTTAATGAAATTAAAAATAAATTTCATGTCCCGTCTACACATTTCACCTCTTATCTACTTCTGAAAGATCTTCTGCGGAAATTTTTGACTAGTAGAGCTTTGAATTCGGATATTGTGGCCTCCATGTTTGCAAATGTTGCTCTTAAGTCGACTTGGTGTCTTAAAAACATATATTCCCACCTTAATGACGACACCGAACTCTTTAAAAATGTATACATTCAAAGATGGGAAAGGGATTTTAACATAAAATTTGATGAAGACCAATGGGGGAAGGCCATAAGGTTTTCAAATGCATCTACTATTTCTGCGACTTTACAGGAGTCTTTCTTTAAAACTTTAATTAGATGGCATTACACTCCGATTAGGTTAGCTCATATAGATAATAAATACTCCCCTCTATGCTGGAGGAATTGTGGTTTACCAGGTAACCTGTACCACATTTTCTGGAGCTGTCCTAAATTGAAGAGATTGTGGAAAGAAGTTGCGAATCATATAAATACTCTCTCTGACAACGCAGTGAAGGTCACCCCACAAATGGCATTACTTTCTTTGGGCACTGAAGAAATAAATCCTGTTATTCGATTTGTAATGATACATACTTTTTTGGTGACCAAAAACGCTATAGCTTTCTGGTGGCTTAAAACTGATTTACCTTCTTTTGCTGATATTTTAGGTAAATTACGGACTCATAATTCTATGGAGAAAAGATTTGCCTTTATTAATGGTACTCTCCATAAATATCACACTAAATGGGATGTTTGGAATTTGAAATTTTCTTAATTTATGTTATCTAAAACTCTACTGTAAACTCAATATGACAATGTTGGTTCCTTTTTTGAGAGGATTGCATTCAAACGATGTATTATATTTGTTTCTTATGTACACTACTTGTATTAAACAATTTTATTTAATGTGTGATGTAACACGTAGAGTAGAGTTCTCTACTTTTTACTTTGTCCATTTACCCTTTCCCTCTATACTTGAAACTTTAATAAAAATATTTAAACAAAACTAGCTTGAACAACCCTTCTCATTTCATGTTTGCAGTTTCTACCATTTTACTGTTCTCCTCCTGAGTCGTATCTGAGCTGCTGGCAAAACAAACACAAGGATTTGGGCTTTTACCCAGGGACAAGACAGCATTCATCCACTTAGGGCCCGCGGGTCGCCCTCCCAGGGCTGTGGGGTACTCGGTACCGGGCCGGTCTCTCAGATGGGAATGTCACAGCAGCGGTGACCCGGTCCGTGGCCCTGGGCGCCCATGTAAAAGGGGTTGAGTTGGGAATAAAGTTTATAGATGAATAATTTGTGACGCCACCTGTGGTGCTCGGCAAGGGAGGTGTTAAGCCGACGCTGCAGACAGATCCTCTGGGACAGATGGTGTAGTGCAGCAATGATGTTGTAGCCCTCCACAGGCAGGGCTGTAGTCCCAGGGCAGTGTAGATAAAGGGTTAGGAAGAGGGTGCAGTGTTTGGCACAGAGATGTAGCAGTGCTGAGGATGTTGCAGGAAGGAGGCAAGGACACAACAGGGTGCAGTTTCTTTACCTTTACTTGGCAAACGCAGTCCAGGGTCCTGATTACAGATGGCACAGGAGCAGGCTAGCCTGGAAGCAACTCAGGGATCTCTCTATCAGATGGGTTGTGTTGTCTCCTTCCTAGCGCTGGCTTGAGGTACATCCAGTACTATGTTACACTGAAGTTCCTCCTTCTTATCTTCTCTTAGAACTACCTCGTATGGCAGACAGCTGTAGCTCTCTCTCTTGGCTCACCAGTCGCTGTTGTGCCTCCGAGTCTTAGGTGGGAATAGAGCATTTACAGCTTCCTATTCCTCTGGTTTCTGTTGCAGGACCTTCAGTATCCATACAACCTTGGAGACCGGGCTCCAGATTATGCACTCTCACTGGGAGGGAGCTCTCTATCCTCAGCTCAACCTCCAGCTTCTCCCAACACGTCTACACTCGTTGCCCTCCTCACACTAACTACTATTTCACCCTTCTTGGCCCTCAGAGCGCGCTCCTCCCTCAATCCTGGTTCAGAGCTCCCTCTGCTGGCCCGGAGTGGGAACATGTTGCATGTAAATGATTAACTGCTATAGAGACCCTTCCTTGCTTCCAAGCATGACATCACTCACCCTGGAGGAAGGCAATGCCATTGTGGTGACCATACTCCTGGGGGCGCCACACCCAGAATTAGGCTCTCCAGCAGAGTGACAGACAACATCTCCCAGGTTCTAGAGCATGAACATTTCATTACTTTGCTGTAGGCAGATGATCATTTCACTTCTATAGTTTGGTCTTATGGTTGCATTTTAACAGGAGTATGGAAACATTTTATATTGACTGTACCCTCTGTACTGGTGCTGCTCCTTTTCACAGCGTCAGCAACTCACCTGATATATACATTGTCCAGTGACCACTGCAGTCAATTGTGAGGCTTTTTCCACTAGAGACTATAATCTAGATGAAGCAATCCCGTCAGTTTCAGAACAGGCCTAATAATTATAAGCCCTGTTCTGAAGCTCAACGGATCGATGGATGAGTTTAGGTTCAGTGATCTTGTGTTCCGCAGATGCTGCAGAAGCAAAACTGCGTCTGCTTGCAGCACCTGTAAGTGCTGGTGCACAGCAATGCTGCTGAGCTGATCTGTCAATCAATCAATCAATCAGGAATGCATCACCCTAGCATCCATGGAGGTGGGAGGATGAGAGAAATAACACGAGGCAACCTCTTTAAAGAGGTGGTCCAAAACTAACATTGATTTTATTCATAAATGTCTATATGCCTATTTAATGTATCAATCTAACTGATTTTCAAATATACTTTAATTAAAAAGTTCATATAGTTCTTCTCTACTCTCTCTACCTGCTTCTTTTTTTTTACCTACTTCCTATTTGATCGCATTTAGTATGAGAATCCCCAGTGCATGCTCGGAAACTCAAACGAGACACAGCCTGTGTCCCCACCCATATGTGATATCCATTTCAAGGGATAGGCTAATCCCTGCAATACTGACCATGAATAAGTTGTCATTTCCCTTGTCACTGTACAATATTATATTCAATGCACACTGACAGTGCGCTCCCTTGTAGGCTCTGAAGTGAGAGCGCACTGTCAGTGTACATTTTAAGGAAAGAACCTGGTGAGCAAGAAAAGCATAAATCAGCCACTCCCTCAAAAGTGTTTACATGTGATGAGCTGTCAATAATGACAACGATGATTATGCCGACAAAAAAGTCAAATCATCTAACGGATGAGCATTTTGCGCGTTTGTCAGGTGGTAGCCTTTCTGTTTACCTGGACCAATAATCTGGAGCAAGAGTTCCTACAAATGCTGCTTCGGCTCATCAGAAAGGACCTTAACACTGGATGTGGCCATATAATGCTTCAGAGGATGTCCAGACAACATGGGTTATGCTGGTTTCACATTTGCGTCTGTTTGCGCAGCGTTTCATCCGTATGCGTCATGTTTCCCTATCTTTACATGGTGTACACAGGGGCATGCGTTTGCATCAGTTCGCATGCGTTTGCGTACGCATGCGTCGTTTTTCGGTGTGCAGCGTGGTCCGGCGAACGCATCATGTTGGATTTTTAGAAGCGCCAAAAATCTGTCAAATATGGGCATTCATGAGCATGCGGATGAGTGCGTCAAATAAACGCATTACTGTCTATGGGAACGCATGCGTACACAAGGACATGCGTTCGAAATACATGCGTTTTTCACATAATCATGTCCAGGAAATGAGACACGCCCATTTGGTGTGGCTTGTGTCAAGGAAATTCTCTGAATTCATGTGCTGAAGAAATGCTAACGCATGCAACCACAGCATTTTTTGCCGTCATGCGTAAGCTGATGCGGTTAAAAAACAGTGTAAACATGCGTTTGTATGCGTATTGACATGAGTTTGCACATGCAGACGAAACGCTGCACACACAAACGCTAATGTGAACCTAGCCTTATACAGCAAGAAAATAATACAGCACACATCACATTGTGTACACGTTGCAGATTTGTCGCGTTTTTTTCCTGCACAGATTTGACAAAAAACCTGAAGGGTTTCCTGACGCCAGCAAAGAGAATGAGACTCCTAAAGCGTCATGCATGTGTTGCTTATTTTTGACTTTCAGATTTGGTGCAGATTTTGATCTGCATCATTTCAATTCTTTTAATGTTTTTTTGCTGCAGATTTCACTTATAGAGCAGGAAAAAATCTGCACCCAAAACATGAGTGAAAAATACATAAAAAGCAGCAAAAATGTAGCAAAAATGTGCCTATTTTATGCAGCGTTTTTCCTGCCAAGAGATGCAGAAATAATGCAGAATATTCTGCCCCAAATACACAACGTGTTCACTAATAGTGTGAGCATTAGTGCATAGCATAATCTACTTTGTGAAGGGCTGGTGTACGGACATTTGTAGTTCACCACCCTTAATAACCAGGCAGTATTTGAAATGCAAACCTTAGGCCACATTCACATGTTCATTTCCATTCTTTCCATCCACGTAACATGGAACGTTTTTCTCTCTCCTGTTATCCTTTTTGTATCCATGCTGCTTTCTTTCTTTTTTTCTCATCCATTTTTTAAAAGCTGAAGCAGGTAGTCTGCACTTTTTTTGTCCATTAACTCTTAATAACGGATCAGTTAAAAACAGATAAAACTCGAATGGAAGACTGCAGTAAAAAGAATGGCGTCCATTTTTAATCCATTTTTAATAACATGTCTGATCCACAAAATGGATGAGAATAGGACCTGCTCTAAGTCTCCTGATCCGGGAACATGGAGCCATTTTCAAAACTGATTTGTGTACGGATCAATTAAATGCTATAGAATTGTGTTCTGTTTTATTAAAAACGGGTGTAACCTGGCCATGTCACATGGATGTGTGCACATCGCCTTACCCTGCGGTATAGAGGGGTTCATACGTAGATCATTTCCGGTGTCTCCTGCATGTGTATTACCAATCAGCTCCTTTCACACTAAAAAAAAAATGAGTGATTGTCCTCCGTTTCCTTTGGTCCTCTCCAGGTCTGCCATAGGAACAGGATCTGAATGTTCCCCAACCTAACACTGAACCTTTTCATTAGGTGCCTGGCTCTTCTTACTATTCCTCCCCAGTCCTTGCAGAAGTGCAGGAAGTGTCTTTGTACTAGACGCTTCAGTAACGGCCATGAGCCTAGTGATGTCCCATCAATCACAGTGTTCTTCACCAGCTTTGCTCACTTATCACGGATCACCCAACCTGGGCCCAGGAACACTGCGCCCCTTATAATCAGCTTCCTACCATGGCTGACCTGTCACTGCTGTACTCAGAATCATTGTGACTACAGAACACAGCTTTATCTCATGAATTATTGGCATATACCTATCACCGAGCTTCACCAAGCCCCTACTTCTCCTCATAGCAGGGTGTAATGAGGACAACAGTGTAATAATTGCATATCATTTAGCACGAATACATATTGATTCTGATTACTAATTCATTGGTTCGGAATTAATACAAGTGACCTAAGTATAAAAAAAATTTTTTTTTCCTAAACTACTGTACCTTCCTGAATTTCTGCCATTTCAATCTAAATCGTGAGAGATAAATCTGAAACTCAATGGGGATCTGTCACCAGTTTTTTGCTATTTAATCTGGGAGCAGCATGATGAAGAGACAGAGATCCTACCTAATATAGTTTCAATAAAATCAGTGTTTTATCAGCAGGAGATTATCACCAAAGGACTAGTAAACCTGCCTAAATGTAGTCCTCCATATTCATGAACTGTGCATAACACCACCCCCACCACTAATTGGCAGCTTTCTGTCTACGCACAGTGTACACAGAAAGCTGCCAATCAGTGGTGTGGGTGGGGTTATACACAGCTCAGCATTCAGCAGGTAAAAGGCTATGTGCACACAATGCGGTTCCGCTGCGGTTTTGGCCACTGCGGATCTGCAGCAGTTGTGCAGACAGTGTACAGTAGCATGTCATCCTATGGGATTTACAATCTGCTGTGCACATGCTGCGGATTTTTAACTGCGGAAAAGCTGCGGTTTTGAATCCGCAGAAAGAATTGACATGTCAATTATTTCTGCGGATTCTGCTGCGGTTTACTGTCTCTTCCATTGTAGAGGTGATAAACCGCAGGGGAAAACCGCAGGTAAAACCGCAGGTCATTTTACCTGCGGTCTTACCTGCGGTTCCGCAGATAAAAAATCCGCAGACCGCAGCTTATTCGATAAGCGCTATAGCTATTTGGATAAGTGCTTATCCGAAGCTATTCGATCAACACTAGCGGTGACGTCAGTACCCGGCGACTGTGAACAGTACTCACATTACTTACTGCTATTCACAGTCGACAGGGCCGGATTCGCAGACCACTGGACTACGTCGGGTCTGCATGGGAACATTTTATGATATAAATTGGTGAATGAGGTACATGTTTTCATGTATTCAATTGTGGACTACGTCGGTTTCGGTGGACTACTGCGGATTCCCAGGACTATGTCGGACTTCCATGGCTCTTTTTTTTAAATTGGTGATCCAGGGGGAGTGTTTTTTCAAATAAACTATTTTTTGTGTGTGGTTTTAATTTTGATTACTGGGTTAGTAAGGAGGGTGTCTGATAGACACCTCTCCATTACTATCACCAAGGCTTGATGCCAGCTCTGATTTTTGGCAAATAAATAGGGACCTTTCCAGTCTGATAATACAGTATAAGCCCACAGCTGTTTTTTGCTTTATCTTGACTGGTTATCAAAAATTATTTACCGTATTTATACTAAAGGGTGCACGTTTATGTATATATGGGGGGCTTGTGAAATTATATATCTACAGGACATATACCGATTCTATCTATTCTACATACTGTATCTATTCTATATATATATCTATATTTTCTATTCTATGTATTCTATATAACCATCTAGTCTATATATCTTTTCTTCCTATCTATTTATCTATTCTATTCTGAGGGTCCTGGCAGTGAATTTACTATACTTGACTGATAACATTTCCTGGTTCTTTTGAGATACGTGCGTAAAAATCGGACGGCATACGCATGGTCCGTGTGCCATCCGATTTTTCACTCGCACCCATTGACTTGCATTGGTGAGTCCCATCCGATGATTTTACTTCTCATTCTGATTAGAGCTGAGGAAAAACTCGTAGATGAGCCATTGAATAATATTGTCAGAGTACAATGCAATGTTTTCTCCGTGTTATAGTGTGAGAGAACCTTTCAGGCCGCTGTCATACTTGTGAGAATCTCACACGAGTCTCGCATCTTAATACCCGGCACTGCCGCCGGCACTCGGGACCGGAGCGCTCAGCTACATGTATTTCTATCCAGCTGAGCGCTCCGGTCCCAAGTGCTGATGGCAGTGCCGGGTATTAAGATGCAAGACTCGTGCAAATTTCTCGCAAGTCTGACCCCGGCCTAAAGAGGATATCCAGTACTAAAATTACAATCAGGCCAAGGTTAGTGTTATAATTAAAACAAGACAGACCCCTACAGCCCTACATGTGCAGCAACAGAGATGTTTTTCTTTGAGCCGGACAATCTTCTAGTTCTCTTTTCTGGATCTTACAGAAAACAACTGCTGCTGCCAGTTACTGTAGCACTCATGAGATGTTCCATACTAGAAGAAAAATCAGTAAATGGGTATCTGTTTTTTGTTTTTTGTTTTTGTGCACCATTCCATGCTTGATTTTAATATAAAAGTATGCAGTGGAGAACTTCTTTAAACATTATATAATGAACTGGATAATAATAATGATAAAAATAATACAATTCTCTTAATAAATGCTATCCCTACAACTATAAATTTGTATCTCAAGTACTTGATCTGGAAGTAGTTAAGGCCCTGTCACACACAGAGAGATCGCTAGCGAGATCGCTGATTTTGTGATGCATCAGCGATCTCACCAGCGAGATCGCTGTATGTGACACGCATCAGTGACCGGCCCCTCTGCCGGGTATCGCTGATTGTGCAGGAACGTCCTGGGCCGTTTTTTGATCGTTGGTCTCCCGCTGGCCAGCACGCATCGTGTGGCAGCGGGAGAGCAACGATCAGCGAGGCTCCCAGCGCTGTAAGCAGACGCTGGGAGCTAGTATCCAAGGTAAATATCGGGTAACTAAGCTCGCACGTTGCTTAGTTACCAGCTGTGTACCTTGCATACCTGTGTGCTCGCGCTGGGAGATGGTATCCAAGGTACACAGCTGGTAACTAAGTGACGTGCGAGCTTAGTTACCCGATATTTACCTTGGATACCAGCGTCCTCGCTGGTGCTGATCGCTGGTGAAATCTGCCTGTTTGGTAGCTCACCAGTGATCATGTAGCGAGGCACCAGCGATCCTGACAAGGTCGTATCGTTGTCGGGATCGCTGGTGCATCGTTATGTGTGACCTTTATTCTAATTGGTGACCACCATTGCATTGACTTGAAGGACTCTTTATGATAATGTCTCTGTGTTTTTTGTATTATAATGAGCTGAGATAAATTTTGCATGGACATTCTTGATAGCACAGTTTTAAATTAGAATTTATTTATAAAACTAATAATAATAATAATAATAATAATAATAATAATAATAATAATAAAAACTAACTTAAATATTTGGGTAGCTATACCAGCAGTAACATGATGGTTTGATTCGTGAACATACTTGTAGATGCACAGAATTACTCATACTATCCCAAAAGAAGCCTAAAAAACCATAAAAGCATCCTACATCAGGTACCGACACTTTGGAGTTCACAATTAGTAGCTAATAATGTATTTTATTTGCGTAAAAAAATAAAAATATGTAACCCAAAAAGTACATGAATAATAACCTTTTTTAACTTTTATCCTACGCAATGTGCAAATGAATGTACGAGGCATAAACTGTAAAATTGTCATGTCCAGGTAATAAAAATGAATTAATCATAGCACTGATTCTGCTTGCATATGTCATAGAGGACAAATACCCCATTATTTGAAGTTTTTACGCTCGTCCTATTTTTTTTAAAGAATTTTAGTGATTTCTTTTAGTTTCCATTAGATTTTTCAGTATCAATATTAACCCCTTAAGCCCCAAGGGTGGTTTGCACGTTAATGACCAGGCCAATTTTTACAATTCTGACCACTGTCCCTTTATGAGGTAATAACTCTGAAACGCTTCCATGGATCCCGGTGATTCTGACATTGTTTTCTCGTGACATATTGTACTTCATATTAGTGGTAAAATTTCATTCAATTAACTTGCGTTTATTTGTGAGAAAAACGGAAATTTGGCGAAAATTTTGAAAATTTCGCAATTTTACAACTTTGAATTTTTATGCCCTTAAATAACAGAGATATAGCACACAAAAAACTGAATAAGTAACATTTCCCACATGTTTACTTTACATCAGCACAATTTTGAAACCAAAATTTTTTTTTGTTAGGAAGTTATAAGGGTTAAAAGTTGACCAGCGATTTCTCATTTTTGCAACACCATTTTATTTTTACGGACCACATCACATTTGAAGCCACTTTGAGGGGTCTATATGATAGAAAATACCCAAAAGTGACACCATTCTAAAAACTGCACCCCTTAAGGTGCTCAAAACCACATTCAAGAAGTTTATTAACCCTTTAGGTGCGTCACAGGAATTTTTTGAATATTTAAAAAAAATGAACATTTAACTTTTTTTCACTAAAAAAATACTTCAGGTTCAATTTTTTCTAATTTACCAAGGGTAACAGGAGAAATTGGACTGCAAAAGTTATTGTACAATTTGTCCTAAGCACGATAATACCTGATATGTGGGGGGGGGACCACTGTTTCGGCGCATGGCAGAGCTCAGCAGAGAAAGAGTGCCATTTGACTTTTTCAATGCAAAATTGGCTGGAATTCAGATCGGACGCCATGTCATGTTTGGAGAGCCCCTGATGTACCTAAACAGTGTAAACCCCCCCAAGTGACCCCATTTTGGAAACTAGACCCCCCAAGGAACTTATCTAGATATGTGGTGAGAACTTTCAACCCACAAGGGCTTCACAGAAGTTTATAACGTACAGCGGTACAATTAAAAAATCATATTTTTTCCACAAAAATTATCTTTTCACCCCCAATTTTTATTTTTCCAAGGGTAATAGGTCCCTAAAAGTTATTGTGCAATTTGTCCTCAGTACACTGATACCCCATATGTGGGTGTAAATGACTATTTGGGCACATGGCAGAGCTCGGAAGGGAAGCAGCGCCATTTGACGTTTTTGGCTGGAATGGAGATCGGACACCATGTCGCGTTTGGAAAGCCCCTGACGTACCAAAACAGTAGAATCCCCCCACAAATTACACCATTTTGGAAACTAGACCCCCCAAGAAACTTATCTAGATGTGTGGTGAGAATTTTGTACCCACAAGGGCTTCACAGAAGTTTATAACATACAGCCGTACAATTAAAAAATCATATTTTTTCCACAAAAACGATCTTTTCACCCTCAATTCTTATTTTTCCAAGGGTAACAGGACCCTAAAAGATATTGTGCAATTTGTCCTGAGTGCGCTGATACCCCACATGTGGGGGTAAACCACTATTTGGGCGCATGGCAGAGCTCGGAAGGGAAGCAGCGCCATTTGACGTTTTTGGCTGGAATTGAGATCGGACACCATGTCGCGTTTGGAAAGCCCCTGATGTACCAAAACAGTAGAAACCCCCCATAAATCACACCATTTTGGAAACTAGACCCCCCAAGGAACTTATATAGATGTGTGGTGAGCACTTTGAACCCCCCCAGTGCTTCACAGAAGTTTATAACGCCCGTGCGTGAAAATACAAAAATTGTATTTTTTCCACAAACATGATCTTTTAGTCACCAATTTTTTCATTTTCCCAAGGGTACAAGGAGAAATTGGACCCCAAAGTTGTTGTCCAATTTGTCCTGAGTACGCTGATACCTCATATGTGGGAGAAAACTACTGTATGGACACACGTCGGGGCTCGGAAGGGAAGTAGTGATGTTTTGGAATGCAGACTTTGATGGAATGGTCTGCGGGTGTCATGTTGCTTTTGGAGAGCCCCTGATGTACCTAAACAGTGGAAACCCCCCACAAGTGACCCCATTTTGGAAACTAGACCCCCTAAGGAACTTATCTAGATGTGTGGTGAGCACTTTGAACCCCCCAGTGCTTCACAGAAGTTTATAACGACCGGGCGTGAAAATAAAAATATCGTATTTTTTCAACAAACATCATCTTTTAGTACCCATTTTTTTTATTTTCCCAAGGGTAACAGGATAAATTGGACCCCAAAAGTTGTTGTCCAATTTGTCCTGAGTACGCTGACACCCCATATGTGGGAGAAAACTACTGTATGGGTACACGTCGGGTTTCGGAAGGGAAGTATTGACGTTTTGGAATGCAGACTTTGATGGAATGGTCTGCGGGTGTCATGTTGCCTTTGGAGAGCCCCTAATGTACCTAAACAGTGGAAACCCTCCACAAATGACCCCATTTTGGAAACTAGACCCCCTAAGGAACTTATCTAGATGTGTGGTGAGAACTTTGAACCCCCAAGGGCTTCACAGAAGTATATAATGCCCAGGCATGAAAATAAAAAAATCATATTTTTTTCACAAACTTGATCAATTAGTCTCCAATTTTTTTATTTTCCCAAGGGTAACAGGAGAAATTGGACCCCAAAAGTTGTTGTCCAATTTGTCCTGAGTACGCTGATACCTCATATGTGGGAGAAAACTACTGTATGGGCATATGTCGGGGCTCGGAAGGGAAGTAGTGACGTTTTGGAATGCAGACTTTGATGGATTGGTCTGCGGGTGTCATGTGCGTTTGGAGAGCCCCTGATGTACCTAAACTATTGAAACTCCCCACAAGTGACCCCATTTTGGAAACTAGACCCCCCACGGAACTTATCTAGATGTGTTGTGAGCACTTTGAACCAAGTGCTTCACAGAAGTTTATAATGCCTGGGCGTGAAAATAAAAAAATCATTTTTTTCCACAAAAATGATATTTTTGCCCCCAATTTTTTATTTTCCTAAGGGTAACAGGAGAAATTGGACCCCAAAAGTTGTTTTGCAATTTGTCCTGAGTACGCTGATACCCCATATGTGGGGGTAAACCACTGTTTGGGCGCATGGCAGAGCTTGGAAGGGAAGGAGCACCATTTGACTTTTTCAACGCAGAATTGGCTGGAATTGAGATCAGACACCATGTTGCATTTGGAGAGCACCTGATGTGCCCAAACAGTGGAAACCCCCCAATTATAACTCCAACCCTAACTCCAACACACCCCTAACCCTAATCTGAGCCCTAACCCTAGCCCTAACCCTAGCCCTAACCCTAACCCTAGCCCTAACCCTAATGGGAAAATGGAAATAAACACTTTTTTTTAATTTTATTATTTTTCCCTAACTAAGGGGGTGATAACGGGGGGTTTGATTTACTATTTATGGCGGTTTTTATGTTTGGCGGCTGTCGCACGCTAAAAGATGCTTTTTATTGTAAAAATAGTTTTTGCATCACCACATATTGAGAGCTATAATTTTTCCATATTTTGACCCACCGAGTCATGTGAGGTCTTATTCTTTGGGGGATGAGTTGACGTTTTTATCGGTATCATTTTTGGGCGCGTGACATTTTTTGATCGCTTTTTATTCCGATTTTTGGGACGCACAATGAACAAAAACCAGCGTTTCATGAATTTCTTTTGGGGGGGTGCGTTTACACCGTTCGGCGTGAGGTAAAATTGATAAAGCGGTTTTATTCTTCGCGTCGGTACGGTTACAGCGATACCTCATTTAGGTCGTTTTTTTATGTTTTGTCGGTTTTTTGCAATGAAAACAATTTTATATAAAAAATAATTATTTTTGCATCGCTTTATTCTGTGAGCTATAACTTTTTTATTTTTTTGTGGATGATGCTGTATGGCAGCTCGTTTTTTGCGGGACAAGATGATGTTTTCAGCGGTACTAAGGATATTTATATGCGTCTTTTTGATCGCGTGTTATTGCACTTTTTGTTCGGTGGTATGATAATAAATCATTATTTTTTGCTTCGTTTTTTATTTTTATTTTTTAAGGGGTTCGCTAAAGGGGTTAACTAATGGGACAGTTTTATAGGGCGGGTCGCTACGGACGCGGCGATACCAAATATTTGTACTTTTATTGTTTTTTCTTTTTTTTATTTTCAAAAAATGAATTTATTGGGGAATATTTTTTTTTTTTTTACTAATTTATTTAGCGATTTTTTTTAAATTATTTTTACACTTTTTTTTTTTTTTACTTCATTACATAGTCCCAGGTGGGACATCACTGTCCTGTGACAGATCGCTGATCTGTCACATCACAGATCACTGTGACAGATCAGCGATCTGTCACAGGCACTGCTGCAGACTTCCTCATGCCTGCGCTTTGCAGGCAGTGAGGAAGTCAGCTCCCTACAGGCCCCCGAAGGCCCCCGTCGCCATCTTGGATCCGGGGGCCTGTAGGGAAAGAGACCCACGCAGCAGCGCTGCACATTGCGCTGCCGTGGGGGGCTCAGGGAAGCACGGAGGGAGCCCCCTCCCTGCCGATGCTTCCCTTTAACTCCCGGTACACCGAGATCGTGTTTGGTCGCGGTGTACAAGGGGTTAACGTGTCGGGGGCGGTCCGTGACCGTCCCGACACATTGTGCCGGGTGTCAGCTGTGATAATCAGCTGACACCCGGCCGCGATCAGCGGCGCTCACCACGTGGGCGCCGCTGATCGCATTAGACGTACTATCCCGTCCTTGGGAATTAAGTCCCAGGGCACATGGACGGGATAGTACGTCTAATGGCAGAAAGGGGTTAAAATAACTACTGAACTCTTGCAATTTACCAGAATAGACACTATTCTGTAGAGATCAATTTTGAGCAGTCATCACCTTATTATCATGGACAGGATTACATCTATACATGGCAGAAAAGACACCATTCACAAGAGAAGGTGGTTATAGCTCACCTTCACCCCTTCCTACACAGGTCACAGAGCTTGCCTAGAATACTCTCCCTTAGAGATCAGTAAGCATCTCCTATGCCCATGTGTCTGCTGTAAAGTATATCTCCGAATGCTGTTAATAATAGTTCAAGCAAGATGGCCTCCCCATAATCATGTACGCAAAATAGAATAAAATACATCTACAATTACATTAAAAAATATATATATAAAAATAAATATGTATCAGTGTTTGGTTTTAATTGGTAAACATACCGTACATTGCCAAAAAATTAAATTAAAAAAAAAATTCTTTAGCGCATATAATTTTTTGGCAGTTGGTGTAAAATTTTCTTTTAACGACTGATAGATGATATTTTGACTCCTTCCTCGATGGTAATAATGAAATGAAAAGAACTAACAGAATTTTTCAAATTATATGACCAGAGGTTCACAAGTAGGATCGTGACCTAAAGCACTAACCATAGCATGGAAGTTTGGATCCTCACAAGACATTGGTCTGAAAAGCCTGAGAAGGTCAAGGCAGTCCCCACGTGACTCCCCGCTACAAGCATCGGCAGGATTATATTGTGAAGCACATTTTTGAATAACCAGGTTTATTCACAATACATGCTCCCATATATATGTTTACTAGACATATATTTATACAGTGGGGAAAATAATTATTTGATGCACTGCCGATTTTGCAAGTTTTCCCATCTACAAAGAATGGAGAGGTCTGTAATTTTTTACCATAGCTACACGTCAACTGTGAGACAGAATATAAAAATAAAGCACAGAAAATAACATCATATGATTTTAAAATAATTAAATTGCATTTTATTGCATGAAATAAGTATTTGATCACCTACCAGCCAGCAAGAATTCTGACTCCAACAGACCTGTTAGTTTTTCTTTAAGAAGCCCTCCTACTCTGCACTAATTATCTGTATTAATTGTACCTGTTTGAACTCTTTACCTGTATAAAAGACACCTGTCCAGATACTCAATCACATTGCATCTTCTCCACCATGGCCAAGACCAAAGAGCTGTCTAAGGACTTAGTAACACACTACACCGTCATGGATTAAAATCCTGCAGGGCATGTAAGGTCCCCCTGCTCACACTATAACAAGTCAATACCCGTTTGAAGTTCACCAGTGACCATCTGGATGATCCAGAGGAGGAATGGGAGAATGTATGTGGTAAGATGAGGCCAAAATAGAGCTTTTTAGTATCAACTCCACTGTGTTTGGAGGAAGAAAGAAGGATGAGTACAACCACAAGAACACAGTCCCGACCGTGAAGCATGGTGGGGGAAACAATATACTTTGGGGGTGCTTTTCTGTAAAGGGGACAGGACATCTGCACCGTATTGATGGAAGGATGGATGGAGTCGAGTATGGATGAAATGGAAACTTTTTGGCCAACAACCTCCTTCCCTCAGTAAGAGCATTGAAGATAGGTCATGGCTGGGTCTTCCAGCACGACAGTGACAAAATTACACAGCCAGGGCAATTAAGGAGTGGCTCTGAAAGAAGCATTCTAAGATCTTGAGAAGATCTGTATGGAGGAGTGGGATAAAATCCCTGCCTGCGGTGTGCGCAAACTGGGTCAAGAACTACAGGAAACGTCTGACCTCTGTAATTGCAAACAAAGGTTTCTGTACCAGATATTAAGTTCTGTTTTTCTATTGTATCAAATACTTATTTCATGCAATAATATGAAAATTGATTATGTAAAAATCATACAATGTGATTTTCTGGATTTTCTTAGGTTCTGTCTCTCACAGTTGAAGTGTACGCATAAAAATTACAGACCTCACCATTCTTTGTAGGTGGGAAAATTTGCAAAATCGGCAGTGTATCAAATACTTATTTTCCCCACTGCACATATTTATGTATACATATACTTGTGTATACATTGCTGGCATCCTCAGCCATCCAATGCCTGCAACATCATGAAGCCTATTAACTAGGACTCATGCGATGTCATGATGTTGAAAACCGCAAGAGTGGTGACTTCAAAGATCTGGCTGCCATGGAAAAGCCTAGAGCTGATATGTTTGTGCTTTGTGAAGATAAAACGCTAATAAGAATGGCAGATAAAAGCTAATAAAAGAGAGTTGATTAAGGACAGTTTGTGTGCATGTGCATGGCTAAACCTGAGACGTGGAAGCCAGCATAACTTGTTCATCATGAAGCATTGGTGGGGTGAAGATTGGAGCAGACTCCTCACAAGAGAATGTCCTCAGGCTGGAGGCCAGAGTAGCTTGTTCATTAGGGGTCCATCATTAGACTGGAGGCCAGAGAGGCTCGTTCATCAAGGGGGCATCATCAGGCTGGAGGCCAGAGTGGCTTCTTCATTAGGAAGTGTTGTCAAGCTGGAGGCCAGAGTGCCTTTTTCATTAGGGAGTGTCGCCAGGCTTAAGGCCAGGCTGGCTTGTTAATTAGCGGGTTATCATCAGGCTAGAGGCTAGAATGGCTTTTTCATTAGGTGGTCTTCATCCGGTTGGAGGCCAAAGTTGCTTTCTATTAAGGGGGCATTGCCAGGCTGGAGGCCAGAGTGGCTTGCTCATTAGGAAGTGTTGGAAAGCCGGAGGCCACAGTGGCTTGTTAATTAGGAAGTGTCGCCAGACTGGAGGACACGGTGGCTTGTTCATTAAGAAGGGTCGCCAGACTGGAGGCAAGGGTGGCTTGTTCATTTTGGTGTCAACAATCACCAGCCTGGAGGCCAGAGTGTCTTGTTCATTAAGGGGTAATTGTCAGGCTGTTGACTACAGAGGCTTGTTCATACTGAGAAAAAGAAGGTTGCCTGGAGGCAAGATTAAGTGACACGGGGTCCTGTGCACACCCTGCAAAGTAGGATACCGGTGCACTTTCAGGAACCCCACAGATGTGAGGTGCTGTTTTAATATAATATGTCAGGGTTTGGAGATTGTCACTAGGAAGCAAACAAGGAATCCATAATCACGATCTTACGACCAGGACATACGATATGGTGGCAGATTTAAGAAAACCATCTTAAAGAAAATCTAACTTTGTTGCCGATATCTAGTAATAGTACAGCTTTCATTTTACAGGAACCATGCACAACATGAACTAAGGTGTTATTAAATGCTATGGATACAAACACATTTTCAATTAGACAGTATCATAAATTTCCCCCACTGTGCATATGCTTTATTTAAAAGTAAGATTACGCAAACAATATTTAAATACTTAAAGGGGTTGTCTATTTTATCTTTATTTTAACAAATGTATTCGAGACATAATTTTGTGCCACCTACTAATATAAAAGTATTAAATATTTACTAGGAAAAAAAACAAAATGAGCATGTACCATGTAGCAAGTAAATAGTAATAGTACATGTTAATACCATAGGGTACTTAATACTATTTTGATCAAAAAAACGTAAAAGACATTCCAACGCGACAAGGTGTTACACAATTGGGACAGTTCTATCCTGACTCTAGCATTAAAACCTTATCTTGTCTCAGCCAACCTCAACGTAGATAAGGGCAGAACAGGGCAGTGACCAGACCTGTCCATCAGCTTCCTCCAAAGGAGATTAATAATTGTCAAAAAATGATGTCCCCAGCACATGTTGTAAAATATAAAGTCAAAAACACCTATAAATGTACTTGATAAAACAAAGTTATATCACCATTCAGAATGTAGGATGAGCCCATTTTGAGGACCATAGTAAGTTTCTTTCTGGGAAACAATCTAGTAGAAACCTTGTATGATTTATTTTTGACAAGACAAATAATACAAGACAGTCAGAAATCAATATCACATTATACATAATGTACTTAGACAATAAAAGCAATAAAAACCCCACAAATACCCTTTGTCCTTAAGCTTCCTTCTTTTAATTAAAAAAAAAAAACTTTTGTGAAGTGTTTATAAATACAGGGACTGTTGTGTAACAAGTCACAATGAAGCAACACACTGAGAATCAAAAGATCTTTTGTAAAAGATTGCCAAAATATACATAGTCAAGATGATGGTTGACCTTGAAGCTACCTGTGTCACACGAGCTCTTATTTTGTCCGATTTTGAGGGCTGGGATGGAATGTACAGTGGGTTGTTTTAAGCATCATATGCTCAGTTGTAGGAACCTGCTTAGAGAATATGTCCCATTTTCCCACTAATATACAGTGAGGGCCAACTAGATGAGAGTGCATACTCCTGACTTCCCCTCGCTGCCACTCATGTATCTCCCAGAGCTTTCCCTGTTGGGGTCATTAAGCTCATCAAATAGTCCACTGTCAATTATTTCCTGCTGCCAGCTAATTGGTATTGCGCCAGTAGAAAATCTCTTGAAGAATTTGGCATCTTTCTCATCAAATTCAATCCCTCTGATCTCAGAGAAATCAGCTATATCTGCAATGTCCTTGGCATAGACCACAGATGGGTCTGGTACAAATGGCGGGTCCACCATTCCGGCCTCCAGCCTTTGGAAGTTTATCGATTTAAAGAAGTTATGTTTTCTTGGGTCATCATCCTTGCTTCTGTAAGAGATTACATAACACATCAGTGTAAAAGACAGTTAAAATGGCAGGAAAGCAGCTTGTAAAAAAAATTATGTCTATGGCCTAATCACCATGTTAGTGTACTCATTCTCCATGAAAGTGAAGGTTAACCTTGATGGAGGTTAGATTAGTATAGATGGTGATGCAGGACAGTTCTGAATTTCCTCCTATCTTACACACATGATACAATAATATGTTATGTTATATGGGTCCTATGGTTTTTTGAATATTAACCACAGGTTTTCATTGGGATTGAGATCTAGAGAATTTCCTTGCCATTAACCCAAAATTTGAATGTTTTGATTGCTAAGCCACTTAGTTATCACTGTTACCTTGTGACATGTTCTACATCATGCTGGAAAAAGCATTGTTCATCACCAAACTTCTACTGGATCATTGGGACAATTTGTTCCTGGATCCCATTCTTTATTCATGACAATGTTCTTAGGCAAAATTGTGAGTGAGCCTACTTCCTAGGATGAAAAGCCAGGGAGCCCTCACCTTTTTTTCTCCAGACAATCATCTTCTAGAAAACATCAAGGGCAGGCTTACAGTAATTACACGTATTGGACTGCGAAAGGCTGGTTAGCACTATCATGAGTTCTGTGTCAGTAAAGTATCCTGAGACCATTCATGAGTGAGGCTGATTTTCACACAAGGTAGTGGACTCACTAACTATTTTGCCTAAGGCTAGTTTCACACTAGCGTTTAAACGACGTGCGCACGGCGCCGCTAAGCCACGCCCCCTGCCGGCTCCCTGCCCGCCCCTTCCTGTTATCGCCTCCTCCGAGCGCAGAGGGCTGCATGCGTTATGCGCACCCTATCTTTAGCATAGGGTGCGCAGGCCGTGCGCAACTATGAATATAGCGTGCACTGCGCATTTTTGGAGGAGCGCCGTGCACGCCGAACGCAGCATGTTGCATTTTGGCGCGCACGGCGCACATTCAAAAATGCGCAGCGCACGCTATATTCATAGTTGCGCACGGCCTGCGCACCCTATGCTAAAGATAGGGTGCACATAACGCATGCAGCCCTCTGCGCTCGGAGGAGGCGATAACAGGAAGGGGCGGGCAGGGAGCGGCAGGGGGCGTGGCTTAGCGGCGCCGTGCGCGCGTCGTTTAAACGCTAGTGTGAAACTAGCCTAAGAACAATATTATGAATAAAGATGGTATCCAAACATCCTCTAAAAGCAACTTCTCCCATTGATCTAGGAGCAATTGAGTCATGAACAATGCTCCTTCTAGCATCATGGAGACCATGTCATAACGCAAAACTGATAACTAAGTGGCTTGGTGAACAAAACATTGATATTTTGGGTCCTTGGCTAGGAAAATTCAGAAATCTCGATCACTGAGAACCTGTGGTCAATTTTTAAAAAGTGGTGGGCAAACTAAAACACAGAAATAGTGATAAACTTTAAGCACTTATTATCAATCACTACTTGGTCCAGAAGCTGATATCCAGATGCTAGGGCAAATTGCAGAAATATTGAAAAACAAGGGTCAACACAGGAAATACTGAGTCTTTCCTTCTTGAATGTTAGCTACAAATTTATTTACATTTTTCCAGAAAATGACATTTTTTTAATTTATCCGAAATCTAAACTGACAGCTTTTCCAGCGTAGAGGAGAGGCTACCGTAAGACATTTTACAACTTAAATAGGATCCTATAAATTATTTCTGAAGAGTTGTATACATGGATGCATTTTGGGCATTGGCCCAGGTCTATTGATTTTGGACTGCTGATCTGAGTCCAGGTGGGTGTGAAATCCTTGTTCTGATTACAGCATATATGGATGTTTGGAAAGATTACACTGTTAGGTAGACTCATGGTACAGAGATAAGACTGAAGCAATAAGCACACTTGCTTCATGGCATCTGTATACAATGTAGAACCTGACTTCTGACGCCAACAACACCTGACAGACCGGGTTTTTAGACCTCAGATTAACGTCATCTATATAAATTAATAATAATTAGAAATATTGATCACATCCATACCTTTATTGTATAAGGTGATGCCCCAGTTTAGTAGAAGCCCATCGTCAAATTTTTATGCCAAGTATTCCCAAGTACTCTTTCTCTACCTATCGTCGGCCTCATGTCAGTGATTGACATGTCCTTCTTCTCTGTGACCTATTCCTTGAGATCTCAGGCAAGCCCCAACATTCCTGGCAGCAGCACATGTACAGTAAGCTCCTGATGACAGCTGAGCCCCAATGCAGAAGGCGTGTCAGTCAGAGGCGCTGAGCAGTGACTGAACCGATGCCCACGCCGCCCCCCCATGACTGATCCCTCGCCCCTTGGGCCCTGACTGACGCTGGCTCTGCATTGAGGATCAGCTGTCAGTCAGGGTCAGGGTTGCGGTTTCAGTCATGAGAGTGGCGCTAGCACTGATTCAGTGACTGCTCTAAGTTTACAGAGCGGCGGCTGTAACCGCACCCCCGACCCTGACTGACACTACCTCTGCATTGAGGCTCAGCTGTCAGTGAGGCCAGGGGTACTGAACTGGCATCACCCCCGTGACTGAAATGGGATCGCTGCTGGGAAGAATAAAGTTAATTTTCTCCCTGCAGCGTTAGGTTAAGTGCAGGTGCCGGCCAGCAATATAATGATATTAACCTGCAGATTAGCCCCATATCTGCAGGTTAATTAGGTTTTTTCTGGTGACAGGTTCCCTTTAATGAAAAGGGTCCCTAAACTTTAGGGCTGACAGCGGGTCACCGTATATGATTAAAGACTGCGATAACCCAGATGCCAATTTATTCATACATTTCCAGCAGAAATAATATTGGAACTCCACAATGCAGTTTTCTGATAAAAGATGCCTCAGAATTGTTCTTTTATAGAGAACAGAGTCACTAGAGGTTGCAGGTCCTCCTTAACCCCTTCACCGCCCAAGCTTGTTTTCACCTTCATGGCCAGACCAAATTTTACAATTCTGACCAGTGTCACTTTATGAGGTACTTCATGATAGTGGTAAAAATTTTTCAATAGGACTTGAATTTATTTGTAAAAATACTGGAAATTTGGTGAAAATGTTGAAAATTTTACAATTTTCAAACTCTGAACTCTTATGCCCTTATACCAGAGAGTTATGTTACACAAAACAGTTAATAAATAACATTTATCACATGTCTATGTTCCATCTGCATTATTTTTTTAAACATACAGTATATATTTTTGTTAGGAAGTTAGCTGGGCTAAAAGTTCACCAGGAATTCCTCATTTTTGCAATAAAATTTACAAATCCATTTTTTTAGGGACCACATCACATTTGAAGTGACTTTGGGGGGCCTATATGACAGAAAATACCCAACCGTGACTCCTTTCTAAAAACTGCACCCATCCAAGTCCTGAAAACCATATTCAAGAAGTTTTTTAACCCCTCAGGTGCTTCAAAGGAATTAATGAAATGTGGAAGGAAAAAAATGAACGGTTTATTTTTTTTCACAAAAGTACTTTACTTTAGCCCCAAACTTTTTATTTTCACGAGGATAACAGGAGAAAATGCACACTACAATTTATTGTACAATTTCTTCTGAGTACAACGATACCAAATATGTGGAGGAAAACTACTGTTTTGGCGCACAGCATGCCTTGGAAGAAAAGGAGAACCATTTGACTTTTTGAAAGCAAAATTTGCTGGAGACATTAGAGGACACATTTGGAGAGCCCCGGATGTGCCTAAACAGTGGAAACCCCCACAAGTGACTCCATTTTGGGAACTACACCTCTCATGGAATGTATCTAGATGTTTGGTGAACACTTTGAACCTCCAGGTGCTTCACAGAAGTTTATAATATAGAGTCGTGAAACTAAAAAAATCAAAAAAATCATATTTTTCTCACAAAAATGTTTTTAGCCCCAAATTTTTACATTTTTACAACGGTAACAATTTTTTGTACTATTTCTTCTGAGAACGTCAATACCCCATCTGTGGAGGAAATCTACTGTTTGGGCGCATAGCAGCCTTCAGAACGGAAAGAGCCCCATTTGACTTTTTGAACTCAAAATTTGCTGGAATTGTTAGCAGACGCTATCTTGCACTAGAAGAACCCCTGATGTGCCTAAACAGTGGAAACCCCTCACAAGTTATGCCATTTTGGGAACTATACCCCTTAAGGAATTTATCTAGATGTGTAGTGCGCACTTTGAACTCCCAGGTGCTTCACAAAAGTTTATAACTTTGAACTGTGAAAATTTTTCATTTTCAAGATCATAACAGGAGCAAAAATGCACCATACAGTTTGTTGTGCAATTTTTCTCAAGTATGCTGATACCCCATATATGGGGAAAAACTACTTTTGAGGCACAGTGCAAAGCTCAAAAGGGAAGGAGTGCAATATTAAAGTTCAGATTTTGCTGGAATGGTTTCAGGGTGCCATGTCACATTGGCAGAGCCCCTGAGGAGGCAGATCAGCAGAAACCCCCACATAACTGACATTATTTTATAAACTACACCTCTCAATTAATTCACATAGGGGTGTAGTGAGCATGTTGATACTACATGTGCCTCACAGAAATTTGTACCATTGGGCAGTGAAGAAGGAATAATTACTTTTTAACACTAAAATGCTGTTTAAGCTCTGAATATTTAATTTTTAAAAGGGCTAATAGGAAAAAATGGACCTCACAATTTGTTGTGCAATTTCTCTCGAGTGTGCCCATACCCTACGTGTAATTCGGAACTACTTTTGAGGCACAGTACAAATATCAGAAAGGAAGAAGCGGCATATTATAGTGCAGATTTAACTGCTATGGTTTGTGGGTTCCATGACCCACTGGGAGAGCCCCTGAAGTGCCAGAACAACAGAACCCGACCATTAGTGACCCCATTTTAAAAACAACACCTCTCAATGAATTCATCTGAAGGTGCAGTGATCATATTGACACCATGGCTGTGTCACAGGAATTTACGCCATTGAACAGTGAAGAAAAAATAATTACATTTATATCATAAAATTTTGTTTTAACGCCAGATTTTTCATTTTCACAAATGGGTAAAAATGGCACCAAAATTTGTCACCCAATTTCTGCTGAATGTGGCAATATCGCAAATATGGCTGTATAGTACTGCGTAGCCACACAGTGATACTCATGAGGATCTATTTTCTCTGGAGCTCAGATTTCCCTAGAATAATTTGCAGACTCCATATATAGAGACCCTAAGTGTTAAAAGTGCAGAATACCTGTCACGGGGATACCGTGACAAAGAGGGGTCAGAAGAAAGCAGCGTCTGGTTACATGAAATCCTACACTGATTAAAACTGCTTCATTTGGTTTTGAGAGAGCAAAATTCCCATTATTTCTTTTGGAGGACGAGAGTCATTTGTCTTTTCCAGAGACTTTGTACTACCGGTAACGTGGAAGCCCCCTATATTTCCATTGACAGATGAAAGACCTGAGTGGGGACTTGCTTTTTTCATGGATTGAGTTGAAGCCTCTATTAGGAACATTTTACAGAACATTTGGGATCACATTTATCCGGCGCTCTACGCTGACCATTTACTTTGGGGGTTTCATCTAAATATTCTAATGATGTGATTCAGATGAAATCCCCGAGGGATCCATCCATTATAATGAGGCAGCAGAGTTACTCTGGCCTCTGTTCAGCAATGTCCTTCTTTTCAGAAATGCACAAAGCTGTGGTGGACCACGCTTGCATGCATGCCTAAAAAGACAGAGACCAGCACATCACAAGCCAGACAGCGTCCTCAGTACCTCCATTTGCCTCAATGTAGAGAATCTTCCACTGGAGATTCTATCTGAATCAAGTATTTCAGAGCTTTACACCGAAACCCTGGTGTAATTGTTCAGCACAGAGAGCATAATAAATGTGCGCTGAGTCTTACTGTCTTACTGCAATCTTTGGAAAGCAGAATGAACAAATAAACAGCAGGTCAAGAATTGGTTTTAATTATTTTTTTACGTTGTTCCTCGCGCAGTATAAGTGATTAGATGACTTTATTTTTCGGGTAGGTGACATTACAACGATACCAGATTTATATTGTTTTTTTTATGTTTAGCTGCTGTCACAAACAAAAAACATCGCTTAGCGTGTATCGCCATAATTTGAGAGCTATACGTTTTCCATATTTCTTCCGACAATAGTCATGCTGGGGTTTGTTTTTTGCAGGATGAGGTTGACGTTTTTAACTGTACCATTTTCGAGCACATGACAGTCGTTGATCACTTTCTGTTCCAATTTTTGGGAGGCAGAATTATCAAAAAACAGCAATTCAGGAATTGTTTTTTGGGGGTGGGTGGGGAGCTTTATGCCATTCCGCGAGAGGTAAAATTGATAAGGCAGCTTTATTCTTCGGGTCAGTACGATTACAGCGATACCACATTTATAGCATTTATTTATGTTTTGGTGCTTTTACATTATAAAAACTATTTTATAGAAAAAAATAAGTATTTTTGCATCTCTGTATACTGAGAACTATAACTTTTTTATTTTTCCGCTGATGGAGATGTATGGAGGCTTGTTTTTTGCATGACAAAATTACATTTCCAGCCATACAATTTTTATTTACAATCATCTTTTTGATCGCGTTTTAATCCACTTTTTGTTTGGCGGTATGATGAAACAGTAGTTTTTTTACTTTTATTTTTTACAGTGTTCACTGAAGGGTTTAACATGTCTGACAATTTTATTGGTCAGGTTGTGTTGGATGCAGCAATACCAAACGTGTACTTTTTCATGTACATAAAAATACTTATTTTTATGGGTACAATATATACTTTTTTTATTTTGTGATTTTCTTAAATATTTTTACAATTTTTTTTTTCTTTTTTCCTAAAATTTTTCTTTACTTAGTCCCTCTATCTGTCACTTCAGCTCTCACACAAGCTTCTTAGAGCAGGCTCTGTGCATGTCTAACAAGCTTGCTAGAACCTGGTGACCCAGATGTGGTCAAGACGACCTTGAGTCACCATTGCAACGATTGGGCTCTCGTAATGATGTCATGGAGGCATCGACTGGAGGGGGGAGGGACCTCCCTCTCTCTCTCTGCCTTCTAAATGCTGCAATCGATATTGACATGGGCACCTCTCCTGGCATTGAGAGCCGGGTATCAGACGTTATATATGCTGAACACCCGGCGGCAATCGCACGCGCACATCTACTGTGCACGCAATATCGCCAGGACGTTTCCATATGTACAAGGTCGGGAAGTCCTTCCCAACCTGAACAGGTCATGAATGGGTTAAAGGTTATTGCTTTGGAGTTCTTAAACAAAAATAATACCCAAGGCAGACATAAGAAATATTCCATGTTAGCCACTTATTGGCAAATGCATTAAACTAGTATATTTTAAGATTCAAGATTGGCAATTCTTACACTCTAGAGGTCATGAAAACTTATTTATACTCGTACTCTGCCCTTTGTTGTTTATGGTAGCTCCACTCAACATCAATTTGGGCCTTTTTAGCAAAGTGATAATGGGGGCAACAGAAGAGGTGATGGATATTTTTTTTAACACTGTGGTAAATGGTTGCTCAATCAAATTCTCCTAAAATAGTGAAGAACTCTTTACCACCAATTCCATCTCTGATGTCCTTGCAACTTGCTGCTATGTGTGAATTTGGCAGAGAGGTGGTAGGGTAAGTCCATAACCTCATATTTTAGTAGCCCATAATCTACTATGACAACCAGTACCAGCACAAAGATTTCACAGCCTTGCATTTCTAGATCTTGCTTAATGTCTTGGCTTTTTACATATACTGTATAATTACATAAAGTTTTATTGTTGAATCTATTTTTATTGAAAAAAAAAAAAAACAAGTAGACAAGGAAAAACATATAAGATAGCAAAGGTTATACACCAAACTGTACTATATCACTGTATAGATAATCTCGTATAGAGTCAGCATATCTTCTGTGCTTCTCGGTAGAGTGAGTCTTGGTTTATATACAAATGCACAACCATTTACAAGACTCAGACCGAGTAGATAGTATTATAGATTGGTCAACTCAATTATATAAACATTCATTATACATTCCTTGCTTATATGCAATAAAGCAGACTGAAGAGTTGTCTTCCTCTCCTACTATCTTTCGATACATTAGTAATATAGATGAGCAGGTGCAATAAACAATAACTGCAAACATTCAAAACGCTCTCTTTATATGCATCAGCATACATAAAGTTTTATGTGTTTATTGTGTTTTTTTTTCTACCATGTAGTTTAGTTTACTCTTTCTCCATCTAATGGCAGAGCAGTGTTATCTCAATAGGTGAAAAATCTTACAAATTAACACATTTTCCAGCCCGACTCAAATATATATTATATATAGATATATATACAGTGCCTACAAGTAGTATTCAACCCCCTGCAGATTTAGCAGGTTTACACATTCGGAATTAACTTGGCATTGTGACATTTGGACTGTAGATCAGCCTGGAAGTGTGAAATGCACTGCAGCAAAAAAGAATGTTATTTCTTTGTTTAATTTTTTTTTAAATTGTGAAAAGTTTATTCAGAGGGTCATTTATTATTCAACCCCTCAAACCACCAGAATTCTGTTTGGTTCCCCTAAAGTATTAAGAAGTATTTCAGGCACAAAGAACAATGAGCTTCACATGTTTGGATTAATTATCTCTTTTTCCAGCCTTTTTTTGACTATTTAAGACCCTCCCCAAACTTGTGAACAGCACTCATACATGGTCAACATGGGAAAGACAAAGGAGCATTCCAAGGCCATCAGAGACAAGATCGTGGAGGGTCACAAGGCTGGCAAGGGGTACAAAACCCTTTCCAAGGAGTTGGGCCTACCTGTCTCCACTGTTGGGAGCATCATCCGGAAGTGGAAGGCTTATGGAACTACTGTTAGCCTTCCACGGCCTGGACAGCCTTTGAAAGTTTCCTCCCGTGCCAAGGCCAGGCTTGTCGGAAGAGTCAAGGCTAACCCAAGGACAACAAGGAAGGAGCTCCGGGAAGATCTCATGGCAGTGGGGACATTGGTTTCAGTCAATACCATAAGTAACGTACTCCACCGCAATGGTCTCCGTTCCAGACGAGCCCGTAAAGTACCTTTACTTTCAAAGCGTCATGTCAAGGCTCGTCTACAGTTTGCTCATGATCACTTGGAGGACTCTGAGACAGACTGGTTCAAGGTTCTCTGGTCTGATGAGACCAAGATCGAGATCTTTGATGCCAACCACACACGTGACGTTTGGAGACTGGATGGCACTGCATACGACCCCAAGAATACCATCCCTACAGTCAAGCATGGTGGTGGCAGCATCATGCTGTGGGGCTGTTTCTCAGCCAAGGGGCCTGGCCATCTGGTCCGCATCCATGGGAAGATGGATAGCACGGCCTACCTGGAGATTTTGGCCAAGAACCTCCGCTCCTCCATCAAGGATCTTAAGATGGGTCGTCATTTCATCTTCCAACAAGACAACGACCCAAAGCACACAGCCAAGAAAACCAAGGCCTAGTTCAAGAGGGAAAAAATCAAGGTGTTGGAGTGGCCTAGTCAGTCTCCTGACCTTAACCCAATTGAAAACTTGTGGAAGGAGCTCAAGATTAAAGTCCACATGAGACACCCAAAGAACCTAGATAACTTGGAGAAGATCTGCATGGAGGAGTGGGCCAAGATAACTCCAGAGACCTGTGCCGGCCTGATAAGGTCTTATAAAAGACGATTATTAGCTGTAATTGCAAACAAGGGTTATTCCACAAAATATTAAACCTAGGGGTTGAATAATAATTGACCCACACTTTTATGTTTAAAATTTATTAAAATTTAACTGAGCAACATAACTTTTTGGTTTGTAAGATTTATGCATCTGTTAATAAATCCTGCTCTTGTGTGAAGTTTGAAGGCTCTAACTTATTTGCATCTTATCAAACCTGCTAAATCTGCAGGGGGTTGAATACTACTTGTAGGCACTGTATATATATATATAATTGCCTTAAATTGTCATCCACTTCCGTCTGGATGTCCCCAAAACCCACAATCTACTGCGCCGCACCGGAAGTATGCCGACCGCCATTTTGGTACACCCAAGTGATGCTGCTCAGATCCAGGACGCAACTGCGATCCGGAGCGCAGCTGAGATCCCGATGGCGCTTGGATCCAGGCCACCGCTGCGATCCCACCCGCCCCTGGGATCCCAGCTACCGCTCAGATCCAGGCCACCACTGCGATCCCAATGGGATCCCAGCTGCCGCTCGGATCCTGGCTGCCGCTGCGATCCCGTCCGCTGCTGGGATCCCGACCGCCGCTGGAATCCCGGCCGCTGCTTGGATCCCAGCCGCCGCTGCGCATCTTTACACCTGCTCTTCCCCTAAGGGAACTTTCTCAACTATCTTCAAATCTCCCACTCTTTCTCTAAGCTCCGCCCACTCGCTGTTCCCATTGGCTGCTCTACATCACTCCACTTTCTAAGCTCCTCCCTGAAGTTTTCTTAGTTCATATTAAAAATTATACAAAACATCCAAAAGCGATACACTACTAACGCGATTCTGATGTGTGTACTGTCAGTAGTGTTTCGCTTTTGGACTATAACTGATGTTTTGTGGAATTTTTAATATGAACTAATAAAACCTCAAGAATTTTGGAGTCAGAAAAGCATTCAACCAGTTCTCACTAAACCCACTCTACGACCCACTTGACTGGTCATTACAGTATAAATATATCACATGAATTACTAAACCAGATCTCACACTTTGCACTGACGAGGGGCAGTACCCCGAAACACAGTGTCTGCAAATTGAGATTCTGGCTTGGCTTTTATCCTAAGTCATGTAACAAGGCTCGTTAAAGCGTCGACATTGACTTTTAGGATTGCTACTTCCAATAGGTGGCACTAGCGTTCTAGTCCTCTTCCTCTCTGAAGAGACAATTTGCATAATTAGCATATTTCCCAGAGGAGCAATGCGGCTTTAAGTCTCCTCATCTCGACATGCTTAGCATGTCATTCTCCGCAAGGAGAAATGATAGTTCTTGGATATCGGTCAGACGCCTCTCTCCCAGCCAAACCAGATCTCACACTTTGCACTGACGAGGGGCAGTACCCTGAAACACAGTGTCTGCAAATTGAGATTCTGGCTTGGCTTTTATCCTATGTAACAAGGCTCGTTAAAGGGTCGACATTAACGTTTAGGATTGCTACTTCCAATAGGTGGCACTAGAGTTTTAGTCCTCTTCCTCTCTGAAGAGACAATTTGCATAATTATGAAATACTATAAAACAATGGAATTTTGTAAAAATTGTAATAAATGATATCGGGAATAAAATTAATAATTTAAATACTTAATTAACTTTAAAAAAAATTCTAATTTAACTTAGAAAGGTACAATAATACAATAAACTGAACATACAATCCAATTAAGGCTGCGAGTTTGAGTTCGCAGATCCTCTCTGTCTGATACCTACTGCACCCTCTACTGGGGAAAAATGTAAATTTGGTGCACAGGCCCGAAAAACAGACTCAAGCAATTTACTTTTGCCATTGATAAATATAACCTATTTGCCCCTCAGCTATACTTCTTGAGAAGCTGTTATTTGGGAAAATGTAGATATGCGTCTAGCAGACATGCAGTACTGTACAAAAGTTTTAGGCTGGTGTGGAGAAAATGATCAAATTAAGAATGCTTTCAAAAACAGATGTGCTAAAAGATTGTTTTAGCCATTATTTAGCAAAATGTGAAGTGAATAAACAAAAGAGAAATCTAAATGAAATCAATATTTGGTGTCACCACCTTTTAAAACAGCATCAACTCTTTTAGATATACTTACACGAAGATTTTGAAGGAACTCGGCAGTGAGGTTGTTCCAAACATCTTGGAGAACCAACTACAGATATTATGTGGATTTCTCTTCTGCAAATCCTTCTGTGTCTTCATGTAATCCCAGACAAATCCAATGATGTTGACATCAGGGCTCTGTGACGGCCATATTATCACTTCCAGGATTCCTTGTTCTTCTTTACTCTGAAGATAGTTTTTAATGACATTAGCTGTATTTTTGGGGTCGTTGTCCCGTTGCAGAATAAATTCGGAGATGCCTTCCTCATGGTATTTATATGATGAATGAGTATTTGCATGTATTTCTCAGGAATGAGGACTCCATTAATCCTGACCAAAATCTCAACTCCATTTGCTGATATGCAGCCCCAAGCTTGCAAGGAACCTCCACCATGGCTCATTGATGACTGCAGACACTCATTATTACTGTACTGCTCTCCGGCCCTGCTTTCTGTTTTAGCCAAATATTCCTCATTTTTATTCATCAGCCCAATGGCCTCCGTTGCCATTTTTCCTGTTCCCATGTTTTCATGCATAGTTGTGTAGGGTCGGTGGGCCGAGCTGGGGGGGTGGTCCCTCTTCTTACCGCGCAGAGATAAAACAGAGACACGATGGAGGCAGATTCTGGGTGCGACAGGTCCAAGTTTATTTCACTCGCCGTCCGTCTGACGGCCTCAGAGCACACCGCACTTTCTTTACCTCACGGCCCTCCGTTTCCAGGGCCGCTTCTCAAACACCGTACTCTATACTGGGGACGTGTATGCTTACACCGTCCCCTCTTCACTCGTCGACGCTCCTGACAGGTCCGTCACTGTGGCCGCCTTAGGCCCGTAAACCAACAGCGCTTCCACTGATCAGTCGTCGTGTCAAATACGGTGTCTCACACCCAGTGCCTCGTCCCTTCTGCGGTTCTTCCTGTCAGGACCACCCCCCTGACGTTCTCTCTCCTCAGTCCCCCTGGTTTAGATTCTCCTCACAGCGCACAGACTGTCGCAGTCCTCCTGTCACTGGAGCTCCCCCTGGGGACTGGAACCTTCTGGAACCCTCCCTCAGTATTTATAGCTCTCCCGGTCCCCTGTCACTGTAACCCCGCCCCCCATGACCAACGGTTTCCTAAGCCCTAAGCTGTTGTCAAGTCCTTTGCTCACACTCCTCCCTGCCATCTAATGGTCAACCCAAGGTACTGCACGTCCACTACACTTTCCTAGCTGTTTCCCACTGTAATAACTGACACCTACCTACACTGTGCAAACCTTTCCTTCTTCACTCTGACTAGTCCGTCCGTCCGTCAGGTCACCTTCCCTACAGTTGAGTCACTTGTTTTCATGTCAAAGGTGTGATTTTTGGCAGTCCCTCTTCCATGGACTTCTGGACAGACATCTATGAACAGTAGATAAATGTAGCCTGGTCCCATCTTCAGATTTTGAAGAGAAGTAATTCTTATATCTATTTCTTCTGCTGGACTAAGTTTCCTTAGCCCACTACTACATCTACAGTTCTCAATGTTGCTCATTTCTTGGTGTTTCAAAAAATGCTTGAACAGCCCATGTTGAAACTTCATTCTGCTTTGAAACCTTTTTCCTGTGAGACTTAGCTGATGCAATATTGCGTTTTGCTGCTTTGTTCAGTCTAATTATGGTGTATGACCTCTGACATCAACCTGTCTTCCACAACCTCACCTTTGCAGCAGAGTTTGGCTGTTCCTCACCCAGTTTTAAGCCTCACACACAGCTGTTTCTGTTTCAGTTAATGACTATGTTTCAACTTACATACGAAAATAATGGTCATTATTATCTGTTTGGTATAATAGGTTACTAATTCACCTCTATTATAATCCCACAAAATCCCTGACTTTGTGGACGTGTACCGAGAACTGATGCAGTTTTGAAGGCAAATGGAGGTCACATTAAATATTGATTTGATTCAGATTTCTCTTTTGTTAATTCACTTTGCATTTTGTTAATTGATACAAATAAAGTATTAACATTTTTTTTTTATTTTTTAGAGCATTTTTATGTGGTAGCATTTTTCCATGCCTGCCTGAAAGAATTGCATAGTACTGCATGTGGCACATACCGTAGGTCTGCAGATGAAAATCCATCCTGCCTAAACTGGAGTCAGTCTGTCCCCACAGACATGAGATTTTCAGCACCTTTTGTCAGAGTTGGAGAGATCCTCATGCTTACAGCCAGGGTCAGACATGCGCATGAAAACATTGACCAATTTTCATCCAGAAAACTCGGATGTTTTTTATCTATTCTGTCATCTGTGTGTCTGTATTTTACATCCATGTGGCATCAGAATTTACACATCAACTTTTTACACTGTACATAACCAACTACATTTTCTTAGGTTAATAGTGTCAACGTGTCTGTAAAACTCAGATGCAAAATGGATGTTTCTTATGAGTAGGATTATTTTGGTGCACACATAGACTTCTACAGGCGAGTCTCAACCAAGATACAGAAGAGAGTAGTGCATGATCCAATGTTTCTTACAGCGATAGCAATCTGTCACTGTGGTGTCCAATTTTTACTGGAACATCAATTGTTCTCAGGATACATTTGTTTGAACCATCTTTAAATCTGATATCTACAAAAGTGAAATCACACAGTATGATTAGATTCATACATCCAAAATTCACAGTCTGAGAACAGACTGAAATGTACAAACAGGCCTTTGAGGTTGTTGAGTTTGAGTCCGTAAACCCGAGCCCAGTCCATGTATCATGGTCCATTCTTGGACCATGAATGCGGATATGTGAAGCCAGCCTGATAGTCTTTCCTGGTATGATGTATCATTTGGAAGCAATTGTGAAACATGAGATCTCTTGGCGCTCCCTCAAAACACACCTGTTCAGAGCGGCCTATCACATTCACTAATCAAAGTCATTCTCTGTGTAAGTGTGCGTGCGTAGCCCATTCACTATCTCCATCCATCCTTCACTCCTGCAAGATGGCTGGACCTTCATTGTAAATACACCATTGTAAATACACACCTGTATCTCCCTCACCTCATTGTAGATTGTACGCTCTCACGAGCAGGGTCGTCTTATTTCGTCTTATTTTGCTTTAATTATTGTATTGTTTGCGTTGTTACTTATGACTTGTGTTTTGAAACTGTTAAACTGTAAAGCGCTGCGGAATATGTTGGCGCTATATAAATAAAGATTATTATTATTATTATTAGATCTGTTTTTGTGGTGGAAGAATTAGGTAGAGTCTGTAAATGAATGCTCAAATATGGGTGACATCCAAGCACAATGACCACGTCATTATAATGATTGGTGGGAATCATGTATGTGCGTGCTCCATGAATTAATCACTGACTTTACTGAGATTCTTTTTTGAGTATACACAGATTTGGGTGCAATTCTATATGGCACATAAGTGTTAGCTTAACAGTTCTTTAGTTGGCCTTATCAGAATGCATTATCTCCAGATTACAGAACCCTTTGTTGCCCCTGTACAGACCCAAAAGTAATACATCATGCCCTGTGTTATAACTCATATAGTGGTCACGTATTGCGAATCTCACCTGCTTCCCAGCCGATTCTCAGGCTTCTTGGCGAGCAATAGTCTACATATATCCTTTGCTTCATTAGTAAAATTTGCATGGGTGAATACGACATCTTCCTCCAATGTCCTGCGCTTCAGCTCATCCTTACTTTTATCTTTATCCTTTGGATCTCTAAATGGCGTGTGGCCTGCGACCATTTCAAATATAGTGCAGCCCACTGAAAACCAGTCAACTGGATACAGATAACTCTCATCCTTCAGCATCTCAGGCGCCATGTAACCGTTAGTGCCAGCCTGTACAAAACATACACAGAGAAATCACAAGTAAGAATATGTCAGACTACAAAATACACAACTATACGATGACATGCATTATGGTATAAATATATTAAGCAAGCCTCAATTCTAGAACTTCTTTAGCAGAGGTCAAGTTCTCAGTACGTCCTTCTTCATTTAGTACAGAGAGGACAAAAAGCAGAAAAAAAGATATCTTTCACATTAATGAGGACCATGCATTGCTTCATTTTCCACAAAGTAGTGTGATGGTGCTCTCAGCAGTGGGGAATTCTATAAATCAGCTAGTTGTCTGGCAAACTGTTGTAAAAAGAGATGTTATCCAAAATGGACAACCTCTTTAATATCAGATTTCTAAAAACTAAGGTGTGCATTCTTTGAGTTACACCAGTGGTTCTCTATAAAACCAAAAGTCTGAAATTCAAGAAATACTGCCCAAATTGTTAAAAAAAATTTGATTACCCCACAGTCTCCACACTATGCTGAAGATGATGAGAACATCTTAGAGTTGAGGATTCCCCAAGTGCCAACAAACATACTGTTAAGGTATGCTTGTTATTACTTGGGGAATCCTCAACTCTACAAACTCACAATGACTTGCTAGAGCCATGTTACTCACCTGTCCCAGCTCCAGCACCAAGTCTTGTGTCTTATTGCTTTGTTCCCTTTGTGATAGTCCATGTCGGGTTACTGTGTTATCCCTGCCAAATACTATTGATGTAATTACTCAAGGCAGGCGCACGCACCCATATGGCCTGAGCATTTAGAAAGCATAGTTTTTAACTTCCACTCGTTTGTTAGGAGTTTGCTTCTCCTTCTTTTTGAGTCCGTTCCAGCCAGATGTCTAATAATCTCTTCTGCGCCTACTGGCTTTCATTTTTACTATCAGTGCTATTTTTAAGCTAAGACCTCACTTATCATTCAGCCATGAAGATTCCTGATTAGCAACTTCTTACAAATGTTCTTGGCACACTTCATTTTCTGTTATCAAGGTAGCAAATTTCTGTAAGCAAGTTACCAGTTTGCTAATACATTTATTTTATTTATGTGTTTGATAAGTATAAGAATAGGTTCCCATCAGAGAAGTGTCACCTTGATGTGGCTGCTAGCACATAAATTGTCCAATTCATATATGCCTAAGAACCTTCATTTTTGTAAGTACAGTACATTTTATTTAGCAACAATTAATTTCATATCTCAAATATTCAGTATTTCCATATACTTTAATAATAATCTAATAATAATCTTTATTTTTATATAGCGCTAACATATTCCGCAGCGCTTTACATTTTTGCACACATTATGATCGCTGTCCCCGATGGGGCTCACAATCTAAATTCCCTATCAGAATGTCTTTGGACTTTGGCCCTTACAGAGTGCTGTTGTGCTTATATACAGTGCTGCTGTGCTCTCTTTTTGTATATTATGCAGTCATTGAAGCTTGCACCTGTTCACACTATATGGAGGTGCTAGTCAGGTTTTCTGTTTAATTGTAGTTTACTATTGGAGGTTACGACTGCCTCCTTTTCTGACTTTGTACTTCTATCAGCCCGAGGGTGCTTTTAATTTGTGCTGGTTCCTACCTGAACATTTAAAATGTAGGCTTATAACCCACGAGAGGCATGTTTGATAAGTATTAGAGTAGGTACCCATCAGAGAAGTGTCACCTTGCTGTGGTTTATGGGCATACTTGAATTGGCCAATTTATGTGCTAAGAACTTTAATTTTTATAAGTACATTTTACTTAATAATGCATTTCAGATCTCAAATATTCAGTATTTTAAAATACCTTGACCCTTACAGAGTGCCGCTGTGCTTATATACAGTGGGTATGGAAAGTATTCAGGCCCCTTTAAATTTTTCACTCTTTGTTTCATTGCAGCCATTTGGTAAATTCAAGAAAGTTATTTTTTTTTCTCATTAATGTACACTCTGCACCCCATCTTGAATGAAAAAAACACAGAAATGTAGAAACATCTGGCCAAGGTTACAAAACCCAATTGAGCATATCTGGAAAGACCTGAAAATGGCTGTCCACCAACATTCACCATCCAACCTGACGGAACTGGAGAGGATCTGCAAGGAAGAATGTCAGAGAATCCCCAAATCCAGGTGTGAAAAACTGGTTGCATCATTCCCAAGAAGACTCATGGCTGTACTAGCTCAAAAGGCTGCTTCTACTCAATACTGAGCAAAGGGTCTGAATACTTATGACCATGTGATATTTCAGTTTTTCCTTTTTAATAAATTTGCAAGAATTTCTACATTACTATTTTTTTTCAGTCAAGATGGGGTGCAGAGCGAACAGTAATGAGAAAAAATGAACTTTTTTTGAATTTACCAAATGGCTGCAATGAAACAGAGTGAAAAATGTTAAGGGGTCTGAATACTTTCCGCACCCACTGTATAACATGTTTGTCTATAATTTTCTTTCTAATCTCCCGAGACAACTCTTTCCTTCGCTTCCTATGGTCCATGATGAGTGTGATACACACCATGTCATCAAACAGCACAGTGAGTATCTGTAGCCCTCTATACAGGCCACTCACTGATTCCATGATTGTAGACACCTGTGATGCTCATTAGCGGACACACCGTGATTTAACATTATTATCAGGGTACCATCATTTCTGTCCAGGCCTATTTCATGAGTTTTATTTTTTTTTTAAATTCTGTGGAAGCATGGTTGAAAAGCAATGTCTGACTTTCATTTGTTCATTTTCATAGATTCTTTATTTATTATTACTTTTGTCAGATTCAAGTTATTTCTGTCATCATTGTGGGTTTTTCTGTCATTAAAAGAGGGGCACCAACATCTCCACATGCCTTTAGGTGTGCCGCTCCTTCCATCAGCCTGCTATTGGTATACAGGAGCTCAGTGGTTGGCTCCAGAGGAACTCGCACCTGTCTGAAGCTATGTCTAATTCACTGGGTGTCACACCTACCCCCTGTTTGATTATTGAAGAGAAAAAGAAGGGACAACTGTGCAAAAGGTTGTGACTCTTACCCAAAAAGGACCAGTACTGCAGTCTATTAACCCTCCATGTAGTTTGATTATTGTAGTAAGATGTAATGGCTTTTGCTCTTATGTCGCCTCCTCGTTACGAAACATAAGCTGTCAATTTTGGATTCTCCCTTTTTTTGTTAAGTCCTTAACCACTTGCTTTTGTATTTGTACAATTTAACAAAATATGTTGGAATTATATGAATAATGGATCACAAATACTGTAATTCTTGTTGTGCAGTCATTTAGAGCACTGAAACATTCTCATCTTTCACGATTCCACCTATTTTTGAATTTGATTCATGACTGAATTGAATATTAATCTACCAAATTCTATATCTACTACATATACAGTATATGAAAAAATATGCTCTCGAGATGTGACCATTTCTTCCTCCTCTGCAAATATGACTGTATTGATTGCATCGATGCATGTGACATCCATAAGGAATTGTGTTGGCAACTGCAAATTAATCAAGTCTACGTTAGTTGCGACTGAAGGACATGAGTCACCATGCCAGTATGCCAGCTGTGCGCTTCTGTGCATATAGCAGATTGTATTCATTTCTATATGAATTATTTATTGTGTGGATATGAGCATGTGCTATGCGCCGAAATGCTACAGAAATGTACTAGAGCATTGTCAAAAGCATCAATAATAAAATTTAGGTAAAAACCTATCTGCCTAAATAATGTGAACTATATGTTGCAGGACAAATCTTATCCAAGCTCTACCACAGGTTGGCAGGGACTTTCCTTAGGATAGGTATTCAATATCTGATTCTTAGGGGTGCAACACCCGGCATCCCCCCCCCCCCCGCCTATAGCTGTAACCGGTGTGGACTGTGTCAGATGTGCTCAGTTGCGGAATGTAACTACATACCTTTAATTGCATAGTGGTCATGGATGGGTTACTGCACATACGCCCCCTATTGACTCAAATAGAGGGCGGATGTGAAGTACCTGGGTATCACTACTATACAGCTCAAAGAGCTGTACAGCTCCACAACTGTATACATCCATCCTCCGCCAGCACTGAGAGCACCCTCACTGATCAGATGTTGATGACCTACGTTAAGGATAGGTCATCAATATAAAAGTCCTGGACAACCCCCTTAATATATGGATACAACCATCACTCATATTCAAAGACAGCACTCAGGTAGAGGGCCCTTTCTCTCTGGGATATGCCATAAATGCCTGATAGATGAGAGCTCCACCTTTGGGAGAGTTCCACCTCTCATCCTTTCCTACAAGGAGACTTGGGGTCCCCTGGCACAGTCACACACAGTCACAGTCCCCATGGCACTTTGGCTTGGCTATATCTTTCTCTGTTCTAGTGAATAGGATATAAAGCTGACGGAACTAACCTGTTCGATCTGTAGAGCTCTGCTCTTAGAATATCCTCTAAAAAAATATTTTTGTGGGCAAATCTTAGGCACAGCCTCCATAAATTCTTTTGTGTTGTCTTAAAATTTGGGACCAAAATGCTTTGCAGTTGGGAAGTGTATACAAACTCCCCCAACATAAGACTCACAATATACAACATGAATCACTTTACAGTTCGGGATTGTGCAGTGTGGCATGGCATTCATCATAGGGAGAACTGATCTTCATGGACGAGTGCCAGCTAACCAGTTGACCTATAACAATTCAATGAGGGGTGGGAAAGGAGTCACAATTCCTTAAAGCCATTCATGGCTTCTCTATAGGAGCCATGATATGCCAGGCTACCTCTGGAGTTCTGTGTAGTCAGTATGCAGAGCACATTAGGGTGATGATTGCAACTTTTCATTGTACGTGGTTTTCATGCAAAGGAGAAGTTCTATGGCAGTTACAGGCAGGGTGCGGCAGCTGCATTTGGGGCACCGATATGAACCAACTCTGCAGCCATTAAGTGCCTTATAGACTTATTACTACTTGGCATTGGAAAACTTTGCTGCTTCTCCGCACTAAGAGGATTGTATTATTTTTGCCAAGAATAGTAGAGTCAGACCAATTAGCAAACGTTTTGGAGAGAAGAAGAACTAGGCTATTACTGGAAAAGGAACGCTGGGTGATTGAGAACTCCGTTGAAATGAGGGTGAAATCAATTTATATGATTCACAGAAGTCCACACACCCTATAATATCTGAAGGTGACTCACATGTCTTTATAATACAAAAAATTCTGGTTGAATGAATCATAATTAAAAAAAATCCTTAGCTTCCAAGGCATTTAGGTAAGAATTATGGATAGCAGCTTCAGGAACATTCTACTAACTATATCACCCATAGAATAAAGTCTAAATTTCGATTTTTTTTTTGGCAATAAGGGTCTAAGAGGTAAAGTTTCTTATTAAGGAGAGTGGTAAACTGGCCTAGGCAGATTTATAGGCCATGCAATGATCCCCTGGGAAGGAATACATGCAAATAAATTATTCACCGAAAAAGAGAACAGGGTCTCTGGTGCCACCTATTGGAGCTAGCTAACCTAGGAGTTACCAATGACCTTCTGAGGAAACTGGATACATCTCTATATATATAAAAATTAATGTGTGTGTGTATCACCAACCAATCACGAAGCATCTTTCATTTCACCAGAGCTGTTTAAAAGAAGCTGAGCTGTGATTGGTTGCTATGAGCAACAGTTTTCCTTGCAACCAATCACTAAGCATCTTTCATTTCACCAGAGTTGTTTAAAAGAAGCTGAGCTGTGATTGATTGCTATGAGCAACAGTTTCCCACTCCAGAAAACAAGCCAGCAGACACTGACATGGTGAGAGAAATCTAGCATCCCTGGGAACACAAGCTCCCAGCCATTGTCTGCCCCCAGAAAGGAGAGAACATGACAGAAATGAATCCCTCTCCCCCGTGCTCATATACAGCGACTGTGGTGAGATGATGTGGGATATTAGGGGTAGTAGTCCGGTGGCGCTGGCTGACGGGATGATGTGGGATATTATAGTGAATGTGGCTATGCGGCATGGGCGGGGCTCTACACTCAGCTTTATATATATATATATATATATATATATATATATATATATACACACATATATATAGATATAATCATTATAATTTGTTATAATTAACCGTAGTTAGTTACTATGCCCGGGCAACGCCGGGCTCTTCAGCTAGTGACTTATAAAGCCAAATCAGAATATTCGTTAAAATGACCTCCAATTGCAGATCATTTTGTCAGGGTTCTTGCTGCTTTTTGCTCCTTGCAATGTAAGAGACTGGATGTGTAAGAGGCTTTCAAAGGAGAGTTTTGGACATGTTCACAAGTAGTGTTTTTTTTCTGAAAAATTGCGAGTGCAATGCGAGAAACTCGCGCGAGTCTCTCGTATCAATACCCAGCACTGCCACCGGCACTCAGGACCAGAGTGTGAGGGTGCCGGGTAATGATGGGAGAGACTCACGCGAGTTTCTCGCATTGCACTCGCAAGTGTGACCCCGGCCTAAAGATATGTTTCCACGATCAGGAACAGCTGCAGGTTTGACGCTGTGTATTTATGCTGCAGAATCAAATCCGCAGCGTCCAGATGTGATAGCATAGTGGATGGGATTTCTAGAAATCCCACGTCTACTATGTGTCCATAATCGCCTGTGGATCACCTGCGGAGATGGATATGCAGCGTGTCTCTCCAGATCGCAGCTTGTCTATTTATCTAAGTTTTTCTCCATACTCCAGTTTGGTGCTTTCTTTAACCCATTCACCCCCAAGGGTGGTTTGCACGTTCATGACCGGGCCAATTTTTACAATTCTGACCACTGTACCTTTATGAGGTCATAACTCTGGAACGCTTCCATGGATCCCGGTGATTCTGACATTGTTTTCTCGTGACATATTGTACTTCATGCTAGTGGTAAAATTTCATTCAAATAACTTGCGTTTATTTGTGAGAAAAACGGAAATTTGGCGAAAAGTTTGAAAATTTCGCAATTTTACAACTTTGAATTTTTATGCCCTTAAATCACAGAGATACGGCACACAAAAAACTTGATAACTAACATTTCCCACATGTTTACATCAGCACAATTTTGGAACCAAAATTTTTTTTGTAAGGAAGTTATAAGGGTTAAAAGTTGACCAGCGATTTCTCATTTTTACAACACCATTTTATTTTTACGGACCACATCACATTTGAAGCCACTTTGCGGGGTCTATATGATAGAAAATACCCAAAAGTGACACCATTCTAAAAACTGCACCCCTTAAGGTGCTCAAAACCACATTCAATAAGTTTATTAACCCTTTAGGTGCGTCACAGGGATTTTTTTGAATATTTAAAAAAAAAATGAACATCTAACTTTTTTCACAAAAAAAATACTTCAGGTTCAATTTTTTTTATTTTACCAAGGGTAACAGGAGAAATTGGAATGCAAAAGTTATTGTGCAATTTGTCCTGAGTACGCTGATACCTGATATGTGGGGGGGAATGACTGTTTCGGCGCATGGCAGAGCTCAGAATGGAAGGAGCACCGTTTGACTTTTTCAATGCAAAATTGGCTGGAATTCAGATCGGACGCCATGTCACGTTTGGAGAGTCCCTGATGTACCTAAACAGTGGAAACCCCCTACAAGTGACCCCATTTTGGAAACTAGACCCCCCAAGGAACTTATCTAGATATGTGGTGAGAACTTTGAACCCACAAGGGCTTTACAGAAGTTTATAACGTACAGCGGTACAATTAAAAAATCATATTTTTTCCACAAAAATGATCTTTTCACCCCAATTTTTATTTTCCCAAGGGTAACAGGACCCTAAAAGTTATTGTGCAATTTGTCCCGAGTACGCTGATACCCCACATGTGGGGGTAAACCACTATTTGGGCGCATGGCAGAGCTCGGAAGGGAAGCAGCGCCATTTGACGTTTTTGGCTGGAATTGAGATCGGACACCATGTCGCGATTGGAAAACCCCTGATGTACCTAAACAGTGGAAACCCCCCACAAATGACACCATTTTGGAAACTAGACCCCCTAAGGAACTTATCTAGATGTGTGGTGAGAACTTTGAACCCCCAAGGGCTTCACAGAAGTTTATAACATACAGCCGTACAATTAAAAAATCATATTTTTTCCACAAAAATGATCTTTTCACCCTCAATTCTTATTTTTCCAAGGGTAACAGGACCCTAAAAGTTATTGTGCAATTTGTCCTGAGTACGCTGATACCCCACATGTGGGGGTAAACCACTATTTGGGCGCATGGCAGAGCTCGGAAGGGAAGCAGCGCCATTTGACGTTTTTGGCTGGAATTGAGATCGGACACCATGTCGCGATTGGAAAACCCCTGATGTACCTAAACAGTGGAAACCCCCCACAAATGACACCATTTTGTAAACTAGACCCCCAAGGAACTTATCTAGATGTGTGGTGAGCACTTTAAACCCCCCAGTGCTTCACAGAAGTTTATAACGCCCGGGCGTGAAAATAAAAAATTCGTATTTTTTCCACAAACATGATCTTTTAGTCACCATTTTTTTTATTTTCCCAAGGGTACCAGGAGAAATTGGACCCCAAAAGTTGTTGCCCAATTTGTCCTGAGTATGCTGACACCCCATATGTGGGAGAAAACTACTGTATGGGCACACGTCGCGGCTCGGAAGGTTAGTAGTGATGTTTTGGAATGCAGACTTTGATGGAATGGTCTGCGGGTGTCATGTTGCCTTTGGAGAGCCCCTAATGTACCTAAACAGTGGAAACCCCCCACAAATGACCCCATTTTGAAAACTAGACCCCCTAAGGAACTTATCTAGATGTGAGGTGAACACTTTGAACCCCCAAGGGCTTCACAGAAGTTTATAATGCCAGGGCATGAAAATAAAAAAATCGTATTTTTTCCACAAACATGATCAATTAGTCCCCAATTTTTTTATTTTCCCAAGGGTAACAGGAGAAATTGAACCCCAAAAGTTGTTGTCCAATTTGTCCTGAGTATGCTGATACCCCATATGTGGGAGAAAACTACTGTATGGGCACACGTCGGGGCTCGGAAGGGAAGTAGTGACGTTTTGGAATGCAGACTTTGATGGAATGGTCTGCGGGTGTCATGTTGCCTTTGGAGAGCCCCTAATGTACCTAAACAGTGGAAACCCCCCCACAAATGACCCCATTTTGAAAACTAGACCCCCTAAGGAACTTAGCTAGATGTGAGGTGAGCACTTTGAACCCCCAAGGGATTCACAGAAGTTTATAATGCCAGGGCATGAAAATAAAAAATTCGTATTTTTTCCACAAACATGATCAATTAGTCCCCAATTTTTTTATTTAACCAAGGGTAACAGGAGAAATTGAACCCCAAAAGTTGTTGTCCAATTTGTCATGAGTACGCTGACGTGCCATATGTGGGAGAAAACTACTGTATGGACACACGTCGGGGCTCGGAAGGGAAGTAGTGACGTTTTGGAATGTAGACTTTGATGGAATGGTCTGCGGGTGTCATGTGCGTTTGGAGAGCTCCTGATGTACCTAAACTATTGAAACTCCCCACAAGTGACCCTATTTTGGACACTAGACCCACCCACGGAACTTATCTAGATGTGTGATGAGCACTTTGAACCCCCAAGTGCTTCACAGAAGTTTATAACGCTCGGACGTGAAAATAAAAAAAATATTTTTTTCCACAAAAATGATATTTTTGCCCCCAATTTTTTATTTTCCTAAGGGTAACAGGAGAAATTCGACCCCAAAAATTGTTTTGCAATTTGTCCTGAGTAGGCTGATACCCTACATGTGGGGGTAAAACACTGTTTGGGCGCATGGCAGAGCTTGGAAGGGAAGGAGCACCATTTGATTTTTTCAACTCAGAATTGGCTGGAATTGAGATCAGACGCCATGTTGCATTTGGAGAGCCCCTGATGTGCCCAAACAGTGGAAAGCCCCAATTCTAACTCCAACCTCCAACCCGAATCCCAACACACCCCTAACCCTAATCTCAGCCCTAACCCTAACCCTAACCCTAGCCCTAGCCCTAACCCTAGCCCTGGACCTAACCCTAGCCCTAACCCTAATGCAAAAATGGAAATAAATACATTTTTTTAATTTTATTATTTTTCCCTAACTAAGGGGGTGATAACGGGGGGTTTGATTTACTATTTATGGCGGTTTTTATGTTTGGCAGCTGTCGCACGCTAAAAGACGCTTTTTATTGTAAAAATAGTTTTTGCATCACCACATATTGAGAGCTATAATTTTTCCGTATTTTGACCCACCGAGTCATGTGAGGTCTTATTTTTTGCGGGACGAGTTGACATTTTTATTGGTACCATTTTCGGGCACGTGACATTTTTTGATCGCTTTTTATTCCGATTTTTGGGACGCAGAATGAACAAAAACCAGCGTTTCATGAATTTCTTTTGGGGGGGTGCATTTACACCATTGCGCGTGTGGTAAAATTGATAAGGCAGTTTTATTCTTCGGGTCAGTACGGTTACAGCGATACCTCAATTAGGTCGTTTTTTTATGTTTTGTCGGTTTTTTGGAATGAAAACTATTTAATATAAAAAATAATTATTTTTGCATCGCTTTATTCTGCGAGCTATAACTTTTTTATTTTTTTGCTGATGATGCTGTATGGTGGCTCGTTTTTTGCGGGACAAGATGACATTTTCAACGGTACCATGGATATTTATATGCGTCTTTTTGATCGTGCGTTATTGCACTTTATGTTCGGCAGTATGATAATAAATCATCATTTTTTGCTTCGTTTTTTTATTTTTATTTTTTAAGGGGTTCGCTAAAGGGGTTAACTAATGGGACAGGTTTATAGGGCGGGTCGTTACGGACGCGGCGATACCTAATATGTGTACTTTTATTGTTTGTTTTTTTTTATTTCCAAAAAATGGATTTATTGGGGGAATATTTTTCTTTTTTTCTAATTTATTTGGCGATTTTTTTTTAATTATTTTAACACTTTTTTTTATTTTTTTTTTTAACTTTATTACATAGTCCCAGGTGGGACATCACTGTCCTGTGACGGATCGCTGATCTGTCACATCACAGATCACTGTGACAGATCAGCGATCTGTCACAGGCACTACTGCAGACTTCCTCATGCCTGCGCTTTGCAGGCACTGAGGAAGCCAGCTTCCTGCAGGCCCCCGAAGGCCCCCGTCGCCATCTTGGATTCGGGGGCCTGCAGGAAAGAAGCCCCCCGCAGCAGCGCTGCACATTGCGCTGCCGTGGGGGGCTCAGGGAAGCAAGGAGCTGCTGATGCTTCCCTTTAACTCCCAGTACACCGCGATCATGTTTGATCGCGGTGTGCAAGGGGTTAACGTGTCGGGGGCGGTTGTGCCGGGTGTCAGCTGTGATAATCAGCTGACACCCGGCCGCGATCAGCGGCGCTCACCACATGGGCGCCGCTGATCGCGGTAGACGTACTATCCCGTCCATGGGCATAGGGGCCCGGGTCCCATGGACGGGATAGTACGTCGGATGTCAGGAAGGGGTTAAAGGGAAGATGACACCAGTTTTCTTGCAGTTTTTTTTTTGTGTGAAATTAAGCTTAAAATAGTACTTAAAATGTATTAATGCAATGTTTGAACTGTTTGCAAACATTTCCATATGAAAATTTATTTTTATTTTTTTTTTTTTACAAATATGTATATTTACCACTAGGGGGAGCATTTTCCGTTTTAGACCTCAAGCAGCTATAGTAAGAATTACCAGCTTTGCTGTTAGCTGGAAAATTGGGGCAGTAACTGCTGACATCACCATTTCCCTCCCCTTTTGGGTGTTCTAGTATCCCTGGGGCAGAATGAAGAGTAGCATCACAGGGCAGCACCATTTTGTGTGTGACTGCCCTGTAATCTGCAGTTACTGTCTCTCTATCTCCCATCAGTCTTCATACAGTATGTCTCTCACCCCTTCCACAATGCGGCCATTCACTGCAGACCTGCAGCTTCTTGTTATCTTACTGAGGGATGAATCACAGCTCCTGCTCCAATAATGCTGATGGTACACTGTTCCTCCTTGATGTCTTTGCAGTCTCTGATACTCTGCCCTCCCTTTTCTCCTGCATTTTATTCCTGTCAATCTAGGATCTGGTCAGCTGGAAGCAGTACTGGTTATGTTAGCAAATCCTAATGACAGGAGACAAGAGAGCCCAGGGCTCCATGAAAATGGCAGCAGAATACTCCCACTACTGCGAATTGTGCAGCAGTGACATCTCCATTATAATAGATAGGGTCCGCGTCCGTCTTATCTCCTATGACCACGGGGTGCCGTATTATGACACCGAAAGTGTCGTGCTGCTACTGTGAAAGAAGATGTCAGCCCCCAGTGCCTTCTTTAAACTCCTATAACACACAAAATATGTCTCAAATGCAATCAAAGCTCGTTATAACAGCATGTTATGTTACACTACATTGATTTATTAATCCACTACAAACTCAGTACCTTCCATTTAAGGCCGGAGTCACACTGCCGTATAACACGGCCGAGTGCTATGTAATAAAACATTGCATAGTACTCGGCCAAGTGTTATTCTATGGGGCAGATTACATCTGTGATTATTTTCTCATGACGATTTGGCATGAGAAAACAATGGCAGCATGCTGCGAGTGCATCAGAGAATCGGATGACACCTACATAAGTCTATGGGTGTGTGTGAAACATCGGACTGCACTCGGATGTGATCCAAGTGCAGTGCGATTACCGCTAATGCTGGCAAAGGAGGAGATGGAGAAACTACTTTTTCTGTCTCCACCACAGCTGTGCTGTGATTGTCTCATGGGAGAGGTCAGAGCCCGGAGCACTGACAGTCGGATCACGCTCGCAGCAGAGCTGGAGACGTGTGTCATTAGCATATCACGTCCAATGTTCTCGCATTCGATACCATGAGCTAATGCGACTCCAGCCTAAAGCATTTTTGCTCCTGAAAGCCTGTGTCAGACATGTCTCAGTAGCCAAACATTCTCCCAAATTGTACTGACAAGATGTAAGAACCCCGAAACAGCTGTCTGCAATTAGAGGTCTTTTCTTTTTGGAGAAAATTCTGGTTTAGCTTTATACTGTAAGTCATGTGACAAAGCTCTCTATATGGCTGGCTGATATTGACAGCTATCTCCTATAGATGGCACCAGAGAGCCTGTTCTTTTCCTCTATGACTGTCTGATTTCAATGCCATAAAAACAGCAGACTATACGACAAGTCAAAACAAAATATACTAATGGATCGCCCTCCCAGGGCAGCGGGGTACTCGGAACCGGGCCCGTTGGTTTCAATGGGAGATGTCACGGTAGCTGTGACCCGGTCCGTGGCCCTGGGCGTCCATTGTAAAAGGGGAATGTTGAGCTTGTGGATGATGATTAAAGTTTATGAGTGGATGATTCGTGTCGCTACCTGTGGTGTTCGGCAATGAAGATATTAAGCCAACGCTGCAGTCAGATCCTCTGGGACAGATGGTGTGGTGCAGCAATGATGTGGTGGCCCTCAACAGGTAGGGCAGTAGTCCCAGGGCAGTGTAGATGAAGAGAGAGCAAGGGGACGTAGATGGTGCAGTGTTAGGCACAGCGATGTAGCAGTGCTGAGTGTGTTGGTGCAGGAATAAGCGGAGGACACCAGGGCATGTAGTTCCAAAGCTTTACTCACAGTCTGTTGTGCATACAGGTGCCCGCATCTCTGTACCGTGTCCTCCAGGTCAGGGGCTCAGCCAACCTCCAGGCAAGATGAAGTCCTCCGTTCCAACACTCCGCCAACATATGTGCCTTTTCTGAACGTCTCCCTTCTAGCGCCTATTTGAAGTACTCACAGTACTGAGTTACACTGGAGTTCCTCCTTTCAGATGTTCCTATGAACTCTACTTGTACGGCAGACAGCTGTAGCCTGCTTCGGGGACTCCTTGCTACCAAGTCCCGGCTCACTATCGTTGCTGTTGTGCCCCCAAGTCTTGTGTGGGAATAAAGTGGTGACAACTTCTATTCCTCGAGTGTCTGCTGCAGGACCATTAGTATCTATACAACCTCGGGGACCGGACCCCGGCCTTGCGCTGAGAACTTGAGGAAGGGCTCTGCTCTAACCCTAATCCTTAGTTCTCTTCTTCTCCTTACGTTCCGTACAAAACTATCTTTCTTATGGAGAATCAGGCTTTCTAAATATCTCTTTCCTGTGCCAGCAGACCCAGGTCACTGAGGTCTGCTGCAGCACTTCCTTCAATCCATCCCACTCAGGGGATCTCCTCTCACAGACTGACCTAGTCCTAATAATCTCCCGCTCTCTTGTGCAGACTAAGCTCCACCCACCTTCCAGCACTCTTCGTGTTCCAAGCAGGGAGCCATCAAAGGTGCTTTGCTACACTACTATGTTGTGTGGGATGCAGGTGTTGGAGTATGGTCAGGTGTCTCCACCTTACCTGAATGGTGGGGTACCACACCTCAGGAGGAGGTGCAGTACTTCTGTGGCGACTGAACCCTCATGGGCGCCACATTAACTCCAAACACTAAAAGAGGCAAATGAGAATACTGACAGTTACATGAAAGCCATTTACCACCACTGCTATTGGAGTGATTCAGATCCTGCAATAGGTAAATGTGGCGCCCCTGAGGCTTCAGTCGCCACAGAGGTAATGCACCTTCTCCTAAGGTGTGGTGCCCCACCATCCAGGTAGGGTGGGAACTCCCTTTTGCATTCCAACACCTGCACCCCACACACAGGATAGTTCAGCAGGGACCCATCCATGTTTTATGCTGGAAAGGTCATAGGGTGCCTTTTGTGGTCCCTGGCTTCGTAACACGGGAGGTGCTGGGGAGGCGGGTGGAGTTAGATATAAAAGAGAGGGAAGGTGTAGGATTTCAGTGCAGTCTGGGGTGAGTCCCAGAGAAAGGAAGTCACTCAGACAGGAGTGGGGGATCCCTGGAAGAGGGATGGAGGAAGGAGTGCTGCAGCTGCCTCAGTGACCTGAGCCAGCTGGCACGGGAAAGGAACAGAAGGAAGGAGACGTAGACTGGAGACTACAGATTCCATAAGAGAGGTAGAACAGATCGGAATGAAGGAGAATAGAAGGACGGTGGGAAGCAGGTTGAGAAAGAGAGAGAACCCTTCCAGTCCAGAGCGCAAAGGCCGGGGCCCGGTCCCCGAGGTTGATTGGATCTTTATGTCCGGCAATAGACACCGGAGGAGTAGTGAGCCACTAACGCCTTACTCCCATCATAGACTTGGGACACAACAGCAACTGGATAGTGAGCCGGGACGCAGAGAGGAGTCCCCGAAGCAGGCTACAGCTGTCTGTCATACAAGTAGACAAGTAGAGACTAGGAACACCTAGAGAGAGGCATTCCAGGGTAACTAAGTACTGGAGTGCTTCGCACCTAAAGGCGCGTTGGAGGAGTCGTTCAGTAAGGTACATATTGGCGGAGTGAGGAGGGGAGAATCCTATCCTGCCTGGAGGTTGGCTGGGGCCCTGACCTGAAGAGCACAGTGCGGAGGCAGGCATTTGTGTGAACTGCAAACAGTGAGTAAAGCTTTGGAACCGCATACTCTGGTGTCCTCCAGTTATTCCAGCACTGCTACACCTAGGTACCAGCCTCTATACCATTCTGCGCCTCTCCTCATCCATTGCACCTACACTGCCCTGGGACTACAGCTCCATCTGTGGGGAGCTACACCATCTTTGCTGCACCACACCATCAGTCCCAGTGGATCTGCATGCAGCGTTGGCTCAACATCTCACTTGCCAAACACCACGGGTGGCGTCACGAACTATCCAAATAAACTATTACACCATTAACATCACCGCCATTTATATTGGGTGCCCAGGCCCACGGACCGGGTCACCGCTGCTGTGACACACATTCCCCCTGACACCGGCCCGGTACCGAGTACCCCACTGCCCTGGGTGTGAGGGGCGACCCAATTTTGGCGTCACAAACAGAATAACGAGACCAGATGCCATCGGGTTCTGTGTGCCTTGGATTTACAACTTTTGAAAATGTGCAAAAGACCAAATTTAATAGACTGTGACATGAATCTCAAAAAAGGCCGCTGGCGCGGAGACGAAGGGCGTGAAGAGATGAGAGGTCCTAAGAAAAGACCGCGAAGAGTATTGGGCCTTCCTTGCCTGAATTACTATGTGACAGATACATGGCCCACCCCCCCGAGGGGTACGCATCCTGGCTTGGTATGGAGGCGCTGGAAGACGCCGCCCCCGGAAGGAGGGGCAGAAGAAGCCAGTGGAGGGAAATGGACCAAGGCAGGAAGAACGCCAGAACACCATTTTGGAGAGTGAGGGAAGGAGGCCTGCGGAGCGCGGGGAAACGGATCTCCCTGGCGCCATGGCTGACGGCTCCAACCCGAACTCCGGAATGAATCACCAGCAACTAGAAGCTGAAATAGCTGAATTGACAGCCAGTCTGCAGCTGAGGAAGGAAGCCTTGGAGAAACTGAGATGGCAGCACGCCCCGGCGGGGCCTACACCAGCGGTACCCCCTCCATCGGTACCTGCCGCTACCACACCGGACTGTCCCCGGGCAGCGCTGATCTACATCTCTACCCTGACTGTGCGGCTGAGTACCGCTTGCCTGAAGGAGTTACCGGAGGACCCAGGAGTGGAAGCGGAGCTCCCGCCCGGACCTGACGCGGCTGCGCAGGTCCCCGCAGAGACCCCTGCGGATCCGGAGCCACCATCCGCTCCATCACCACCTGCACCGGAGCAGAGGCTGCACCACCAGGAGGCCCCAGGTATGTCGGATGTTCCTCCACCTGGGAAGGCCCTGGGGTGTACCGCAGTTGCAGCGGCTGGCCAGGTCGTCCTGGATCTGGTCTGGGACCGGGAAGCCAATCCCCGGGGGGAGACACCGGAACCCCCAACGGTGGTACCGCAGGCCCCAGCAGGCAAAAGCAGGTCCCAGGAGGAGGGAGAAAATGAGGCCCATTGCCGAACTCTCATCAAGCAGCTGGCAGCTGAGCACCGGGAGAGAGAGCAGCGGAGACTGGCTGTACTGGGCCCGGATCTGAAGAGAAAAGAGAGGACCCGTGCTGGACATTACGGTTCCCAGGATGCCGCAGGATGGGGGCAGGTCCTCAATGTTAATCAGGAATGGGGGTTCGGATTCATTGCAGACCCCAAGAGGATGAGTGACTTATTCTTTAACCGGAGGGACGTCGAATCTCACTTGCACAAAGGACACCCTGATAGAAATCTGCAGCCTGGAAAGTATGTGACCTTCACCCGGCATGAAGGACTACGGGGATGGTACGCCCTGAATTTACGACGTATCCCTACAGAGTTCATTGAGAGGTACCTGCCATCGAAACCAGTCAACGCTCCTCCACCTACGGTCAACACCCAAGATACCCAGGTACCTGCTACCAGGATTTCAGCTACGCCAAAGTCGACTCAAACCCGGCAGCCTAAGAAGATCCCTGGCTTAACACCGTGGGAAGAGGAGTACTTGAGGATTGCCAATGACTACTTTCAATCTGGTAGCCGCTAAAAAATTTACAGTAACTCTCGCTACCCAGGAGGGTTTGTTTGCACCAGTTATGCCTTTTTCTGATTTTTTTGCTATCATGTTTTGTTTTTCTGGTAGCACTTTTGTTGCCTAGATTTTGCAATGGCAGCGTTTTCACAATTTGAACTAGCGATCATCAACTTGGAATGATCCAAAAACTTTTATTGTAAATAGTTGCACCTCTTTAGGTGCCCTTTCTTGGTTTTACATATAGGACCCTTTTGTGAAGATAATGGTCACACAAAGACACTTTGCGAAGATGATGTTTTTGAATGGACACCTTTCGAAGAATGATGTCTACCTCAAGGGACACTGCAAGAAATCCCGGCTGGGAGCAGTGTTCAGCACTTTGCAAGAATCTTTGAATGTTTTATGATGTGTCTTATGAAAAGTAAATGTCTTTTATAGCATGTTTGACACAGAAAATTAGAAAAGTTTTGAGATAGAATGTGAGAATTGAATAAAGAATGAAGAATTGAAAGTGACAGGTGGCAGGCCAAGTACAGATGGTCAGTGTCTTGCGTCCAGTAGAAAGAGAGAGAAAGAATAATTGCACTTTGAACCAGGGCTGTGGAGTCGGAGTCGGAGTCGTGGAGTCGGAGTCGGTGCTCATTTTGGTGGAGTCGGAGTTGGAGTCGGTATAAAATGGACCGACTCCGACTCCTAAAATATATAATAAATTGGGTACAGTAATTCAATGCAGGATGTGCTGAATATTTTTTCATAGGAGTTTGGGAAAGTTATGAAATGTCGTATAAATGGCTGTTATATTCCTGATCTAAGGCTACATTCACACACAGCGTTTTTCCTGTGTTTTTTGAGGATACGTTTTTCAGCTGCAAAAGCTGATCATCTTTTTAAAAAACTGCATCACCTGAAAGGTTTTTGAGCTCATAGATAATGTTTTCAATAGCAAAAGCAGATTAGAAATCTCCTCTATCTATCCATTTATCCATATCTGTCTATCCATATCGTATCTGTACCAAAAAGAATGAAAACCGGGTAGTACACCAATATATATTCTGTTCTATCTAAATATCTTGATTATTGGATCATAAAAATGATTAAATGTCTGAGGTTCACATTGTACTACAATACATTTTTCACTTAAATATAAGCAATATGTGTGGGAGTCGGAGTCGGAGTCGTGGAGTCGGAGTCGGAGTTGGAGTCGGAGTACAGGTTTGGCTTACCGACTCCACAGCCCTGCTTTGAACTAGGAATTGCACTTAAAGAAATTTTTGATACTAAGATAGGAAGTTAGCCTGTTAGTAACGTTTAACAAATGTGCCTCCTACATTAGGAAGATTAGATACAGTTGTGGCCAAAAGTATTGACACCCCTGCAATTCTGTCAGATAATACTCAGTTTCTTTCTGAAAATGATTGCAAACACAAATTCTTTGGTATTATTATCTTCATTTAATTTGTTTTAAATGAAAAAACACAAAAAGAATTGTCCTAAAGCCAAATTGGATATAATTCCACACCAAACATAAAAAAGAGGGTGGACAAAAGTATTGGCACTGTTCAGAAAATCATGTGATGCTTCTCTAATTTGTGTAATTAACAGCACCTGTAACTTACCTGTGGCAGCTAACAGATGTTGGCAATAACTAAATCACACTTGCAGCCTGTTGACATGGATTAAAGTTGACTCAACCTTTGTCCTCTGGTGAGTCCCAGAGAAAGGAAGTCACCCAGGCAGGAGTGGGGGATCCCTGGCAGAGGGATGGAGGAAGGAGTGCTGCAGCTGCCTCAGTGACCTGAGCCAGCTGGCACGGGAAAGGAACAGAAGGAAGGAGACGTAGACTGGAGACTACAGATTCCATAAGAGAGATAGAACAGATAAGAACGAAGGAGAATAGAAGGACGGTGGGAAGCAGGTTGAGAAAGATAGAGAACCCTTCCAGTCCAGAGCGCAAAGGCCGGGGCCCGGTCCCCGAGGTTGATTGGATCTTTATGTCCGGCAACAGACACCGGAGGAGTAGTGAGCCACTAACACCTTACTCCCATCATAGACTTGGGACACAACAGCAACTGGATAGTGAGCGGGGACGCAGAGAGGAGTCCCCGAAGCAGGCTACAGCTGTCTGTCATACAAGTAGAGACTCGGAACACTTAGAGAGAGGCATTCCAGGGTAACTAAGTACTGGAATGCTTCGCACCTAAAGGCGCATTGGAGGAGTCGTTCAGTAAGGTACATATTGGCGGAGTGTGGAGGGAGAATCCTATCCTGCCTGGAGGTTGGCTGGGGCCCTGACTTGAAGAACACAGTGCGGAGGCAGGCAGTGGTGTGAACTGCAAACAGTGAGTAAAGCTTTGGAACCGCATACTCTGGTGTCCTCCCGTTATTCCAGCACCGCTACACCTGGGTACCAGCCTCTATACCATTCTGCGCCTCTCCTCATCCATTGCACCTACACTGCCCTGGGACTACAGCTCCACCTGTGGGGAGCTACACCATCTTTGCTGCACCACACCATCAGTCCCAGTGGATCTGCATGCAGCGTTGGCTCAACATCTCACTTGCCAAACACCATGGGTGGCGTCACGAACTATCCAAATAAACTATTACACCATTAACATCACCGCCATTGATATTGGGCGCCCAGGGCCACAGACTGGGTCACCGCTGCTGTGACACACATTCCCCCTGACACCGGCCCGGTACCAAGTACTCCACTGCCCTGGGTGTGAGGGGCGACCCATAAATATGAATTATGAAGATTATCAATGAATTGTAACATACACCATAGAAAGAGATATAAAAATGCTATTAAAGGGAATCTGTCACCCCTTTTTTGAGATATCATATAATGATATCATTCAATTGTGTGTCACACAAGGATTCTCTTAGTACTTTTGCTTCCCCCTGACCCTGCTCTGGGCGTGGCTTATTCACCTGCTCCCCCCCCTCCCTGTCTTGCTCTATGCATTTCTTCTTGTCTAGAGCAAGACAGGGAGGGGGGGAGCAGTTGAATAAGCCCCGCCCAGCGGACCGGACAGCGGCAGTTTACATACATCTGAACCGATATAAACAAGGTATTTATGCATGAAAGGTGCGGGGTCAGGGGGAAGCAAAAGTACTAAGAGAATCCTTATGTGACACACAATTGAATGATATCATTATATGATATCTCAAAAAAGGGGTGACAGATTCCCTTTAATATCTTACACAAACAGGGAACTAAGCTGTCGATGTGCCTGCAGAAGAAGTAACTAGATGGCTAATATAGTCCTGTGATTACAGCAGCCTCTGCACTGCTGCCAGCAGTTTAGATGCTTGAAATCATGTGACAGGTTATACCCTTTCAGTAGAATAGGGGATAACTTATTGGTTGATAGAGGGCTGACTGTTGAGACCTCAAATGTTCCTAAGAACAAGGGTCCACAGTGATGAGATTGGGGCTCCTCAGAAAAGAATAACAGAGCACATGCTTAACTCCTGCTCCATTCATTGTCTACGGAACTGCTGGAAAAAGTCGAGTACAGCGGTAGGCATTTTCCTATGAATAGGGGGAAATTTGCAATCCTGGTAATAAGCCTTTAAGTTATAGATATATATTTCTTCTAGTTGCCTTGAATCCTCAAAAAAAAGACATTTTAGTAATGCTTACAAAGTGAGTCAACACCCAAGTGCATCCATTTAGGTACTATTGTATATCTGTGACATTTGGTCTGTTTAAAAAGAACCTGTCACACTGTATATGCATCTGATCCGTGGACAGGACGGTATAGAGGAGAGACGATGAGCAGAATGATGCATAGGCTTGCTGTGGGAAAAGATTCAGCATACTTTGTATTTTATTCATTGAAATCCCTGGTGTTTGCATGTATATAAGTCCAGGGGGTGCTTGTCAATGATTGACAGCTATCGCCACATGCACAGACTTACAGGGAACAATGTTGATCACTGAGTGGGCGCACCCCCTGGACTCATATGCCTACAAGCACCAAGGATTTCAATGAACAAAATTAAAGTATTATTGAAAGTTTTCCCATAAAAATGTCTCTCAACCTGATCAGCGCCTCATGCTCTATAACATCCTGTTGGCATATCATGTACCATTTTCAACATGACTGGTTCCCTATAAAGTACCTTATATACTTAATGAGCAATTATCACCTGCTCGAGGCTGCCCATTTTATTTAAGAAAAACAGTGGGTAGCGCAGACTGATGATTTTACTAAATACCATTAATTAGAAAAAATGTCCAGGAGTGCCACTAATTCCAACCTAAAGGATGCGGTGCATGATTTTCTCAAAAAAAGTTGGATTCAAATTTCTGAGTTGTGAGCTTCCAGCATGCAGAGCTGTAGCTGCTGAGGACAAAATGTGGCAGTACTGCTTTAGTTAAAAGCACAAGAACTCATGATAATAAAAGAGAACTTGTGCTTTGCCAGTGAGGGGCTGCGGAGAGGTTGTGGGATCTTGCTCTGCATGCTGGGATCTCAGTGAGAGAGGCTGCGGACGGTTCTGTGACCCACTGCATGCTGGGATCTCAGTGAGAAGGATAGAAGACACTTCTGGGATCCATTACATGCTGGGATCTGAGTGAGGGGAGCTGCGGAAAGTTTTGGGATCCTCTACATGCTCAAATCTCATTGAGGGGGGTTACAGATGTTTCTGGGATCCTCTACATGCTGGGATCTCAGTGAGGGCGGCTGTGATGGTTTCGGGATCCTCTACATGCTGGGATCTCAGTGAGAGGGGCTGCTGATGTTTCTGGGATCCACTAAATGCTGGCATTTCAGTGGGGGGGGGGCTGCGGATGTTCCTGGGATCCTCTACATGCTCGAATCTCATTGAGGGGGGTTACAGATGTTTCTGGGATCCTCTACATGCTGGGATCTCAGTGAAAGGGGCTTCGGATGGTTCTGGGTTCCTCTACATGATGGGATCGCAGTGAGAGGGGCTGCAGACATTTCTGGGATCTTTTGCATGCTGGGATCTCAGTGTGAGGGGCTGTGGATGGTTCTGGGATCCTCTGCATGCTGGGATCTCCATAAAGAGGGCATCAGATGTTTCTGGGATCCTCTACATGCTGGGATCTCATTCAGGGGCTGTGGACATTTCTAGGATCTTCTACATGCTGGAATCTCAGTGGGGGGTTGCGGATGTTTCTGGGATCCTCTACATGCTGGGATCTGAGTGAGGGGGGTTGCGGATGTTTCTGGGATCCTCTACATGCTGGGATCTCAGTGAGAGGGGCTGCTGATGTTTCTGGGATCCAGTACATGCTGGCATTTCAGTGGGGGGAGCTGCGGATGTTTCTGGGATCCTCTACATGCTGGGATCTCATTCAGGGCCTGTGGACATGTCTAGGATCTTCTACATGCTGGAATCTCAGTGGGGGGGTTGCGGATGTTTCTGGGATCCTCTACATGCTGGGATCTCAGTGAGGGGGGTTGCGGATGTTTCTGGGATCCTCTACATGCTGGGATCTCAGTGACGGGGGCTGAGGATGGTTCTCGCATCCTCTACATGCTGGGATCTCAGTGAGGGGACTGTGGATGGTTTTGGGATCCTCTACATGCAGGAATCTCCATAAAAGAGTCTGCGGACGGTTCTGGGATCCTCTACATGCTGGGATCTCACAACTTTCAAGTTCAGACATGAATTTTGCTAGAAAGTTGCGTACTTTTGGGAGGCATTAGAAACACTACTGATCAGTTTTTACAATTAATGATATTTAAAAGTATCCTGTCATGTAAAATAACATTATTAATCTGCACTGCTGATATGGGGTTAATCTGCAGGTTAGTAACGTTCTGACACTGAGCGGCGTCAGCACTGACAGCCCCGCTGCCAAGAGCAAATTAATTTTATACCCCACGGCAGTGGGTCGCCCTCACACCCAGGGCAGCGGGGTACCCGGTACCGAGCCAGTGTCAGGGGGGAATGTGTCACAGCAGCAGTGCCCCGGTCCGTGGCCCTGGGTGCCCAATATCAATGGCGGTGATGTTAATAGTGTAATAGTCTATTTAGATGGTTCGTGACGCCACCCGTGGTATTTGGCAAGTAAGATGTTGAGCCAACGCTGCGTGCAGATCCACTGGGACTGATGGTGTGGTGCAGCAAAGATGGTGTAGCTCCCCACAGGTGGAGCTGTAGTCCCAGGGCAGTGTAGGTGCAATGTATGAGGAGAGGCGCAGAATGGTATAGATGCTGGTACCCAGATGTAGCGGTGCTGAAGGTGTTAACGGCGAATGAATGGAGGACACCAGGGCTTGCAGTTTCAAAGCTTTACTCACAGTTCGTGGTACCCACTTGTGCCTGCCTCCGTGCCGTGTCATCCGGGGTAGAGACTCAATCAACCTCCCAGGCAAGTGAGGGTTCTCCTCTCCAACACTCCGCCAACATGTGCCTTTCCTGAACGACTCCTCTATTGCGCCTTTTAGTGTGAAGAACTGCAGTACCGTAGTTCACTGGAATTCCTCCTGTCAGATGTTCCTAGAACCTTACTTGTATGACAGACAGCTGTAGCCTCTATCGGGGACTCCCTTCTCAGAAGTCCTAGCTCTCTATTCAGTTGCTGTTGTATCCCAAGTCTTTGATGGGAGTAGTGCATTTACAGCCAACTACTCCACCTGTGTCTGCTGCAGAACCATAAGTGTCCTTACAACCTCGGGGACCGGGCCCCGGCCTTGCGCTGAGAACATATAGGCAGGGTTCCTCTTCCAACCCACAACTCCTCTCTGTTCTCCTACTCCTTCGTTCCGTGCTGTTCCTTCTCTCTCTTATGGAAGCTTAGGTTGCAGGTCTACGTCTTTCTCCTTCTCTTCTCTTTCCCGTGCCAGCTGGCTCAGATCACTGGGGCAGCTGCAGCACTCTTTCTAAACCGAACTCAAACTGAACTCAAAACTAACTTCAGAACTGAACTCCTCTCGCCTGACCTCCCGTCAGACTGACCTGTAATTCTCAACTTTCCCTCTCTTTTATACTAACTCCACCCACCTCCCAGCACATCTCGTGTTACGAAGCAGGGTTCCACGAAGGGTGCTCTGCTACCCCCAGCCTGAAGCTGCTAGGCGGACCTACTGAACTATCCTATGTGTGGGATGCAGATGTTGGAGTGCGGAAAGGAGTTCCCAACTTACCTAGGCAGTGGGGCACTACACCTTAGGAGAAGATGCAGTACCTCTGTGGCGACTGAGCCTCAAGGGCGCCACAGCAGCCTCTTTCTTTCAGTTATGGGGGTGGCGCCTGCGCGGTTTCAGTCTGTGCATAGTGAGCAGCGACTGTACCCGCACCCCTGGTGCTGACTGACAACCAGCTCTGAGCACTTACTGAACCCGCGTTGGCATCACCCTTATGACTGAAAGAGTGAGGCTGCCAAGGGTATAATGTTAATTTCCTTCTGGCAGGGGGGCTCTCAGTGTGGGCTCTGCATGGTGTCAGAATGCTATTAACAGCAGATTAACCCCATATCTGCAAGCTAATAGCGTTATTTTACATGACAGGTCCCCCTTAAATAACATTAATTAGAAATATTTCCCAGAAGTGTATCTAGTGCCACCCAAAAGTTCCCAACTTTCTAGCAAAACTCATATCAAAACTTTCATGCAATATCAAGTCTGAATTCCGAATTGTGAGATCCCAGCATGCAGAATAGGATCCCAGAAACCTCCAGAGCACCCCTCATTGAGGTCCCAATAAAATCACCTGCCTTTGGCCGCCTAGTGTTTTTTTTTAATAAGAGGGACAACCTCCAACAGGTGATGACATGGTTTACATTCAAATGGTTTGGGTCTAAAATTCCTTAAAGAGTCTGGGGTCCGACATTCAGTTATTTTCCTTCTCATAATTGACAAAATCCTCCAGATTGTCAGATTATTAATTTATCCAATTCACTGGTAAAAAAAGGAAATTTGATTTAAAGGGACCCAAATGCTATTAACCAGCAGATTTAGGGTTTATCTGCAAGTTATTAGTGTTCCAATGCTGTTTTTCTGACTTACTGAAAGTGCAGCCATAGGGAGAAAATTAACTTTATTCCTCCTGGATGCTGCCGGCTTTCAGTCATACAGTACTCATCAGTCATCACTCAGTACACAGTAAGTAAGCACACCCCAGCACTTTGACTGACAGCTCATTCTACAGCGCATCTGTGCAGAGCAACCTGTCAATCAAAGTGCTGGGATGTGCTTACAGCCGCCATTCACAATGCTGTGAGCAGTGACTGCAGCCGCATCGCCTGCGCCTGTTTGACTGAAAGCCGGCAGCTCCAATGGGGAAAAATATAATTTCCTCCTGATGGTGGCACTTTCAGTACGGCGGAAGGACAGCATTGTGATGTTATTAACCAGCAGATAAATCCTATATGTGCAGGTTAATAGTGTATGGGGTCATGACAGGTTACTAGCAAATAAATCCTTGCCATACACAATTTATAGCGATATCTGCCTGTTCTGAAATGAGGGTAATGTTGGAAGCCAAACAGATGAGATGATTGATGATAGGTATAAGCTGAGGCCTAATGGACTTCAGTTATGACTAGCAAGCTGATAAATAATGACAAAGCACAAGCATCCTCTGAAGGATTCATGGAAATATCTTCTAGAATGTATTGTAAAACACATTTCAGTGGAAATACTCTGTAAAAACTGATATTTAAAACTGAAATGAAGCTAGACAAAGATCTGTTATATTTGTGGACACATGCAGTTTATTAACAATCTTGATAATGAAATACGGGATGACCAGATACAACAAACAGTATGTTTTGAACCCTTTCTTCCTTTTTTTGTAGCTTTGGTGGTGGTTTTTGGAGGGGGATTCTCTGTGTACACATAACCTGATTTAAAGCAGATCCAAATCTCCACCCATCTAGCCTGATTGACATCTCCTCAGTGTCCCTCCTCCCTGCAGCTGCTGAGATCTCACACTGCTCAGAACAAGCTTCAGCTGTCTCGGCGTCAAAGACTGAAATTGGTCTTATGAGCTGCTCGCTCTTTGCCTATACTCAGTATCATCATTATCACTATTATAAAATTATTCTGACATAAATTTTTAAAGTAAGTACATCAGCCTCATCAGTTCTAAGAGACCTATTTCATAGTGTATACAGCTTATATTGTGAAATTTGATGACACAGCCACATTTAGACTATGACCTCCTCGGTTCTGCAAAGTTTTTACGCCCAAAAAGGGTTGTAAAAGCTTTGGCATTTTGGCATAACTCAGAGTTGCGCCAACGATTTGCTACATTTGGCGTTTTAACCACAGTTTCTCCCCTCTCCCCTGAAATGGGTGGAGCTGGGGCAGGATGGGGGTGCTGCCACAACTCGTCTAGTTGATGACGAGCTGTAGTGATCCCTACGCCAGAAATCTCACTCCAGAACCTGACTGGAGTGAGATTTCTCGTGTGGCGCACTGAGTGAAGTGGAGGGAACTACTTCATGAATCAGGTGCATCTAACTCCACTACACTCCCTCATCAAGATCAGAGAGAAAATCACCGGTTTTGATGAATCAGGGCCTATGTGAAGTTTTAGACAAGAAAATACATCTAACCATGTTTCCATTGATCTTGATAGACTGCTCTCTTTCCTATATAACACTAGAAATTGCAGCAGTGCAACGACTCGACTGCTCACAAGTCATTTATCCTAAGTCATATTGCAAGACTCAATAAAGGATCGATAGTGACTTGTAGGATCGCTGCTTCCAACAGGTGGCGCTATAGAGTTCAAGTCCTCTTCTTCTTTGAAGAGACACTTTCCATATTACATTTCCCACAAGAGCATTGTACGGCGAATAAGCCTCCTTACCTTAGCATGCCAGAGCCGTATGTCACGCTCCAAAAAATACTAATTTCTGCTAAAATTTGTTATCTCATACATGAATAATCAAATTGTATTTTTTAAATATCTAATCTAACCTCTCTCTGACATATACATATTATTTCCAAATTCATAGGAAGCCAATTAGCTTATCTTTATCTTTTTGGAGCATGAGAAGAACATACCAATGTTTCACCCCTACTTCAGCATGAAGTTGTAGTTATTATTGTTTTATTGCTATTTTATGATGCTGGCTTTTGGTTTTACATATGCTCCATTAGCTTTAAGTTAATCTTGGCCCTTTTTAGCAGGATCTGCATCCCTGACCTGTCTGCCACCTACTACTAGATAGAAGTAGGTTGATGGAACCAAAACAATCATCCAGCAGGCAACCATTTTTATGATCATCAGATTTCCATCCATATTGGCCATTAGAGTTATTAAAACTGACAGTACATGTCCAATGACACCGGCACTTGACAAACAATATTTCCGTGAATGTTCTTTCAAAGAAAGATAGTCCGTACACAAATTATCAACAGAATCTCAATTTGCAGACACTGTGTTTCAGGGTACTGCTCCTTTTCAGTGCAAGGTGTGAGATCTGGTTTGACTGTGTGAGAGGCGTCTGACCGGGAGAGTGACATGTCAAGCCTCCTCACCTTTGCATGTCAGAAGGGGAAAGGAGATCCAAGGAGAAATGTTACCCCTTGGATCACGGTCAGACGCCTCTCACCAAACCAAACCAGATCTCACAGATTGCACTGACATGGGGCATTTCCCCGAAACACTGTGTCTGCAAATTGAGGTTCTGGTTTTATCCTAAGTCATGTGACAAGGTTCGTTAAAGGGTCAATATTAACTTTTAGGATTGCTACTTCCAAAAGGTGGCACTAGAGTTCTAGTCCTCTTCCTCTCTGAAGAGACAATTTGCATATTTAATTTCCTAGAGTAGCATTGCAAGGCTTAAAATTCTCCTCACCATGGCATGTCAGGCTTGACATGCCACTCTCTTGCACAGAGAAACATTACCCTTGGCTTCCTAAACAAAAGGAGTGATTTGTAATCCTGACACAATTTCTTTTGACATGGTGGATACATACAGTACCTGTGTCACACTATTATCTCCCTATAGAATCACACTGATAAACTTACGCAAGTATCAACAGCTAGGCCATCGGAGGCCAAACTTCTCCTGGAAGCTGATTAAGGAAGCCAATTATGGAGACTGACAAGGCTACCATTCCCCGCCATCACCGATATACCAATGATCTTGTATCTCAGGCGTGTCACATGGCACAAAAGCATGTGAAGCTCAAAGTACTACCACCGGGTAGACCTTAGCACATCATATATTATGTAAACTGGTAGCTAAGTAGCTCTCAAATAGTTAATTGGCAAAATCTGCTTACCATCTGCCTTTAAAATTAAATAGCCACATAAGGTCCTTAGCGGAGGCCAAATCCCAAGGAATTAAGACTTGCTCTTATAATACAAGGTAAAATAGCTCAGTCACCTCTTCTCCCTTGCCATGGGATGTCAGTAGTCTTTTAACAATGTGCTACTCACCCTGTTTGTGATGGCTTTTCCTTCCTTTACTTTGACCGCAAGTCCCAAATCAGACAGCCGGCAATTGCCATTGTCGTCCAGAAGAACGTTTTCTGGCTTCATGTCCCTGTAGATGATCTGAAGAGAATGAAGGTGCAAAAGCCCACAGCAGATCTGAGCGGAGTAAAATATCACTCTTTTCATCTCCAGCCCTTTTTCTCCAATGTTATAGATGTGAAACTTGAGGTCTCCTCCATTCATGATAGTCATCACTAGGCACAGGTGGCTTTTAGTTTCATAAGCATAGGCCAGAGAGACAATGAAGGGACTGTGAACTTTTTCTAAGATCTCTTTTTCCAACAAAGCCATCTTCTCTCCATTTTTTTTCTTAAGACGCTTCTTGTCCAGTTTCTTACATGCATACATCTGTCCTGTGTTCTTTACTTGGATGGCACATACCTGCAGCCAATAACAATGTGTTAGAATAATTGCAGCTATATATATATATATATATATATATATATATATATATACACATATATATATACACTTTTTTTACTTTGTCAGAGATTTGTGTTATTTACCCCTAAATGACTTCTTATGTGACTTCTGTGAGGCTTACTACTGTAGAGAAGTACATGAACCTGTAAATCTTACCCCATGGTTCTCAATAATTTGACAATCTCAGCACTAAGCTGTCACAAAAGCCAAGCTAAAGTGACCATATGAGTAGCATATCCTCGATATATAGTGAAACAGGAGTGGAAATGTGGCCAGTTAGTGTTTAGATGGTAGGTAAATGGGTAACACGCAGTTGCATAAAATTCAAAATGGCTGTCTATGAGTGCAACTTCCTGTCCCCAGGAAAAGTGTTAAGACTAACTGTGGAAAATAAACCTCTGCTGTAACAAGTTGAATACTATATGGACTAACAAAAAAGAGTACTATACAAAACAGTATTATTTGGGAGGATCAGTACTTTTTATGTTCGGATCAATATATTTTAACATCCATTGTGGATAATGTTTCAGGATATGTTTTTTTTTTCACGCTGTGTGCAGTGTCAGATTTTGATTGCACTCCCGATCTATAAGTTAAATCTAAGTATTGAATACTTCTCAGGTTGAAAGCCAACTTAGGGGCAAATTTATTAAAACTGTCTTCAACTAAAATTTTCTTTGTCGCCCATAGCAACCAATCACAGTGAAGCTTTCATTATGCCACCGCAACTTAAGAAATGGGAGCTACACTGCAATTGGTTGTTCAGGGCAACAATGACAGATTTAATGTTAGTTTTGATAAATAGGGCCAAACAGTAATAGTAGGGTGCCAAAAATCATAGGATCAAAACATCATTTTCATGCCATAACATGAAGCTCATGGGCCAAAAATGTTACTATTACTATTCCTGCAAATGTCCCATCATTGAGATTCTTCAATTGCAGTTCCTGATGCATGTTCTGTGTTCAAAACTTTGGAAACAAATCACAAGTGATAACATCAGATTAATATAATTACATTTCAATTAAAACTGGCCCAGGAATATGTATTTAGGATGAGTATGATGCATTTCAGTATGTACAATCCCTTGTTTTGCCAGAAGATAAGCCAGAGATTTCTATTCACCTCTATTTGTGGAGATAAACATACATGTTCTACCAGTTCCATCATATACATTTATCATGGAAGCATCTCAGCAACTTGAAAGCCCGCCATATACATTAGATGGTTGTCGGCCATACAACGGTTTGGTTGGTCCTCCAGCTGTCTACCCCATATACAGGAGCGCTTGCTCCATTGTATTCTCTATGAGAGAGTTGCTACCAAAAATGTTTGGCAGCTGCTTATTTTGGGGAGAAAAGGATCAGTAGTCCAAAATTGAACATCTCAAACCTTTACTTCCCGACAATCAATAGTCCAAAGCCTCATACACATTACACTGTCGGCCAAACTCATCAATATTGGCAGAAGGGGCCGACCTTAGTCTAATGTGTGGGGGGCTTAACACATGTACACATTTTACTAAGAACATTCAATTTTCATTCATAAATGAAGTGTTGGTGAAGGTTTCTCATGGTCCTAACCAGTGTCTTAACCTGAAGCTCATGGGCCACAATGCAAAAGCTCCAATGGGCTCCCTAATTATTGCATCTTTAATAGTCTTGGTGTTTTCATATAGACCAAAAGGAACCTTATAGGCCCCCTTAGGCTCTTGGGCCCAGGTGCAATTGTAACCCCTGCATCTATTGTGGTTATGCCCATGGTCCTAACGTACCTGCATTTGACTCTACCAACCAAAAACCTGTTTCCAGTCATTGCCAAAGAGCGGAGATAACCGTCAAATAGCTTTTATTGGCCACAAAAGTAAGGGTCTATTAAATAAAGATGTAGTGATTTCGGAAAATGCTTCTCGTATTAGCCCAGTCCACTTATTACTCTTACACCTTTGTGTCTACAACCAATGTAAGAGTGACCTCACAATTTTATTTCTGTCCCCAAATTTTGTTTTGGTCAGGCACCCATCTATAACTGTGGCTGAATTTGGACATGGTCACCTCTTCACCCTGGTGATTACAAGAAGAAATGCTTCTTTTCACAGTAGGAAGTCTTCACGGTATGCAGAGGATTACAGGGAATTACTAAGGGTAGAGGGGATGTCAGGTTTCCAGTCTCTCCTAATTGCATTGATGTATTGTAGAGTAATTCCAAGGAGAAATCATTCACCTTGGGCCGTAACACTTACCCATCAGATAGTTTTACAGCAGGACCATAAGCCCAAACAGAGTCATTATTACTAGAGGTTTCCTCCTGAATAAAGCTGTCATTATACTAATGATCAAATAAATCACAGAAGCCTAAAACCTTACGGCTTCTTACTACAAAATACTATAATAAAGATGAAAAGCAATGTTGGCAATTAGGTCTTTCACTGGTTTGCACTGTTACATACCTTCATGGGGTTTATATGTTCTTAGGTTCTACTATTGTGTCCATTGTCCTACCACAATTCAAAACTAGACTACTAGATTTGGCAGAGAAACTGATCCTGGTGTAGGACTGAAATTAGACTGGGAAAAGGAATGCCATGGTTATGGTTCTGCTGAATATCATGGCCCTATAAAAGCATAATAGAAAAGAAATATGGCTCCCAATATAAATGACTAAGCTTAATATATGAGACTATATAGGCTCGTATTTCGAAGGAACCGTACAATCATCTCCTGCTGAGACAGATTGAAGTGGATCATTAACTGAGGAAGATTTATCCCGTTATCCTTGGGAACGAATAGCTGGAGCCAGTCACATATCAACTAGACATCAAAGTCTTAATAGGCATACACACAACCATTGTCATCCAGCAAAAATAAATAACTCAATTTCTACATCTTTTCAGTATATTAAAGCTACTGTAATACATTGGTGCAACGTATTTACTATGGCTTCCTCCACAACTTGTGGCCGTCATTGTTCCTGCTTTGATTAGGTTTGCGTGTCGAAGTCCAGGTTACACAGGAGAATATAGGACTTACTTGTGGGGTGAGACCTGATTATGATTATTATCGTTTACTATATTCTAGACTTTTTCACTCTCATTTTTCAAAGCATGGTTATCAAGCAGTCACAATTCCATTAGTCCCAACAGCTCATATTGACCAGATATTGATTGAGTCCTAGGTCAGTGCTTCACCCGGGGATTCATCAGACTATAGTGCTTGATTTCTATTATACTGAAGTGTTATCAACAGAGCATGGTGGAAGCAGAACCACCTCTGCTGTTCTGTTCCATGCCTTGCATTATCAGGAAATAACCAGTTAGACAGTTAGAGGTAATGCTCTTATAGAATTATAGGCATATTTATCATTTATTTGAAGCTTTCTTTTAAATATTTTTTTTTTGCTATTTTCTGTATTATGCATCAATAATTACTGGTGTCCTTTAAAGACTGTACTCACATCAGTCCCGGTTGCCAATGAGGTAAGTAAAAGTGCCCATATCCCTTCAATAATTATGGCCAAATGCACATTCTCCACGACCATACACATGCACACTCAGCACGGCAGAGCATTCGTTTTTAATAAAGAGAGAGGAGTAAGTTATTGATAGACACCCATGATGGCGGCTTATTCCCTGAAAGTTTACCCTGCCTGATCCGTATATCATCTGTCCGGGGAGACTCAGGAGGTTCCCATTCATGAGATAGTCTTTTCTCTACTTTACAAATGATGTAGAAAATGTCTGCGCTGAATAAACCACACCGTGCTGTGAAGAACGCCGGCGCATCGAGGGAGCAGCGCACAGTGAGTAATCAGAGACTGTCACCAGCCGGGGCAGTTCTCTCAGTAGTTATCGCTGGACTAAATTACTTTTATTTTGTTTTTAGACACTGCATGTGCATAACAGAGCATTTGATTACTATTGTAGCGACGGAGCTCTGACTTTACTAGCTCCCATACAATCGCTACACTCTGGGCCCCTCTATGAGGCCTCGAATGCCTTTTTGAATGTATCCAAGCTATACACAGATATCCCCTTGAAGTGTCTCCAATATTTATGAGTCCATTATATACATATATAATTGATCTTTTCTTTTAAAAAAAAAATTTTTTTTCACTATTTTCACATGCTGTTGCCTTATAGTTCTAATCAGTGTGATTTTTGGGGATCGTGATTTTCTCAGAACATATAAGTCTGGTGAATATATTTTATTTTGCATTTTATTTTGCATTGTATACATTGATCATTTGAGACCCCCATATCTATCTGCAATTTATTGTCATATTGTGCCTTTCTATAATCCTTGTTTTTGGATTTGTGTGGTTTATTCAGCGCAGACATTTTCTACATCATTTGTATTTTAATCAACGACTCAGTGGTGTGTTGTTTTGTCTTGCAGCGGATATCCCTCCTATAGTACTAGCGCTCCCAATATATTTAATTTTTTATCTACTTTACCTCCCATAGGAAACCCATGCAAAGATGGAACTTACAAACCTCATGCTGATTTTTTTTCTGGTCCAATTTTATCTCTGCAATACACAGGAGCACTTACAAAGCCCCAAAACTACCTGGACCACAACCTTGATAAGGGATATGACATTCATACTTGTATTTAAAGGTAGGAGCACCTTTAAACATCTTCTGGCATCTCACAGAGACAGACTGTAGGGATGAGGAAAGAGCAAACCAACAGCGCTCGTCCATACAACCTTTGCTCCCAAAATCACAGACAGAGCTGAATGTTTAATCTGAGGAAGTTAGAGCACTACACAAAAAAAGACTTTCTAACCCATAAGAAATGAGACATGTTGATTTCCATCAGTCCCATGAACTGGATTATTTCTGCATTTATGGCCAGATATAGTATTTCTAATACAATGGTGCTTGAAAGTGCAATACTTCTTTAAATTTCTCATACCTCTCCAAAGCCACCTTTTCCCAGAACTCTAAATTCATAAAAGTATTTGTGAGTGATCGGTTGCCTCTCAAAGGCTTTCCACTGGAGGAATCGATCATAGAAGACGCTGTTCTGGTAGTCCTTGAATGGTGCCTCCTTCAGGAAATTATTTACCTCCTCCTTGGCAAGCTGAATCAATGATGGCTGCTCACTGGCCTGTGCCTGCTGGACTTTTTTACAAAGATCATCTTTCATGAAAGGCAATTTACCCTCAGCGCCATCTTTGAACCTTTTGCTAATCATGTTCTGTAATAATTGATCCTTGGCCGAGTCTTCCTCCAGTTCCCAGTCAGTAATTTCATCCTGAAAAGTTTGCGCCTCCAGATACTCAGGCACTGAGGCAAGGTAGTCTTTGAATAGTTTCCGGCCAATTGGTTGGTCTACACAGATACTTTGATAGTCCAGGTGTATAGAGTCTTTTATTTCATTGCGACTAGTGTCTTTTGAAGGTAGCGACAAACTTTTTCGCCTCTTTTGCATTTCTTTCATATCTCCCTCGCTAGTTTTTCTAGCCTGCAAGTAGGCTGTGTTAGCGATCAGATTATCGAGGCCTCCCATGTCACACATGGCTGCTTCGGAGAGTTAGCTATACGCCACCCGCAGGGAAAGGGGTCACAGGACCAATGACTTCTCCTCTCTGCGCTCTTGTGGCTCCCTTTCCTCTCACCACAGGAAATGTGACAGAGGGTCCAGCTGACAGAGTTACCATTAAATACCACTAAGGGATTTTCATTAAGACCCTTTGCTTGTACCATTTGTGGAAAGTGACTGGTAAGAGGTTTCTCTGCTGTAAGGAGCTTTCCGTATGCTATGTATAGCTGCTGATTACATACAGCAAGTGAGTGTCACAATAGGCAGAGGGACATTAGCACATGGAAGAGGAAAGAAGTTGTGAAATGGAGCAGAAGAAATTACATAATCTTTTAGACCTTATATACTCTGCTCTTCTTCTACTTTTTTGCATTACTTTTTTATATCTAATTATATATATTGGATCAAACTTATAAAAGCAGCAGGAGAACAGATTTTTTTTTTAGACGGTTAGACCATATTTGATGATCAGATTTATAGCAACAAAATTGGGGAAAGTAGAAAATTCCAAGATCTACCCTTAGTTTTAGAGGATTTGTAAATTAAACACAGACCATAAAATAAGAATGTGCGAGTAAATTTGTCTCAGCTCTATATATTATAAAAAAAAGTAGCTTAAAATCACATTTGGATTGTTAATACTACATTGGGTAATGATGATATACTCTAGTTTAGAGATGTCAAACTTAAATACACAGAGGGACAAAATTAAAAGCTTGGAAAAAGTCGCCGGCCAACCTTGATATATTTCTTTTTAAATGTCTATAATTAAGGAAGTTTTTCTAAGTGTCAAATATAGCGATAGACCCACCTCTTCCGACAAGCCTACAACCTGCAGGAAACACTGATTCACCAAATCGCCGCATGACCAGCTCTACCCTCGCCTACTGTATCCTCACCCATCCCTTGTACATTGTGAGCCCTCGCAGGCAGGGTCCTCTCTCATCCTGTACCAGTCGTGACTTGTATTGTTTAACCCCTTAGTGACGGAGCCACATTTAAAAAATATGACCAGTGTCACTTTATGTGACAATAACTCTGGAACGCTTCAACAAATTCCAATCATAATCATAGAATCATAGAATCATAGAATCGTAGAGTTGGAAGGGACCTCCTGGGCCATCTGGTCCGACCCCCTGCTCAAAGCAGGATTCGCTAAATCATCCCAGTCAGATGTCTGTCCAGCCTCTGTTTGAAGACTTCCATTGAAGGAGAACTCACCACTTCTCATGGCAGCATGTTCCACTCATTGATCACTCTAACTGTCAAAAAGTTTTTTCTAATATCTAATCTGTGTCTCCTCCCATTCAGTTTCATCCCATTGCTTCTAGTCTTTCCTTGTGCAAATGAGAATAAAGTTGATCCTTCTACAATGTGACAGCCCTTTAGATATTTGTAGACAGCTATTAAGTCTCCTCTCAGTCTTCTCTTTTGCAAACTAAACATTCCCAAATCCTGCAACCTTTCTTCATAAGACAGGGTTTGCAGACCGGTCACCATTCTGGTCGCTCTTTTCTGAACTTGCTCCAGTTTGTTGATGTCTTTTTTAAAATGTGGTGCCCAAAACTGGACACAATATTCCAGATGAGGTCTGACCAAAGAGGAGTAGAGGGAAATAATGACTTCACGTGATCTAGACTGTATGCTTCTGTTAATACATCCTAGAATTGCATTTGCCTTTTTTGCTGCTGCATCACACTGTTGACTCATATTTAGTCTGTGATCTATTAGTATACCCAAGTCTTTTTCACATGTGCTGTCACTTAGCCCTATTTCTCCCATTCTATATTTGCTTTTTTCATTTTTATTGCCCAGATGTAGTACTTTGCATTTCTCCCTGTTAAAAACCATTCTGTTAGTTGCTGCCCACTTCTCCAGTTTATTTAAATCTTTTTGAATCCTCTCTCTCTCTCCTCTAGTATTAGCTATCCCTCCTAGCTTTGTGTCATCAGCAAATTTAATCAGTTTACCCTCAATTCCTTCATCTAAATCGTTGATAAAGATGTTGAACAATACAGGGCCCAGGACAGAGCCCTGTGGTACCCCACTTGAGACATTCTTCCAACTGGATGTGCAGCCATTTACGACCACTCTTTGGGTCCGATCACTAAGCCAGTTATGAATCCACCTAACAGTTGCCTTGTCCATTCCATACTTAGTCATTTTTTCAATAAGGATTGTATGAGAGACTTTGTCAAATGCTTTGCTGAAGTCAAGATATACTATATCTACAGCATTTCCTTGATCCACCCAATCAGTGATACCGTCATAGAAGGAAATTAAGTTAGTCTGACATGACTTATTAGTTACAAACCCATGCTGACTCTGTTTAATCACTTCATTCTTATCCAGGTATTGACATACATGTTGTTTAATAATTTGTTCAAAGATCTTTCCTGGTATAGAAGTCAGACTCACCGGCCTATAGTTGCCTAGGTCCACCTTCTTCCCCTTTTTGAAGATAGGAACAACATTTGCTCTTCTCTAGTCTTCTGGCACTTCTCCTGTTCTCCAAGAATTTGCAAAGATTATGGAGAGGGGTTCAAAAATTTCTTCTGCTATCTCCTTCAGTACTCTGGGGTGTAATTCATCTGGACCTGGAGACTTGAATTCATTTAGGTTAGCTAAGTGTTTCCTCACTATCTTTCTGTTTATAGATATCCTGGATTCTTCTATTCCCTTAATAGGACAGTGAATAACAGTTGATGTTACATTTCCTTTCTGAGAGAAAACAGATGCAAAATAGGAATTTAAAAGTTCAGCCTTCTCAACATCCTGTCTTACCATTTCATCATTTTCATCCTGTAAAAATCCTATAGCATCTTTGACTTTTCTTTTACTTTTGACATATCCCCAAAATCCTTTATCATTTCTTTTGACATCTCTTGCAAGCCTCAATTCATTTTCAGCTTTAGATAATCTGATTTGTGCCCTGCAGGTTCTGCAGACAGCATTATATTCTTCTTTAGATATGCCTCCCTCTTTCCATTTTATAAACATTTTTTTCTTCCTTTTTAGCATGTGCTTAAGTTCTGTGTTCATCCATCCTGGTTTCCTTAAATGCTTCCTATTCTTCCCTCTTTTTGGAATTGTTAACAACTGTGCTTTGAGAATTTCATTTTTCAAGATTTCCCATCCTTCCTGGACATTTTTGTCTTTAAGGATATCCAGCCATTGGATCCCTCCAATTCTCTTTCTGAATCCCTTAAAATCTGCCTTTCTGAAATCTAACCTTGACGTCTGAGTCTTCACAGGTTTTCCGCCTCTAGTTATCCAAAATTTTAAAATAGCATGGTCGCTACCTCCTAGGGTCCCAGCCACTTTTACCTCCTCAACCATTTCCTCCCTGTTTATAAGGATTAGATCCAAGGTAGCAGTTCCCCTTGTTTTCTCCCTTACCTTTTGGAAGATAAAGTTGTCAGCAAGAGAGGATAAGAATTTCCCTGACCTGTTAGTTTTGCCAAACTTACAAACTTATATTTTAGTCCCCTTATATTTTAGGTTATTCTTTTCTAACCTTGGCCGGATGTATGACTTACCACAATTCTGTCTCTGAGCTCCTTGACCTGTTCCTTTGACCTCATGATTATCATGAGGTCTGACATGCACTGTGAGGTATTATATAGACAGGTGTGTTCCTTTACAAATCAAGTCCTATCAGTTTAATTAAACACAGCTGGACTCCAATGAAGCAGTAGAACCATCTCAAGGAGGATCACAAGGAAATGGACAGCATGTGACATAAATATGAGTGTCTGAGCAAAGGGTCTGAATACTTATGACCATGTGGTATTTCAGTTTTTTTTAAATAAAATTGCAAAAATTTAAAGGGGTCTGAATACTTTCCTTACCCACTGTATAACATCTGACACCTACCTGGCTCTTACTACCAGGAGTAGTGCCCACACCGTTCAAAGCAGTTTAACCCCTTAACCTTAAATGCTGTGATCAATATTGCGGGAGGATACAGTACCTCCTGTCACTGTATCACCGGAGCCGCGTAGAGCGGTCACATCTCCCGATGTCACTGTTTTACACGAGAGATCGTTGCGGGACACTTGTTAAATGGATTACATTGGAGCAGGAAGTATTTGTGTTGGTTTATGGAGATCGAGGGTGTCAGGTTCTAGCTGTTTGGGGAGTATGAATGTTTTTTTTTTTACTATTGAACACAGTAGCCGGATGATGGGACTACTATCCCATCATTGACTAATGCTGTCACTATAATATGTGACAGCAGACATAGCTAGTAGTCCCATCGGACGATGCCTGCCTACACACCCGCAGACACACAGATACACACAGATAGACACGCACCTCTTTTCCGCTCACACATAGTCTCCACCCACACACTCTCTCTCCTGCCTTTCTGCAGCGTTTTTCACACGCTCATCCGCAGCAGATCCGCAAATCTTTTACAACTGTGGTTTTGCTGTGGATTTTACTGATTCAATGGAAGTCAATGGGTGCAGAAACGCTGCAGATCCGCAAAAAAGAATTGACATGCCGCGGGAAATAAAACGCTGCAAATCCGCGCGTATTTTTCTGCAGCATGTGCACACAGTTTCTGGATTCACATTGATTAACATTGGTTGTGCACTACACTGCGGATTTGGTGCAATTCCATGTGTCCAAAAACGCTGTGGACCCGCAACCTGTGCACATAGCCTTAAAAGTTTGAAAATTGAGACATCGCACTTAAAACTATATCAGCATTATAGAAGCTGATACAGTAGAAAGCAATGATGGAGAAGGGAGGATCCCATCATTTCCATTCTGCGTCTTATGTCTCAGCGCAGCGGGTGCGATGACATCATTACAACTCGCCCACTGTACCGAGATGAGCAGAGGATCTGAAGATATGAAGTAGCAGGGGAATGGGCAGAAGTGAGTATATGTTTATTTGTTTTTAATGTGGGGCCTATTATACTGTATGGAGCACTATTATTATTATTTATTATTATAGCACCATTGATTCCATGGGGCTTTACATGTGAGGAGGGGTATACATAATAAATACAAGTACAGTAATCTTAACCCCCTAATGACCATCAATACGTCTTTTAACTGACCTGAGATGTAAGAGAATAGCATCCCCAAACAGGTGACAATCCAGCAGCTGTCGGCTGTACACCATAGCTGACAACTTGCTGCATCGATCAGTGTTGTCACTGTCCATATCTGTTTAACCCCTTAGATTCTGATGTCAATAGTGACTATATCATATAAATGTTTAAAAGTGTGATTTCTCCCTCTTTATCCCCATCGGCACCCTGAGATCATGATTGTGTGGTCCTGATGTTTGCGGTGGCAATTCATGAGCAAATAGCGGCCTTAGAGTCTGCCGGCTACACTGACCTGTTCAAAAGACAGCGGCGTTTAGATGGTAAAAATCAACCTTTTCATTCCTATCATGCCACTTTGTCTTAATTCCTGAAAATCACCTGAAGGTTTAATAAACTACCTGACAGCAGTTTTCAGTATGTCAGGGGGTGTGGTTTTTAAAATGGTATCACTTTCGGGGGTTTTCCAATATATAGGACCCCTAAAGTCACTTCAAACCTGGATAGATCCCTAAAAAATTTTTTGAAAATTTCTTTGAAAAAGTTAAAAAATTGCTTTTACATTTTTAAACCTCCTAAAATGCTAACAAAATAAAATAGCATTTTACAAATGGTGCTGATGTAAAGCAGACATGTGGGAAATGTTATTTATTAATGTTTTTCTATGGTATGACTATCTGGATTAAAGGGATAATCATTCAAAGTTTGTAATATGTTTGGCAATATGTTAGTCCCCGGCTGGCACATCCCAGGGACTAAAGCAGCTGAAAGGTATCCACATTGTGCTCGCAATTTTATTCATTGTTTCATCACTTTATTTATATTACATGTGTTGATTCACTTCATTTTCTTGCACATTGCACTTTTTTATGTGTGGCAATTTATTTATTGCTAAATCTGCTTTGCACTTTATTGTGGTTATAATATATATATATATTTTGTCTTTTGCACAGTCCTTTGACTGCACTTTATATGATTTTATAAATCATTTTGGCTGTTTTACACCATGATATTATATTGACACTAGCATTTTTTATTTTATTTAGCATTGTGAGATATTCTTTGAGATATATATGATATCAAGTAACCATTGTTGTCCCCAGGGTTTGCCTTTATTTTGGCATTGGCCTCCCCTTATTATTATTAATTTTAATTATATTCTAATAAAATAAAGAATTTTATCATTGGACATTTTTTCGGCTTTTCTCGTTTGTTTTATTTTATTATCCGAGTTGTCCATTTAATATTTCCATGGGTGCATTATTATGATTTTAAGGTTAATTTATTATATATTGCACTTTCCTTGAGACATCTATTTTAATCCAAAGCATGCAGAATTATTGTTCTGCCATATAGTAAACAAAAGCCTGCAGAATTATTGTTATGCCATGTACAATTATTTTTTCATTTCTGTGTTTTGCAAAACCCTAGACATAAATATTAATTTTTTTCTGTCTCTGTTTGGCAAATTCCTGGCTACTGGAGAGACCCTATCTTCACTCCACTTCCAGTACTGGCTTGCAATCTCCACCTTGTCGGGAATAGTTGCGGACACCTGCCGGGCTTTGTGGGACGTTCTTTGTCCTGAATTTATGCCCCTGCCCACCGCAGAAAAGTGGATTGAAATTGCTGAAAAATTATGGACAGTCTGCAATTTCCCCAACTGTTTGGGAGCGGTTGATGGGAAACATCAGGATAACCAAACCCGCAAGAAGTGGATCGGAATACTATAACTATAAAAAGTACTTTTCTACAGTACTCAAAGCCATTGCGGATGCAGACTGTCTGTTTGTTGTGGTGGACATTGGGGCATTTGGCCGGGGGAATGACTCCCAGGCTTTTAAGAACTCGGACATGAGCCGTAGGTTGTATGGCAACCATTTTAATTTCCCCCTCTTCTCCACACCAAAGGTCCGCCACTGCCATTTGTAATGGTTGGGGATGAGGGCTTTCAAATGTGCCAAAACCTGCTGAAACCCTAATCCAGCCGGGACTTGGACCACACAAGAAAAATATTTAATTACAGACTGACCAGGGCACAAAGAACTGTAGTGTGCCTTTGGGATTCTTGTCTCCAGATGGCGCATTCTCAGCACAGCCATTAATCTTAGACTGGAAGCAGTAGATGAAGTGGTGAAAGCGTGTGTGGTTCTTCACAATTTTGTTATGGCTAAAGAGCGCCCTAACGTTGAACTAGATGAACCAGCTGCCAACCCATTGCCTGATTTCACTCAGCACCCTCTCAGGTCATCAGTTGAAATTAGCCAAATGAGGGACCAGTTTGCGGCCTACTTTATCTCTGATGTAGGACGTGTGGCATGGCAAGATCAAATGGTGTAAAATTGTTTTCTTGTATGTAAATAAAAAACCTGTTTTGATACCTGTACTGGGTGCACTCTGTCTTTATACACTCCAATAAAATAATCACCTGCCCAGGTGTCCCAGTGAATTCAGGATGCTGTGTTTTGTGCATCTTGACTTTACTAGGACTCCTGACCAGGTGAGTGTAGATATAAAAGTTGTATGACCTTCATCATCTCTCCAGTCTGTGTTCAGTAAGGCAGATTGCAGTGATGGTGGACATAATGCAGCTAATATTTATATCACCTGGCCTGATGTTACAAATAGTGATTTTGGGATGCACTAGCATCCTTCACTCTTTTTGACACCTGACCATGTGAGTATAAATATTAGTTGTAGGATCTCCAATGTGGCTTCAGTGTGCACGCAGACTGGAGAGATGATAAAGTTTATGCAACTTCTACAATCCTCTGGCCTGGTGTCATGCTGAAGTGAAGATGCCCAAAAAAACGCATCCTGACTTCGGAATGTTAAGATACCTGGGCAGGTGAATACACATGAGTGAACCTCCAGCATCTCTCCAGTCTGCGTGCAATAGATAATGCAGACTGAAGCGACGCTGCAGATGACAACTCATAGGTATAGTCACCTGGCCAGGTGCTAAATAGTTATGATATCAGGCCAGGGTATTGTAGATATGACGAGTATTTTCTCCATCATCTCTTCAGTTTATCCGCTACAGACTGAATAGATTTTGTGGTTAATTACAAGGTATATCTAGAATCCCATGGCCTTGTGTCACAAAGAGTGAAATGATGATGGTCAAAACAAACCATCATCAATTCACTCTTTAGGATACCTGGCAAGGTGAGAATAGATATACCTTGCATTCACCACTATCCTCTATTCAGTCTGTGCAATATTAGCAGACTGAAGATACTAATGGTGGAGAAAATACAAGTCATATATTTGTGTTTTTGCCACCACATATCTCCAGGACTGACACAAGAAACATGTGTCAGTACTGGAGCTATGTGGTGACAAAAACACAAAGTGTACGGCGCAGTGTGTGTAGGCAGCGAAACACACAATAACCAAACAGTATTAAGGGAAAACAAGTATGACATTTACTTTTAAACTAAAAAAAAAGGCATTACTGGGAGCGACGTTTGGGGGAAGATGGTGGCAAGTTGGGGGTGTGGAGGGACGACTGTTATGTCCCATGATTGAGACATTTTACAGACTGTCTTGTACATTTTACATGCTGTATTGCAGTCTCTCATATTGTTTATTGTTGCTATGTGTTCCTGTGTTTTGCCAAGCTGAAATCCTCCCTTTCCATCAAGTTTGTCTCTTCTGTCTCCCTCTTCTGGGTGTGATGTCACTTCCTTCTTCTTCCCCCTGTGTCTCAGTCTCCATCTTAAGAGTCAGTGATAAGCGGTCATAGAGGAGCGCTTAGGAAGCAACCCAGGGGCAGACAAAAATGTCAGGTCTCCACCGCAGCTCCAGCCGAAAACCTCCAATGGAGGATAGGCGCAATGAGAAAATGGAAACGGTCTTAGGAGCGCAGGAAAGAGACTCAGACAAGAGATGGGGTTAAACCACAACGCGTTTCGACGGAGAATCCGTCTTCTTCAGCCTGTCTGAAGAAAGTCTTTTTTACCTGCTGCTGTTTGTATGCATTCAACAAGAATTCTTAAAGAAATCAAAGACTCTTCTGGATTCTTCATAACATGCGTTCCGGCAGCTGAGTTAAGCTGTGACCGTCGCCAATTGTAAGTAAGGTGAAGAGATCCAGCATCTCACAGAGCCATATTTGCAGCCACAGGCCCCGGCGACAGAATAACGACGAACGGCTTAAAGGCGAGGAAGGGGTTCTAGGGGAAGGGGCGACGAAATAAGTGGGTGAAGGGAGCTCATGGATGGAACTGGAGGCAGGCTGAGACACAGTGTGAGGTGAGGGGGGAGGGTAAGAGTTTTCCTCTTTTTATGTCCATTTTTTGTTTCCTGTGGCCCGGTGTGTCATGCCTAGAGCCCCTGGTACTTTTGGACCTCCTGTAGCTGGGTGACCACCTGGAGCTGGGGGACCTCCTGGCAGGATCCTGTAGCTGCTGCATGCTGGAACTGGTGGTGGAGGTCCTGCCAGGGTCCGTGGGTGCAAAGAGTGAATGAGGGTCCCCCAGCTGCTGCTGCACGGTGATGGTGGTGGTCCAGGCAGTACTGGTGGCAGTGCTGCTCCAGGCAGGAGGAGTGGTGGCGGTGGTGGTCCAGGCAGGAGGAGTGGTGACGGTGGTGGTCCAGGCAGGAGGAGTGGTGGAAGTGGTGCGCCAGGCAGGAGTGGTGACGGTGGTGGTCCATGCAGGAACAGCGCTTGCCATGGTGGTGGCGGGGGAGTGTCCAGCAGCACTCGGCCTTGTGGTGTACTGGTGTCCGGCATGGCTTGGAATGCAGGTGGCCGTGCAGTGATATGCAGCAGAAGTCGGTAGTGAGGTGAAGCGAGTCAGTGGTGGCACAGTTGGAAATGCCACCACTGACTGCTGCACGTACTGACTCTGCTGCATAGCATGCATGTAAGCAGTGTTGCAGGCCTGCATCACATTCAGCTGTAGCTCAGGACTAAGGTGTTCCGCCATGCCCTGTTCTATTTGATGAAAAATATGGTGCGCTGGTCTATTGAGGTCGGCTTCCAGATGGTCAATGCGACGGTCGACAGCCTGGAAGCAATTTTTCATTAGGGTAAAACCGCTTTCCAGTCTGTCTAAGAGCACCTTGAGGCCGTTCTGAAAGACCGGAAAGTTGCTGAAAGACCCGGTCTGCAGGGCGCAAAGACAGGATTCTATTGATGCAAAAAATTCTTCATTTATTAAAGAAACAATTGGAATTTAAAAGAGTCTCTTTTAAATTCCAATTGTTTCTTTAATAAATTAAGAATTTTTTGCATCAATGTCCTTTGCGCCCTGCAGACCGGGTTTTTCAGCAACTTTCCTATAATTGTCCCTCTTTTGAGGCACCCGGCTGGAGCAGCATCGGATCCCCATCTGCATACCAATACCCATGCATAGCTGGCGCTCCTACAAACCGTCCCATCTGACGTTCTTCCATTCTGAAAGTCCGAGCTCAAGTGAAGGAACTCGGGCATGACAGACCGGTCCGAGGCCTTCTTCCGCTGGCCGGAAGTACCTGCAAAACCAGTGGTAGAGACCTGGGACAGGGGAACACCTGACTGACCCGCTTCCTGGTCTGCAGCTGTCTGTGGTGCCGACCCGCAAGCTGCTTCTTGGCTGTCGGATGGCTGGGACAGATCCGAGGTCGTTCGATGAAGGACCGCTCCAGGAACAGGTTGCAGGGTGCTGCTCCGGGTGCTGTGAAAAGAAAAACATTAGTATCATGCATTTACAATAGTTAAAGAGCCAACTCCTGTGGAATAGAAAAACACAGAGTAAAACACAATACAATCCAACAACAAAATACTTGCGCTCTGATGGCAAGAACCGGTCTTAAGAAGGCCAACGCCCAATGGTATGTATATTTGGTTGAGGTCCTTGCCGCAGCACCACTGGGAACCCTGCTCTCCTGCTGTACATCCCTGCTGAAGCAGTCCTTCATTGAGTGCCAACGGGTTCTGACTTTATTCACTGTGGAAGAAAAAAAAATTAGACTGTAGGCCAGGATAACACAAATGTGTGTGACGCCTTATGCAGCCCCATCATCATTATACAGCACCATCATCATCAGTATACAGCCCCATCATCAGTATACAGCAACAACATCAGTATAAAGCCCCATTATCAGTATACAGCAACATCATAATCAGTATACAGCCTCATTATCAGTATACAGCAACATCATCATCATCAGATCACTGCCACATCACACAGCATTTAAATACTTACGAAATTCCTTGCGGACCCGTGGAGAGGCGTTGTCCCAGCCATCCATCAGCGCTGCGGCGACCTCATTCCAGAGCCGCTGGAGCACCACGTTGTCCGAGTGCTGAGGATCACGGCTGTCCCACAACGGGACTCGCTCCTGGACCAACTGGATGAGGGCATCATTATCCAGGGCGAGCTCTTAATCCCATCGTGGAGCCTAGAAAAGAAAGAAAAACATTAATCTTGGAAAGATTTGGAAATAAAAAAGATAGAGAAAAAAATACAGAAAAGAAGCAAGATTGAAGATGAATAACAGGCCAGAAAAAAAATCAGAGGAAAAAAAAAGGGTACAATCACAGTCAGTCTATACTTACAGGCCGTCTTCCCGCCAGCACTTGGATTGGCTGCTCCTGCTGTTCCTCCTCTATTGCCGTGGACGATGAGGTCTGACAAAGAACAAAAATTAATTTGGCACATGTGTAGATGCGACAGCGAATACTTACTATACTACAGTTCACCACGGGCCAGTCTGTATTCCTCTCCAGAAGACATGCTGCAATAAAAAGAGACATTAGTACATAATAAATTGAGAAAACAGTACAGGCAGACATTAGGTTTAATACTCACATTATTAAAGTCGCAGCAAGTCTCCAAAGGGTTTCTCTTCAAAGTATTCTCACTGCTTCTCTCTTCCAGGCTGGCTGTAGAGTTGTGGACTGCCAGTGCCAACACCTTATTTTATCTACACTACCCCCCAAACAATGTTTCTTTATTTAGGGGGTGGATTAAACCAGTCTAGACATGTTTATTCTTAAAACGCATGCGTTCGAAAGCGCAGGCGTGTGCATGTCCATGCGCTTGCCATGCGTTCCCATAGACTATAATGCTTTGTTTCGACGCATTCCGTGCGCACAGCAAATGCATGCGTTTTTTTTTACGCCTTTGGGTGGAACAAAAAAAGCAATATGTTGCGTCGAGCGCGTCTAGACGCACACCTGGAAAAAGTGCATGTGCATGATAATGCAGACGACGCGTGCAAGCGCAAGACCATGCGCCCGCCATGTTAAACATAGGTGCGCATAACGCTAATGTGAAACCAGTCTTACCTGTATAAAATACATTTGTTCACACACTCAATCACACTGCAACCTCTCCACCATGGCCAAGACCAAACAGCTGTCTAAAGACACCAGGGACAAAATTGTAGACCTGCACAAGGCTGGAATGGGCTACAGGACAATAGCTCAAAAGACTTGAATCAAAAAGTGAATTAGTCGTAAACCAGCTCATAAACAAAAACTAATTCTAAAATTACAATTGCTTTATTGAAATATACTAAAACCATAGACATACATGAACACCACGCAGATTTAATTGCTGATCAAAGTTGTGACCCTAATCACATACAGGAATATGTGGCTGTATACCCCTCACCCTGGGCCTTGTAGTACAGTATTTATTGGGATAACTAAAGAGTGGCTCGATAAGCATTCAAAGTCCTAGAGTGGCCTAGCCAGTCTCCAGACCAGAAACCAACAGAAAATCTTTGGAGGAAGCTGAAACTCAATGTTTCCCAGGATCAGCCCCAAAACCTGAAAGATCTGGAAAAAGTTTGTATGGAGGAGTGGGCCAAATTCCCTGCTGTAGTGTGTGCAAACTTGGTCAAGAACTACAGGAAACATCTGACCTCTGTAATTGCAAACAAAGGTTTCTGTACCAAATATTAAGTCCTGTTTTTCTATTGTATCAAATACTTATTTAATGCAATAAAATGCTAATTAATTATGCAAAAATCATACAATATGATTTTCTGTTTTTTTATAGATTCTGTCTCTCACAGTTGAAGTGTACCTACGATAAAAATTACAGACCTCTCCATTCTTTGTAGGTGGGAAAATTTGCAAAATTAACAGTGTATCAAATACTTATTTTTCCCACTGTAGATGCTAATTGACTCATATTAGGGCAAAAATTCCTTGCCGGTAATCGGACTACTTCCCTGGATCAACACCCAATCACAGAATCTAGTCCCTGTAATATTATCATTTTCAAGAAAGGCATTCGGGCCCTTCTTGTACATCATGTGACAAAGAGTTCCATAATCTTACTGCGTTTGCGTATTTGCTTTTTCCTCCTACACTCTCAAGACCCATAACTTTTTTCCCCATCAACATAGCCATATGAGGTCTTGTTTGTTTTGTAGCACGTGTTGTTAAGTACTAAAAAGTAGGGGGAAAAAAACTAAACACAGGTGAGGTGCAATTGTAAAATAAAACAAACTAAATATATATGTAAAAAGTTTGAATAACTTTTAACATTTTAGTAAAAGCACCCCTCCAGTGTTTTTTTAACCTGAGGTCCCAGCCCCTAGTCTCATACTTACCCACCGCCTTGTTCACCTGCTATTTGCGTCGGTCACTTCTTCCGCAGGAACCGGAGGTCACTTTTCAATGCAAGTCTATGATAGGCTCGTTCTGGCTCCCAGAGACTTACCGTATATTGAATGCTTGTGACTGTTACTTTTGGTCAGTCAGACGTTGCGATCACAAGATGGCGCTATGGGACCTAAGCAGCGCCAATAAAAGATGAAAACGGCGGCAGCTAAGTATAAGACTAGGGGCAAGGACCTTAGATTAGTCGCACCATTCCAGCACTGAAAAAAAATAAAAAACATTGGAGTGGTGCTGTACATAAGTTCTAAATTTTGAAACAAAAAAAAGAAAACATTCTAGAGACCCATCATTGTTTTTGATGTTGATGGAGCTGTGTGAGGGCTTGCTTTTTTGCGATTTGATGTTTTAATTTTTTTTCATTTCTGCAAACGCTGTGAATTAAATCCTAAATTCTGGCTCTTTGATTTTTTTAGTTTTCTTTTCCATGCCTACTGTATGGTTGAAATAATTTTATATTTTAATAAATTGCACTTTAACGCATGCCAATATACTTTTTTTCTAGTCCCTTTAAGGGTCTTGAACCAGTGATCATAATTTGCCTAGACTAAACGCTGCAATATAAGATTAGATTGGCAATCAGCAGCGATCAGAGCTTTAGCTACTGAGTAAGGGTCCCGTTACACTAAACGACGCACCAGCGATCCCGACAGCGACACGACCTTGTCAGGATCGCTGGTGCGTCGCTACATGATCGCTAGTAAGCTGTCAAACAGGCAGCTTCACCAGCGATCACGACAAGCGAGGACGCTGGTATCCAAGGTAAACAGCGGGTAACTAAGCGCCGCGCGCGTTTAGTTACCCGCTGTTTACCTTGGATACCAGCTCCCAGCGTCTGCTTACGGCGCTGGGAGCGCGCTGATCGTTGGTCTCCCGCCTGTCACATGCAGCGATGTGTGCTGCCCAGCGGGAGACCAATGATCAAACAATGGCCGAGGTCATTCCTGTACAATCAGCGATACCCGGCACGGGGGCCGGTCGCTGATGCGTGCCACACACAGCGAGATCGCTGATGCGTCAAAAAATCGGTGACTCATCAGTGATCTCGCTAGCGATCTCGCTTAGTGTGAAGTACCTCTAAACACACCCAACATCTACCCTCATGAAGGAGCTCAGCTCTTGAGCCAGCTCCATACGTGTACCCTGTCACACACAGTTAGAGCAGGGTGCACAGTCCATAACCTTTATATTAGGCACCGCTTAAAATTCTGTTTCGCATCAGTATTTCTTTCTTTCTTTTAACCCCTTCAAGACACAGCCTGTTTTCACCTTTCTAACCAGGCAAAATTTTTCAGTTCTGTCCACTGTCACTTTATGTGATAATAACTCGGGAACGTTTCTACGTATCCCAGTGATTCTGAGAGTGTTTTATCAGGACACATTGTACTTCATGATAGTATTAAATTTAGGTTGCTGTGATTAGCGGGTTTTTTATGAAAATATAGAAAATCACAATTTTTGAACTTTGAATTATGTCCTCAAAAAATAGGCATACCACACAAAATAATAAATAAATGAAATTTACCACAAATTTTACTTCATGTCAGCCTAATTTTTTAAACATTTTTTTATTGTTGCGAAGTTAATTAAATAGGGAATGTTAGGGAAATAGGTAAAAAAAAAGGCCTCATAATTTGTTACACCATTTCTCCTGAATGTGGCAATACCTCATATGTGGCTGTACAATCCTGTTTGGCCACACAGCAGGGCTCAGGAGGGAAGGAGCGCTATTTGACATTTGGGACGCAGATTTTTCTAGAATAGTTTGCAGATTCCATTTGCTGAGCCTCTAAGTACCAGAACAGCAGAAACACCCTCAAGTGAACCCTTTTTGGAATTTACACCCATCTGGGAATTCATCTTCGGGTGTACTGGCAATTTTGACTTTGCGGGTGTTTTCCAGAAACAAACACACAGTGGAAGTTGCCGAGTGAAAATGTAAATAGAGCATTTTAGTGCCCATACATTGTAGTGCCCAATACATCGTGCCCAGTTTGTGCTTGTGGGTCAGCATACTTATAAATTAAGTGGGTTTTCTTCGCTTTAAAAAAATTCCAAACATACGGGCTCTAAATATGGTTTAGACCAGGGGTGGACAATTAATTTTCCCGAAGGGCCACATGAGAGACCGTGACTGTTGTGGGGGGCCAAACCCATAGGCTGAAATGAGGTAAGCTCAATATTAATATCAACATACAACTAATATAATAATTAAAATTACTATTATTATTTCACTCAATATTGAGCAGAATTAAGTATGCTGACATTCCCCTATATACCACTTAAACCCGAATACGGCCCCTTCTATATATCGTATAAGGCCTACACAGCCTCCCCATGTCCAGCATATGAGCCCCACACAGCCTCCCCATGTCCAGCATATGAGGCCCACACAGCCTCCCCATGTCCAGCATATGAGCCCCACACAGCCTCCCCATGTCCAGCATATGAGCCCCACACAGCCTCCCCATGTCCAGCATATGAGGCCCACACAGCCTCCCCATGTCCAGCATATGAGCCCCACACAGCCTCCCCATGTCCAGCATATGAGGCCTACACAGCCTCCCCATGTCCAGCATATGAGGCCCACACAGCCTCCCCATGTCCAGCATATGAGCCCCACACAGCCTCCCCATGTCCAGCATATGAGCCCCACACAGCCTCCCCATGTCCAGCATATGAGGCCTACACAGCCTCCCCATGTCCAGCATATGAGGCCCACACAGCCTCCCCATGTCCAGCATATGAGGCCCACACAGCCTCCCCATGTCCAGCATATGAGCCCCACACAGCCTCCCCATGTCCAGCATATGAGGCCTACACAGCCTCCCCATGTCCAGCATATGAGGCCTACACAGCCTCCCCATGTCCAGCATATGAGCCCCACACAGCCTCCCCATGTCCAGCATATGAGCCCCACACAGCCTCCCCATGTCCAGCATATGAGGCCTACACAGCCTCCCCATGTCCAGCATATGAGGCCCACACAGCCTCCCCATGTCCAGCATATGAGGCCCACACAGCCTCCCCATGTCCAGCATATGAGGCCCACACAGCCTCCCCATGTCCAGCATATGAGGCCCACACAGCCTCCCCATGTCCAGCATATGAGGCCCACACAGCCTCCCATTGTCCTCCCATTGTCCTGCCCCATAGCCTACTCATGTCCACTGTAAGATCCCCATGTGCAGTCAAACATCCCATATACATAAATAACTAAAAAAAATAAATGAACACCACATACTCACCGTGGTCTTGTTCCCCAGTGCTCTGCTTCTGTTCCTATCTTGGCGACTCCGGTGCGCTGACTCACCGCAGTACACAGCGACGCAAAGAAATTAGGTCATTGCATCAGCTGTTTCACACGCTGATTGGTGGAGGAAGTGGCCGGAGGCCCCTCCTCCACCAATGCAGTCAGCGTGGATATAGACAGCGGAGACAGCGAGCTGGCATGGTGTGGCCTATGGGCCACTGTATGCAGCCCTTTGGCTGTCTCGGCCCTCAGGATGTACCAGCCCGGCCCGTGGGCCGCTCTTTGCCCAGGTCTGGTTTAAACACACAGTGGGGCTCAGAAGAGAAGAGGGACATTTGGATTTGGAAGTGCAGATACCATAGGATTTTATTTTGGTGGGAGCCATGTCCCTTTTCCAGAGCCTTTGTGTTACCAGTGACAGGGTCAACCCCTATTTCTGTTAACAGATGATGGACCTAAGTGGGGACTTGTTTTTGTGGGTTGAGTTGAAGCTTTTATTGGTGACACTTTGAAGTACATAATACTTTGAGTGAGTTCACACTTATCCTGTGCTTTACACTGAGCACTTACATTTATGGTTTCCATCTAAATCTCTGAAATATGTGATTTAAATTAAACCCCAAGGAATCAATTCATTAATGGGGCAGCAGAGTTAGGGCCCCGTCACACATAGCGATCTCGCTAGCGAGATCGCTGCTGAGTCACAAGTTTTGTGACACAACAGCGATCTCACCAGCGAGATCGCTGTGTGTGACAGCGATCAGCGACCGCACCCCCTGCCGGTATCGCTGAACGCTGTAGGAAACCGCTGGACATTTCTTTTGTCGCTGGTCTCCCGCTGGCCAGCACGCATCGCTGCGTGACAGGCGGGAGATCAGCGATCTGCTGGTAACTAACGTACACATCAGGTATCCAAGGGACGTGCGTCCCTTGGATACCCGATGTGTACGTTAGTTACCAGCTCCCTGCATCAGCGCGCTGGTAACTAATGAACACAGCGACGCCACGCGCTCGGCGTCGCTGTGCTGATCGCTGGTGAAGCTGTCTGTGTGACAGTTCACCAGCGATCACATAGTGACTCAACAGCGATCCTGACACGTTGATATCGTTGTCAGGATCGCTGGTGAGTCGCTATGTGTGACTCCAGCTTTACTCTGGACTTCGTATGGCCTCTGTTCAGAGGTATGCAGCTTTTCAGAGGTGCACGAAGCAGTGGCCGACAGCCTTTTGTGCATACCTAAAAAGTATAGACTGAACAACACCCCCTGATCCTAGGCCAGATAGAATAAAAAATGAATCGATCTGCCTCATTGAGAATGTTCTGTTGAGGATTTTGGGTGAACCTCGTATTTCAAAGATTTACATGGAAATCTTGGAGCAAGCGCTCAGTGTAGTGTAGAGAGCAGGATAAATGTGAGTCGAGCCTTACTGCACTCTTTAGGAGGTAGAATGAACTAATTAACAGCAAGTGAAGAATTTTAATAATTGTTTTGTTCACATGCATTATAAGTGAGAAGACAGTTTAATTGTTCGGGTCACTATGATTACAGTGATACCAAATTTGTATCTTTTTATGTTTTGCTATTATCACACACTAATAATGTTTATTGGCAGAATAACAGTTTTTTGGCATCACCATATTTTGAGAGCTATACTTTTTCTGTTTTTTTGCTGACAGTCATGTTAGTGCTTGTTTTTGTGGGGTGAGTCGGATTTTTTTTATTGGTACCATTTTTGGAACATAACATTATGTGATCACTTTCAAATCTGATTTTTTGGAAGCAGAATTAGTGAACAATTAGAATTTTTTTTTTTTTTAATGTCATTCACGTGCTGTAAAAGTGATGCGTTTCATTCTTCAGGTCAGTACGAATACAGTGACACCACATTTTTGTTTTTTTTATGTTTTACTGCTCTTACACACCAAACAATTGTATAGAAAAATAAAGTTTTAGCCTGGCTATAGCTTTATTTTTGCCACTCACATTGCTGAATGAGGGCTCATTTTTTGGCGAAGATGAAGTTTTCAGCTATACCGAGATTTAATCTAAGTTTTGTTTGGCTGTATGATGACAAAAGTAGTTTTGCTACCTGCTTTATTTTTTCATGTTGTTCATGGAAGAGGCTACTTAACCCCTTTCCTACAATGGACGTAATATCCAGTCCATGTGACCTGGGACCTAATTCCCTTGGACGGAATATTATGTCATAGCGATCAGTGACGCCCACGTGGTGAGCGCAGTTGATCGCGGCCGGGTGTCAGCTGAATATCACAACTGACACCCGGCACAATGTGTCAGGGGTGGTTACGGACCGCCCCGACACGTTAACCCCTGGCACACCGCGATCAAACACGATCGCGGTGTACCGGGGTTTAAAGGGAAGCATCTGCAGGGAGGGGGCTCCCTCCGTGCTTCCCTGAGCCCCCCACAGCAGTGCAATGTGCAGCGCTGCTGAGGGGGGGGCTCCTTCCCTGCAGGTCCCCGGATCCAATATGGCGACGGGGACCTTCGGGGGGCCAGCAGGGAGCTGGCTTTCTCATGCCTGCAAAGCGCAGGCAAGGAGGAAGCCTGCAGCACTGCCTGTGACAGATTGCTGATCTGTCACAGCGATCTGTCACAGGACAGTGATGTCCCACCTGGGACAATGTAATAAGGTTAAAAAAAAAAGTGTAAAAATAATTTAAAAAAAAAAAATCGCTAAATAAATGAAAAAAAATATTCCCTAATAAATTCATTTTTTGGAAATAAAAAAAAATAAAAGTAGACATATTTGGCATCGCCGCCTCCGTAACGACCCACCCCATAAAACTGTCCCATTAGTTAACCCCTTTAGCAAACCCCTTAAAAAATAAAATACGAAGCAAAAAATAATGATTTATTATCATACCGCCGAACAAAAAGTGCAACAATGCACGATCAAAAAGACGGATATAAATATCCATGGTACCGCTGAAAACGTCATCTTGTCCCGCAAAAAATGAGCCGCCGTACAGCATCATCAGCGAAAAAATATAAAAGTTATAGCTCGCAGAATAAAGCGATGCAAAAATAATTTTTTATATAAAATTGTTTTCATTGCATAAAAGCACTAAAACATCAAAAAACGACATAAATGAGGTATCGCTGTAACCGTACTGACCCAAAGAATAACACAGCTTTATAAATTTTACCGCACGCGGAATGGTGTAAACGCACCCCCCCCAAAAGAAATTCATGAAACGCTGTTTTTTGTTCATTCTGCGTCCCAAAAATCGGAATAAAAAGCGATCAAAAGATGTCACGTGCCCGAAAATTATACCAATAAAAACGTCAACTCGTCTCGCAAAAAATAAAACCTCAGAAGACTCAGTGGGTCAAAATATGGAAAAATTATAGCTCTCAATATGTGGTGATGCAAAAACAATTTTTACAATAAAAAGCGTCTTTTAGCGTGTGACAGCTGCCAAACATAAAAGCCGCCATAAATAGTAAATTAAATCCCCCGTTATCACCCCCCTAGTTAGGGAAAAATAATAAAATTAAAAAAATGTATTTATTTCCATTTTCTCATTAGGGTTAGGGCTCAGATTAGGGTTAGGGGTGTGATGGGGTTAGGGTTGGAGTTATAATTGGGGGTTTCCACTGTTTGGGCACATCAGGTGCTCTCCAAACGCAAAATGGCGTCTGATCTTAATTCTAGCCAATTCTGCGTTGAAAAAGTCAAATGGTGCTCCTTCCCTTCCAAGCTCTGCCATGCGCCCAAACAGTGTTTTACCCCCGCATATGGGGTATTAGCCTACTCAGGACAAATTGCAAAACTACTTTTGGGGTCGAATTTCTCCTGTTGCCCTTAGGAAAATAAAAAAGTGGGGGCAAAAATATCATTTTTGTGGAAAAAAATATGATTTTTTTATTTTCCCGCCCGGGCGTTATAAACTTCTGTGAAGCACTTGGGGGTTCAAAGTGCTCACCACACATCTAGATAAGTTCCGTTGGGGGGTCTAGTTTCCAAAATGGGGTCACTTGTGGGGAGTCTGAATAGTTTAGGCACATCAGAGGCTCTCCAAACGCACATGACACCCGCAGACCATTCCATCAAAGTCTGCATTCCAAAACGTCACTACTTCCCTTCCGAGCCCCGACGTGTGCCCATACAGTAGTTTTCTCCCACATATGAGGTATCAGTGTACTCAGGACAAATTGGACAACTTTTGGGGTCCAATTTCTCCTGGTACCCTTTGGAAAATAAAAAAATTGGGGACTAAATGATCATGTTTGTGGAAAAAATACGATTTTTTTTATTTTCATGCCCGGGCATTATAAACTTCTGTGAAGCACTGGGGGGTTCAAAGTGCTCACCACACATCTAGATAAGTTCCTTGGGGGGTCTAGTTTCCAAAATGGTGTCATTTGTGGGGGCTTCCGCTGTTTAGGTACACCAGGGGCTTTCCAAACGCGACATGGTGTCCGATCTCAATTCCAGCCAAAAACGTCAAATGGCGCTGATTCCCTTTCGAGCTCTGCCATGTGCCCAAATAGTCGTTTACACCCACATGTGGGGTATCAGCGTACTCAGGACAAATTGCACAATAACTTTTAGGGTCCTGTTACCTTTGGGAAAATAAAAATTGGGGGTGAAAAGATCATTTTTGTGGAAAAAATGATTTTTTAATTGTACTGCTGTACGTTATAAACTTCTGTGAAGCCCTTGTGGGTTCAAAGTTCTCACCACATATCTAGATAAGTTCCTTGGGGGGGGTCTAGTTTCCAAAATGGGGTCACTTGGGGGGGGTTTCCACTGTTTAGGTACATCGGGGGCTCTCCCAATGTGACATGGTGTCCGATCTGAATTCCAGCCAATTTTGCATTGAAAAGGTCAAACGGCGCTCCTTCCCTTCTGAGTTCTGCCATGCACCTAAACAGTGGTTCCCCCCCACATATCAGGTATCAGCGTACTCAGGACAAATTGCACAATAACTTTTGCAGTCCAATTTTTCCTGTTACCCTTGGTAAAATAAAAAAAATTGAACCTGAAGTATTTTTTTTGTGAAAAAAAGTTAAATGTTCATTTTTTTTTTAAATATTCAAAAAATTCCTGTGAGGCACCTGAAGGGTTAATAAACTTTTTGAATGTGGTTTTGAGCACCTTAAGGGGTGCAGTTTTTAGAATGTGTGCCGTATCTCTGTGATTTAAAGGCATAAAAATTCAAAGCTGGAAAATTGCGAAATTTTCAAAATTTGCCAAATTTCTGTTTTTTTTCCACAAATAAACACAAGTTATTTGAATGAAATTTTACCACTAACATGAAGTACAATATGTCACGAGAAAACAATGTCAGAATCACCGGGATCCATGGAAGCGTTTCAGAGTTATTACCTCATAAAGGGACAGTGGTCAGAATTGTAAAAATTGGCCCGGGAGTTAACGTGCAAACCACCCTTGGTAGTGAAGGGGTTAATGTGACAATTTTATACATCAAATCATTCCAGATGCGGCAATATATTTGCGTATTTATTGGTGTAAGATTTTTTTATTTTCAATTTTTAGCTATATTTATTTAACCCCTTACCTACAATTGACGTAATATTCCGTCCATGTGACCATGGACCTAATTACCATGGACGGAATATTACGTCATCGCGATCAGCGGCGCCCACGTGGTGAGCGCCGCTGATCGCGGCCGAGTGTCAGCTAATTATCATAGCTGACACCCGGCACAATGTGTCAGGGACGGTCACGGACCGCCCCCGACACGTTAACCCCTTGCACACCGCGATCAAACACGATCGCGGTGTACCGGGGGTTAAAGGGAAGCATCGGCAGGGAGGGGGGCTCCCTCCTTGCTTCCCTGAGCCCCCCACGGCAGCGCAATGTGCAGCGCTGCTGCGGGGGACTCCCTTCCTGCAGGTCCCCGGATCCAATATGGCGACGGGGACCTCCGGGGGCCTGCAGGAAGCTGGCTTCCTCAGTGCCTGCAAAGCGCAGGCATGAGGAAGCCTGTGCAGTGCCTGTGACAGATCGCTGATCTGTCACAGTGATCTGTGATGTGACAGATCAGCGATCTGTCACAGGACAGTGATGTCCCACCTGGGACATTGTAATAAAGTAAAAAAAAAATAAAAAAAAGTGTAAAAATAATTTAAAAAAAATTGCCAAATAAAAAAAAAAAAAAAAAATATTCCCCAATAAATTCATTTTTTGGAAATAAAAAAAAAAACAAAAACAATAAAAGTACACATATTAGGTATCGCCGCGTCTGTAACGACCTGCCCTATAAAACTGTCCCAATAGTTAACCCCTTAAGCGAACCCCTTAAAAAATAAAAAAACGAAGCAAAAAATAATGATTTATTATCATACCGCCGAACAAAAAGTGCAATAACGCGCGATCAAAAAGACGCATATAAATATCCATGGTACCGCTGAAAACGTCATCTTGTCCCGCAAAAAACGAGCCACAATACAGCATCATCAGCGAAAAAATAAAAAAGTTCTAGCTCGCAGAATAAAGCGATGCAAAAATAATTATTTTTTATATAAAATTGTTTTCATTGCATAAAAGCGCCAAAACATAAAAAAAGACCTAAATAAGGTATCGCTGTAACCGTACTGACCCGAAGAATAAAACCGCCTTATAAATTTTACCGCACCCGGAACGGCGTAAACGCACCACCCAAAAGAAATTCATGAAACGCTGGTTTTTGTAAATTCTGCGTCCCAAAAAACAAAATAAAAAGCGATCAAAAAATGTCACATGCCCGAACATGATACCAATAAAAGCGTCAACTCGTCCCGCAAAAAATAAGACCTCACATGACTCGGTGGGTCAAAATATGGAAGAATTATAGCTCTCAATATGTGGTGATGCAAAAACTATTTTTACAATAAAAAGCGTCTTTTAGCGTGCGACAGCTGTCAAACATAAAAACCGCCATAAATAGTAAATCAAACCCCCCGTTATCACCCCCTTAGTTAGGGAAAAATAATAAAATAAAAAAAATGTATTTATTTCCATTTTCCCATTAGCGTTAGGGCTAGGGTTAGGGCTAGGGTTAGAATTGGGGGGTTTCCACTATTTGCGCACATCAGGTGCTCTCCAAACGCAACATGGCGTCTGATCTCAATTCCAGCCAATTCTGCGTTGAAAAAGTCAAATGGTGCTCCTTCCCTTCCAAGCTCTGCCATGCACCCAAACAGTGTTTTACCCCCTCATATGGGGTATCAGCCTACTCAGGACAATTTGCAAAACAACTTTTGGGGTCCTATTTCTCCTGTTGCCCTTAGGAAAATAAAAATTTGGGGGCAAAAATATCATTTTTGTGGAAAAAAATTTTTTTGTTATTTTCACGCCTGGGCGTTATAAACTTCTGTGAAGCACTTGGGGGTTCAAAGTTCTCACCACACATCTAGATAAGTTCCTTGGGGGGTCTAGTTTCCAAAATGGGGTCATTTGTGGGGGGGTTTCCACTGTTTTGGTACATCAGGGGCTTTCCAAACGCGACATGGTGTCTGATCTCAATTCCAGCCAAAAAAGTCAAATGGCGCTGCTTGCCTTCCGAGCTCTGCCATGTGCCCAAATAGTCATTTACACCCACATATGGGGTATCAGCGTACTCAGGACAAACTGCACAATAACTTTTAGGGTCCTGTTACCCTTGGGAAAATAAAAATTGGGGGTGAAAAGATCATTTTGTGGAAAAAATATGATTTTTTAATTGTACCGCTGTACATTATAAACTTCTGTGAAGCCCTTGTGGGTTTAAAGTTCTCACCACATATCTAGATAAGTTCCTTAGGGGGTCTAATTTCAAAAATGGGGTCACTTGTGGGGGGTTTCCACTGTTTAGGTACATCAGGGGCTCTCCAAACGCGACATGGCGTCCGATCAGAATTCCAGCCAATTTTGCATTGAAAAAGTCAAACGGCGCTCCTTCCCTTCTGAGCTCTGCCATGCGCCGAAACAGTGGTTCCCCCCCACCTATCAGGTATCAGCGTGCTCAGGACAAATTGCACAATAATTTTTGCAGTCCAATTTCTCCTGTTACACTTGGTAAAATAAAAAAAATTGAACCTGAAGTAATTTTTTTTGTGAAAAAAAGTTAAATGTTAATTTTTTTTAAATATTCAAAAAATTCCTGTGACGCACCTGAAGGGTTAATAAACTCCTTGAATGTGGTTTTAAGCACCTTAAGGGGTGCAGTTTTTAGAATGGTGTCACTTTTGGGTATTTTCTATCATATAGACCCCTCAAAGTGGCTTCAAATGTGATGTGGTCCGTAAAAATCAAATGGTGTTGCAAAAATGAGAAATCGCTGGTCAACTTTTAACCCTTATATCTTACTAACAAATAAAAATTTTGGTTCCAAAATTGTGCTGATGTAAAGTAAACATGTGGCAAATGTTACTTATTAACTTTTTTGTGTGCCATATCTCTGTGATTTAAGGGCATAAAAATTCAAAGTTGGAAAATTGCGGAATTTTCAAAATTTTCGCCAAATCTCCGTTTTTCTCATAAATAAACGCAAGTTATATGAATGAAATTTTACCACTAACATGAAGTACAATGTCACGAGAAAACAATGTCAGAATCACCGGGATCCACGGAAGCGTTTCAGAGTTATGACCTCATAAAGGGACAGTGGTCAGAATTGTAAAAATTGGCCCGGTAGTTAACGTGCAAACCACCCTTGGTAGTGAAGGGGTTAAAAAAAAACATTATTTCTTACTTAATCCCTATATGAGGTTTCAGCGTTCACTTCTCTGATCACTAACAGGCATGGTCTAACAGGTCACCATAGCTGGCAGACCTGGAGGTCATTATTTGACCTCCATTTGCCATGACTACCATTCACAGCCTGCGATCACGTTCTTCTAAATGCTGCGATTGTTATTGATCCTGGCATTTAGAGGGTTAAAAAGCCAGGGACAGTGTGGGCACCAGCCCTGGCAGCCAGAGCTCAGCTATCACATAAGTTGGGCTCGTGGCGGTGATTGTGCCGAACACCTTATGCGCCCGCATGACCACCATGACCTAACTGCACGTCAATTTGCAGGAACCCCTTCCGGATCATTATGTACAGCTGCGTCATATGTCATGCAGGGGTTTAGCCAAAACCAGTAGAGGAACAAAGTTAGGGCTGATATTCACATGCGAGAGATTCGCACGATTCTCGTGCGAGTCTCTCGCATGAAAACCTGGCACTGTCCACTCGGACTGGAGCGTGCGGCTGCATAGAAATGCAAATAGCCACACGCTCCGGTCCGAGTGCCAGCGGCAGTGCCAGGTTTTCATGTGAGAGACTTGCACGAGAATCGTTTTAACAAATGAACTGATTCAGAAGGTTGTAATATGGACATACTAACCCAACTACTAGTCTAAGGACGCAAATTAACAGGGTCTTCAGTCTGATAGATGATGGCGTAGATTCAATCATTAGAAGCAGCCCAGAATTTTCAAAGATAATGAGGATGTTGGCAGTCTAAACTCAAACCATTTTACTAAATTAAATAGCACAATTTGTGATCAGAAAATTTCTGCTGGCCATCTTTTCAGGTGAATCTGGTTTCGCCAAGGAGATCAGTGCACCCTTGTCGAAACCAAAAAGTTCAGTGCACTTTTGTACATATATTCCACCACTCTCCACCTCCTTCCTGTAAGGTCGGAGGTGTCAATCAAGGAACAGTAGGGTGGAGATAGAAAACAATATAGGACAATGAGGTGGTGGGAAGGTATACTGTACTGTGTGGGCCCATCAAGACTACACCAGGGGCCTGTGTTTGGTTAGAATATTCATTGCTGCTGAAAGACTGCCTAAAAAAGAGGGAAACTTTTTTTTTCCTCTAGGTAAAACGGTGTGTAAGTCAAACGCCAAATATACCAAAACGCTTATGACAGCTGATTATCACCATATAAACATACATTAGAACTAAATCTCAAATATTTCTTGCCTTACAGATGTCTGTCCAGCCTCTGTTTGAAGACATCTATTGAAGGAGAACTCACCACCTCTCGTGGCAGCCTGTTCCACTCATTGATCACCCTCACTGTTAAAGTTTTTCTAACATCTAATCTGTGTCTCCTCGTATTCAGTTTCATCCCATTGCTTCTAGTCTTTCCTTGTGCAAATGAGAATAAAGATGATCCTTCTGCAATGTGACAGCCCTTGAGATATTTGTAGACAGCTATTAAGTCTCCTCTCAGTCTTCTTTTTTGCAAGCTAAACATTCCCAAATCCTGTAACCGTTCCTCATAGGACATGGTTTGCAGACCGGTCACCATTCTGGTCGCTCTTTTCTGAACTTGCTCCAGTTTGTTGATGTCTTTTTTTTTTTTAAAATGTGGCGCCCAAAACTGGATACAGTATTCCAGATGAGGTCTGACCAAAGAGTAGAGGACAATAATGACTTCATGTGATCTAAACTGTATGCTTCTGTTAATACATCCTAGAATTGTATTTGCCTTTTTTGCTGCTGCATCACACTCTTGACTCATGTTTAGTTTATGATCCATTAGTATACCCAAGTCTTTCTCACATGTGCTGTTGCTTAGCCCTATTCCTCCCATTCTGTATATGCTTTTTTCATTTTTATTGCCCAGATGTAGTACTTTGCATTTTTCCCTGTTAAAAACCATTCTGTTAGTTGCTGCCCACTGCTCCAGTTTATTTATATCTTTTTGAATCCTCTCTCTCTCTTCTCTAGTATTAGCTATCCCTCCTAGCTTTGTGTCATCAGCAAATTTAATCAGTGTACCCTCAATTCTTTCATCTAAATCATTGATAAAGATGTTGAACAAAACACGGCCCAGAACAGAGCCCTGTGGAATCCCATTTGGGTTTTGTCTGTTTTATGACCAGTGTGAACATGCTCCTATTTTCGCATGCATGCCAACTTATACTACAGGTCATTTTTTTTTTAATTAAGAAGCTATAGGGTGTAGCCTATCACCAGTGAAAGGGAAAGCGTATGCTGATCCAGGAGTCTCAGAGCAGGTCCTATTCCGTTCCATTAAGCAGCCTGTCTAGGCTATGGAGATCTGTGAAGTACTGATGCGATGCGAAAGGCTTCTGATTTGCATCCATGTCTTGCGGATCTGTTGCATAGTGATACATTTGAGACAAGACATGTGACCTTGAAGGAATCTTTTTATTGACTATACTCATTCACAGGTATATGGCTCAGGGAAGGAGGTTTGATTGCATAGTTGGTTTAAAAAAATTAAAAAATTTTAAATTAACTCAAATCAAGTATTTATGCTTGATATTTTTATATAATTTTAAAGATCAAAGGTAGTGTGTTACACTAGACAGAATAACTCAGCATGTATAAGGTAAAGAAATCTAAAGACCCATTGTCAATAACATTATCTAAGCCATGGCAATCATAGCATACAGCTCTGACAAAAATTAAGAGACCACTGCACAGTTTTATAAAAATCAGCTTCTCTACATGTCTGACCGCCATTCCATTCCAGTGTCCGTTGAATTCCAACCAGCGGACACCTCATTCTACTTAATGTGCTTCTGATTAGGTGATCACCTGAACCAAATCTTATTTAACGAAGGAAAGTATAAAAAAAAAAAAAACCCTGCTGAAGTGTTCACAATCCTCTTGCAATAGGACAAGCTGGATGGAAAAACAAGTGCTAGTAATATCCCAAAAGTAAGAGGAATGAAAAAATAACTTTTAACCATGCCAAAGGAGTTGAAAAGAAAAGACTTGAGTGAGGAAAAGAAGGGCTCAATTCTGGCTTTAGTAGCAGAGGGATACAATGAGCATCATGTTGCCTCCATCCTTAAAATTTCTAAGACAGCAGTCCATTATAACAAGGTCAAGCAGCAGACATTGGGGACAACAAAGCTACAGACCGGCAGAGGGCGAAAACAACTCTCCACTGATCGGGATGACTGTCATGTCATTTGAATGTCACTCAGCAACCGCAGGATGACATCAAGTGACCTACAAAAGTAATGGCAAATGGCAGCTGGGGTGAAGTGCACAGCAAGAACAATTTGTCACAGGCTCCTAGATGCAGGGCTCAAGTCATGTAAAGCTAGAAAAAAAAGCCTTGCCACACAGCTAGGTCAATCAATGTGTGGATGAAGGACCACCACATCAAATCCCTGTCATGGCCAGCCCAATCTCCAGACCTGAACCCCATTGAAAACCTCTGAAATGTAATGAAGAGGAAGATGGATAGTCACAAGCCATCAAAGAAGAACGGCTTAAATTTTTGTACCAGGAGTGGCATAAGGTCACCCAAAAGCAGTGTGAAAGACTGGTGGAAAGCATGCCAAGACGCATGAAAGCTGTGATTAAAAATCATGATTATTCCACAAAATATTGATTTCTGAACTCTTCCCGAGTTAAAACATTAGTATTGCTGTTTCTAAAGGAATATGAACTTGTTTTCTTAGGATTATTTGAGATCTGCAAGCACTGCATTTTTTTTTTTTTTGTTTAGACCATTTCTCATTTTCTGAAAATAAATACAAAAATAATGCTTGGAAATTCAGAAATGTGTTGTCAGTAGTTTATAGAATAAAAGAGCAATTTTACTCAAATATATACCTATAAAGAGAAAAATCAGACTAACTGAACATTTTGCAGTGGTCTATTAATTGTTGCCAGAGCTGTATATCGTATAGACAATGTAATATTGATGGGTCAATGTGAGACTGGATTACCCAGGGTGTAAACTATGTAATAAAGTGAAAAGATTCACTTAGATATGAAGAAGTCCCTGTAAACAAATTATCCCATAGACTAAGTCCGCAAGGACAGGGTCTTCTCCCCTCTGCACCAGTCTGTCATTGTAAATTTGTTTACTGTTAATGATATCTATAACTTTGTATGTAACCCCCTTCTCATGTACAGCACCATGGAATTAATGGCACTATATAAATAAATAATAAAGTACAAGCGCATTCAGTTAAGTGTGGAGGCCTGGGCAGGAGAGAAGGCATGTCTTTTGCCTGGGTAGGCCAGTCTCAGCTGATTATGTCAGGAATCATATTTGGTATCTTGGTCCTAAAATAGGTAAATGCCATTGAAAGTCAAGGACCCAATAAGCAAGAAAAGGAGGAAAGTATCCCAGAATCGCCTACAGATTATACTACTCACAACCACGCTGCACACACAAACAAGACAAGTGTCACTGTGAGTATACTCTGCAGGCGATCGGGGGGATATTTTCCTCCTTTTCTTGCTTATTGGGTCATTGACTTTGAACGGCATTTAACTACTGTGGGACTAAGAAACCAAATCTGATTGCCTATACAATCTAAGCTATGCTAACCTTGGCTTAAGCCCCCGTTACACACTGCGATATCGCTAGCAATATCGCTGTAAAGTCACCGATTTTGTGACGTTGCAGCGATATTGCTAGCGATATCACTGCATGAGATACTTACCTCCGACCCGCTCTCCCGCTGTTTATCGCTGATCGCGCGAGAAGCTCCTGGACCATTCCTCGTCGGTCACTTCCTGCGGCGCTTCCTGTGGCGCCAACGAGCGACGCGTGGAGCCGGGCGGGAGGACGCAGGATCGCCGCGCCTGACAGGTAAGTAGCGACCCCCGACCCCTCCTATGTCACTGGTGAGATCTGCCTGTGTGGCAGCTCACTAGCGACCACCTAGCGATGCACCAGCGATCCTGACCGCGTCATATCGCTGGTGCATCGCTAGGTATAACGGTACCCTTAGATAAGGTTGTTCATGAAGTGCCTTTAGGAGATTTCTTTACCATATACATGCTGAGTTATGCTATCTAGTACAACACACTACTTTTGTCCTTTTATGCTTGAATTTCTATTTTAATTTTTAATGAATCGAGTATTTAAAATTATATTTTTTAAACCAACCATGCAATTGAACCTTCTCCTTCCCTGGGCCATATACCTGTGGGTGTGAGTATATTTGACATTTGGGTGGTATACTGCTTATACAGTGTGTTCGTTAAGTCATGGTGCACTTTTGACCAGTCACAGGAAAGCAACAAAAATAGAAATGTGAAATCTGCTCCAAATAAAAGAATAACTCTCTCAGTTTCATACCTATTCAGTGCAGTTCAATGTGGGCTCCATTTGTTGCCCTACACACATCCAAACGATAGTGAAGTTCTTGCCACACACGGGTAAGGACTAGAGTTGAGCGACTTTAGTCGGATCGGGTTTCATGAAACAAAATTTGCTTCAGATGAAACTGGTCCGACTAGGGCAAAAGTCAATGCTGACTTTTATTTCCCATTGACTTGCAATGGGGTCGGGTTTCGGACAAAACTCCGACTTTTTTTTGCCCTAGTCGGACCAGTTTCATCTGAAACAAATTTTGTTTCATGAAACCCGATCCGACTAAAGTCGCTCAACTCTAGTAAGGACGTCTGGTGTAACAGAGTGAATAGCGTCTGTGATTCTCTGGTTTAAGTTATTAATGTCGTTGATACGTTCAATGTACACATGTTGCTTCACATAACCCCAAAAGTAAAAGTCTAAGGGCGTCAGATCCGGGGATCGTGGTATACTTGTATGCTTTCCTGTGACTGGTCGTAAGGGCACCATGACTTTACGGACACACTGTTAATAGAATCTTTTTATTGGCTTGAGAACCAAGAAGAAAAGTGGGGTATGGGGAGTAGGTCAAAGATATCACAAAGTAGCAACATGATGCATAATTACCCTTGGCTGTAGCCATAATCTGCTCTTATTAGCCAAAAGGCACAATATTTCTTCCATTTTGGCTTATAGGAAATCAGACATGTCATTTGCTAGCCTTGTAGGACAGCATATTTAGTAACCTGAATAAAAACTGAAAATTGATTAAAAAAAAAAAAAAAACACCGTACGATATAACTGAAGAATGAACATTGTACACTCCATAGTTCCAAAAAAGGCAGCAGAACAGGTAAGGTAACTTTATTGAAGGAGGGGTACGCAGCATCCCCTGCAGATACAGTAGGGTACTCCATCAGTTAGTGTCTTGTTGAATATCACCAGTCATTCACGTGGAGCAGAGAGATCTGCGCATCAGAAACGTATAGAAGATTCCCACGTCTGGCGGCCACACACGGCGCAGGAAGAACTATTTTCCTATTCTCTGCACCACCCAGTCCTGTTGGCACAATGGGCACCGGTTGTTCTGCTTCACCCACAGGGACATGCAGCAGTTGTGGAACGAGTGATTGCATTCTCCCCATACCACTGTAAGAGAACAGAACAGTGTGTGTGAGCACGCCATTACCGATCACACACTGTGTGTGGCCTGGAGGACGGGTTTACACTCATGACCGCTTTATGGATTTGCTCTATTTCAAGCCTCAATGGCGGCAGTAATATAGAGGAGGAGCAGAGTGACACTGCGGCGGATCTGTGTTGAACAAGTCTGTATCCAGGGAAATAATCTTCAACGAAGGAAAAAAGGACGAAGAAACTAAGGAGTTCTAGGGGCAGGGGGATATACACCTCTCAGTCTACATCTGATTTCTGACCTGGAAATGTGCACTCCATTTATTACTAGAAGTGTGGGATCTATCCATGTACACATTATGCTCTTTTAAGAGACTTACCCACCAATGATAATACCTTCTTAAGAGACCAAAGAGATTAAAAGTAAAGACCCTGCTAATCCCGGCAGGGCCTGACCCTACTAACCTGACCGCGCTTCTCACAGCAAAATGGCCATAGCTAGAACAAGAGGAAAGCGTCACAACGATCTAATCCAGTGACTGGAGTTAAGGAAAAAGATCTGAGGTGCCCTGGTCTGGGGTCCAGTCTTGCCCTCTGCGGCATCTGGACCAGAGCAGTCTTCAGTTGGCATTCTTGACCTGGGATTATTGGCAGCTCTTGAGCCCACTAGGCTGCCAGGCAAGATAGGGAGGTCATCACTTCTGTGGATGGCGCATTTTGCCCGGCAGGGCAGAAAGCGAAAGAGGCAACAATGATCCCACGTCAAGAACTGAAGACTGCTCTGGTCCAGATGCCTAGACGACAAGACTGGACCCCAGACCAGGGCAACTCAAATGTATTTGCTCAATTCTAACACCAAAAGTTTTGTGCCACTTTTCTATGCCTCTTGTTCTAGCTAGGGCCGTAAGGCAGTGCAAACCTTTTTTTTCTAAGCTCTGCAAGCTATTTTTTTTAATTTAAAGACGTTCTGGGACTTTTACATTGATAGCTTATCTTTAGGATAGGGCATGAATATCTGATTGAGGAGGTGGGGTGCGACACCCGGTATCCCTGCTGATCAGCTGTTCCCGGTGCCAGCCATAAATGCTCAGTCGCAGAACTGCATAGCTGTTAGGGTGGTTTCACATTAGCGCTTTTGTGCGCAGCGTAACGTGCGCAATAGTAACGCATGCAAAAAATGCATCATGCGTTTTTTTAGGCGCATTCGTTCTTCATGGGTTAAACCCAGTGTCTACACATTTTTACGACAAAAATGCATGTTCATCAAAATGCAGGCGTGCGCATTACCATGCACACGCCTGCGTTCCCATAGACTGTAATGCTTTTTTTGCCGCATTCCGTGCACAAGCGTTTTGACAAATTTCGGTGCACCCAAAAATGCAACATGTTGCGTCTGGAGTGCAAAGGCGCACACGACTAAAAAAAAAAAAAAAAAAATCACATGCGCACGAAAACGCATACGGACATGTGCAAACGCAAGACCATGCGTCCCCCCCCCCCCCCATGTTAAAGATAGGGGCGCATGACGCATTCATGCGCCGCAAACACTGCGCACAAAACCGCTAATGTGAAACCACCCTATATGGTATAGTGGCCACAGCCCGGTACTGCACATCTGCCCCCTACTGATTCATCTAGGTGGCTGCAGCCACTATACCATTGACAGCTGTGCAGCTCAACAACTCAGCACTTCCAGCCACCACCAGAACAGCTGATCAGTGGGAGTGTCGGGGGTCGCAACCCCACCCGCACCTTACACCCGATCTGATATTGATGACCTATTCTAAAAGATAAGTCATTAATCTAAAAGTCACAGACAACCCTTTATGCTTGATTTTAGCCATTTGACACTTTTCAGTATCTCACAAAAAAAAAAAAAAAAAAAAAAAAAACTTCTTGCTGTTCATATGGTCAAGCTTTTTAAAAAAAAAAAAAAAAATCCAAGAGGCTAAAGGGTTTTCTGCCAAGAGAATATTCAATTCTTTACAATAGAAGCCAAAAAGAAGGCTAAAATAATGCACCCCAAAAAACAAGCATTTTTCATCTATTGAAAGATAAAAAAAAAAAAAAGAAAAAAAAAAATAAAATTATATATATATATATATATATATATATATATATATATATATATATATATATATATATATATATATATAACACGACTTCAGATTTCCAAAGCGCCAGAGAAATGGAGTGATCCCTGAAGCGTTTTCTGCCTGCTTTGGGTGCACTATACGCAGCATACAAGTGCTTGGTCACAGCCTGACATCTGTCCACTGTCTCACAGGATCCTCACCCAAGGATGAGCTCCAATAATGGATTCATCCGACACCTCAAGTATATGGTTAATATCTGTACTTACCACCCTCCAAAATTATTGCTTCATATTTAGACATTTAACTCAATGAATTTATGGGATTAGGTCTAAATTAAGTAACAAAAAGGGATCCATCACTGCTAGAAAAACACAATGTAACATACCCACACAGTCCTCCTGCTTGTTCTCAGCTTGGCATCGCAGGCAGGCATCTAGAAATACAGATACATAGCAGTTAAATAAGCAAGTGGAGCAGAGGCACCCAAAAAGTGACATTAAGTGGATCACATTACAAATAGTACAGGCGAATATAAGAAACTGAGAAATATGCTTCTGTCTCCACTTATGAGCCATTTCTTTCACACTATGCGTTCTGATCTCTTGAGCCACTCTGAAACCAGCCTAACTCAGTCTTGATCAAACCCAGATGGACCGCAAGGAGTGGTTACACCTCGTGCACTCAGCTATAGTGTGAGCTTTTTGACACTATTCAAAAAAACCCTCAGGGGTCAAATGTTGCACACAGCCTGGAGAGTATCCCACATAAAATCAATTAAAACATAACCTTTAGTGAACAATTAAAAGGACATAACACAAAAACATTACAAAAAAGCACTGGTTCACATGAGCACTTTTTTGTAATGTTTTTGTGTGTTATGTCCTTGTAGTGGTTCATTAAAGGTTATGTTTTAATTGACTTTATGTGGGATACTCTCTAGGCTGTGTGCAACAGAGTGGTTACACCTCCTATTATAATTTTATGGAGGGGGTGGCGGGAGAAGTGAGGAGCACAGCGTGAGCCAAGGCAGACACAAAGTTAGGCAAAGTCATGCTGCAACTGCTTTATCTCAAAACCAGTGCTGGCTTTACATCTACACAGCTCAGTAAAGCTATTCATCTCTATCATCCCCCATGCAGCTGCTGCTCCTGCAGAGAAAGAAGGGCACGAGTCCCGCAAGTCCCTTTGTTGTGGAAAGGAGACATCATAGCAGCTTGTCTTCACCCACCAGCTCAGAGAGAACTGAAAATCAGAAATGGAGTCTGCAGAGGGGATAATAATAATAATATACAGGATACATGCCATGCAATGGCCAGATCTAATGTTATTCCTCATTTACACACAGGAAAACTTATTCTGAAAAATCACCTGAAACGAGAGGTACGCCTTAAAGCTACAGTACAGACCAAAAGTTTGGACACACCTTTTCATTCAAAGCGTTTTCTTTATTTTCATGACTATGAAAATTGTAGATTCACTCTGAAGGCATCAAAACTATGAATTACATAATTAACAAAAAAGTGTGAAACAACTGAAAATATGTCTTATACTCTAGGTTCTTCAAAGTAGCCACCTTTTGCTTTGATTACTGCTTTGCCCACTCTTGACATTCTCTTGATGAGCTTCAAGTGGTAGTCACCAGAAATGGTCTTCCAACAGTCTTGAAGGAGTTCCCAGAGATGCTTAGCACTTGTTGGCCCTTTTGCCTTCACTCTGCGGTCCAGCTCACCCCAAACCATCTCAATTGGGTTCAGGTCTGGTGACTGTGGAGGCCAGGTCATCTGGCGTAGCACCCCATCACTCTCCTTCTTGGTCAAATAGCCCTTACACAGCCTGGAGGTGTGTTTGGGGTCATTGTCCTGTCAAAAAATAAATGATGGTCCAACTAAACGCAAACCGGATGGAATAACATGCAAGATGCTGTGGCAGCCATGCTGGTTGAGTATGCCTTCAATTTTGAATAAATCCCCAATAGTGTCACCAGTAAAGCACCCCCACACCATCACACCTCCTCCTCCATGCTTCACGGTGGGAACCAGGCATGTAGAGTCCATCCGTTCACCTTTTCTGCATCACACAAAGACACGGTGGTTGGAACCAAAGATCTCAAATTTGGACTCATCAAACCAAACAACTGATTTCCACTGGTCTAATGTCCATTCCTTGTGTTCTTTAGCCCAAACAAGTCTCTTCTGCTTGCTGTCTGTCTTTGCAGTGATTTCCTAGCAGCTATTTTACCATGAATGCCTGCTGCACAAAGTCTCCTCTTAACAGTTGTTGTAGAGATGTGTCTGCTGCTAGAACTCTGTGTGGCATTGACCTGGTCTCTAATCTGAGCTGCTGTTAACCTGCGATTTCTGAGGCTGGTGACTCGGATGAACTTATCCTCCGCAGCAGAGGTGACTCTTGGTCTTCCTTTCCTGGGGCGGTCCTCATGTGAGCCAATTTCTTTGTAGCGCTTGATGGTTTTTGCCACTGCACTTGTGGACACTTTCAAAGTTTTCCCAATTTTTCGGACTGACTGACCTTCATTTCTTAAAGTAATGATGGCCACTCGTTTATCTTTACTCAGCTGCTTTTTTCTTGCCATAATACAAATTCTAACAGTCTATTCAGTAGGACTATCAGCTGTGTATCCACCAGACTTCTGCACAACACAACTGATGGTCCCAACCTCATTTATAAGGCAAGAAATCCCACTTATTAAACCTGACAGGGCACACCTGTGAAGTGAAAACCATTTCTGGTGACTACCTCTTGAAGCTTATCAAGAGAATGCCAAGAGTGTGCAAAGCAGTAATCAAAGCAAAAGGTGGCTACTTTGAAGAACCTGGAATATAAGACATACTTTCAGTTGTTTCACACTTTTTTGTTAACAATATAATTGCACATGTGTTACTTCATAGTTTTGATGCCTTCAGAGTGAATCTACAATTTTCATAGTCATGAAAATAAAGAAAACTCTTTGAATAAGGTGTGTCCAAACTTTTGGTCTGTACTGTATGTGTGCACGGTGAGTAAATGGATGCAGAAATTTCTACATCTCTTGGCAGGAAAAACAAATTTTGATGCGTTTTTGCCCTGCGTTTATTTTTTAATGATATGAGTGAGGTCAATGGTGAAAAACATTGGCAAAAACACACAGAGAATTGACACGCTGCATATTATTTTCAGCACCAAATCTGCAAGTCAAAAATACGCATCGTGCACATAGCATGTCAGGTTTCTCATTCCCTTTGGTGGCATCAGGATTAATTCAGGTTTTGCTAGCAAATCTGAAACGTGTACACAAGCCCCAATGCTGAGGTCTGAGAAACTAAAGCTTTGTTCACACTTTTTTTTTTTTTTTTTTAACAGAAACCATCAAATCAGGGTCAATCCACCGTTTTTACCCCTTTCCTCTAAGTGCATGGGCTACATTAGAAAAAAAATATTTTATGCACTGACATTGTGATTTTCATGCCAATCAAGTAGAGTTGAGCAAGTCAATTCACAGCAGCCCGGTATTCCAAGGTTACCAGACGGCAGCCCTGCAATCTGTCTAACGGCACCTTTTGATTAGTTGTGAGGGGCTACAAATCAGTAGAGGTGCCAGCAGATCGCAGGTAGCAATTTCATGATTTGTAGTCTGCATTTATCATCACATTCCCCATCTCTAAATTTTCAGTTGTCTCCGAGCTGGTGGAGACTTATAACGTCTCCTATACACAGCACACAAACTTAAAGGGAACCTGTCAGCAGGATTGTGCACAGTCACCTACAGACAGTGTCAGGTCAGCGCCATTATACTGATTACAATGATACCTGGGTGATGAAATCCATCTTGTGGTTGTTGTTTAATCTTTATTTTCAGCTTTGAGTTAATGATATTCTCGTGCTCTGGGGTGGGCTGTGGGGGTCTTCATGTGGTGCTCTGATTAGGTATTCAGACTGCAGACAGGTCACTGATCCCTCACAGATCTGCCCCCTAGTATACATAATGAATCTGTACATACTGAAGAAAACCCTTCGGCAGGCAGGTGCCAGCCGTGACACTTGCGCTGCAGCATAATCGCATGATTAGCGTCCAGCTAACAACTATTCTTGATGTTATTGAGCAAGAAAAAAAAATTAAAGTGGCGCCTGCGCAGTAGCAACTGTCGGGTGTGTATAGACAACAAATAGCTGCTATTGCGCAGGAGGCGCCATCTTGCTGGAGGTAAAAACAAAATTCCTTCTTCAAGATGGCACTGTACACGCCTGCGCAGTAGCAGGTCTCGGAGATCACCTCTATATACACCGATAGCTGCTACTGTGCAGGTGCCATTTTCAAATTGATTTTTTTTTTTTTTATTTACTTTCTCAATATCATCAAGAATAGTTATTAACTGCATAGTAAACGTGATTATGCTGCAGTGCAGGTGTCATGGCTGGCGCCTGCAGAGGGTTTTTCTTCATGTACATACATTCATTATGTATACTAGGGGGCAGGTCAGTGAGGGATCAGTGACCTGTCTGCAGTCTGAATACCTAATCAGAGCACCACATGAAGACCCCACAGGCCGCCCCGGAGCACGAGAATATCATTAACTTAAAACTGAATATAAAAAAATTACACAACAACCACAAGACGGATTTCATCACCCAAGGAATCATTGCAATCAGTATAACGGCGCCGACCTGACACTGTGTGTAGGTGACTGTGCACAATCCTGCTGACAGGTTCTCTTTAAGAACGCTAATATAAAATTCCAAATGGCCCTTGGCACAAAAAAGGTTACCCACCCCCGGTTTAAAAAAATAGAAAGAACACAGCTTAAAAGGGAATCTGTCACCCTTTTTTTGGAGTACGAGCTGCCGGCACCGACATCAGGGGCTTATCTACAGCATGCTGTAGATAAGCCCCCCGCGGTGTAACCTGAAAGATAAGAAAAAAAGAGTTAGATTACACTCACCGGGGGAGGGGGCGGTCCGGTCTTGGTCCGATGGGTGTTGCGGTCCGGCGGCTCCCATTTTCATACGAATCCATCCTCTTCTTCCCTTCCTATCATGGCTGTTGAGGGCAGAGCAGAATACTGCAGTGCGCAGGCGCCAGACCTCTCCCGACACCTGCACACTGCAGGACTCTGCTCTCAACAGGGCAGAGTAGTGCGCCTGCGCTGGAGCCACGACAGGAAGGGAAGAAGACGACGGCATCGTATGAAGATGGGAGGCACCGGACCAGATGGCGACACCCATCAGACCGGACCGCCCCCCCCCCGGTGAGTATAATCTAACTCGTTTTTCTTATCTTTTACGTTACATCGGGGGCTTATCTACAGCGTTACACAATGCTGTAGATAAGCCCCTGATGGCGGTGCCAGCAGCTCGTACTCCAAAAAAAGGGTGACAGATTCCCTTTAAATGCCCTGTAGAAGTAAAGACAAATACTAGTAAGTGTATACAACCCGTGTTCAGAATGTTTTGCTGAGTTGATACAATCAAGATCAGGAAGAAGAAAAAAAAAAAATCTGTGTTTTCTTCCACGCTTTTAAGTCAGGAAAAAAAAAAAAAAAAAAGACCGCACCACAAACGTTAGAAATTACCACTGCGGTTTTCCTGCTACAGCTGGTGTTTTACATGCAGGAAAAAAAAAAACCCATCAAGAACTCTCGTGTGAACATGCTCCATTACGTTTCTTATAGTTGCTCGCACTAAGGTGTTCATCTATGCAAACGTTGTTGGAAGGGCAGTGACCATTTCTAGGGGTGGTCTAGAGTCAGATCAGGAGCACAGCGCTCCTCTGCCTCCCGGCTGCTGCACTTCTAATGGCGGACAGTTCAGGGCAGAGACATTGCTGCATGACTGTTCAAACTAAGGCTGGTTTCACATTTGCGTTTTTTAGCGCTGGAAAAAAACGCATACGTGCGCATGCGATTTTTCCCCTATATTTAACATGGGTGCGCATACATGCGCGCTTGTAAGCGCATGTATGCGATTTTCATGCGCTGCGTTTTTTTGGGGTGTGCGTTGGTATTTTCCAGACGCTGCATGTTGCATTTTTTGGCCCTGGAAAAAAGCGCATGCGCACGTATGCGCACGTTTTGCGCTAAAAATGGCCATTATAGCCTATGGATGCGCATACGTGCGCACTGGCATGCGCAGGTATGCGATTTTTTAGCGCTGCGTTTTTTGGGTGGTGTCCACTTTTTATCCTAGTTAGAATCTTCTAAAGTCAAAAAAAAAAAAGTCTATATAAAGGAGGTGCCTGCCAAAACTCTGCCACTACTACACTGAGAGACTGAAGAGCAGACAGTCAACCAAGAACCCATTATATCAGCGAAGAATGTGAGTATATTACATTATATGCCTGTCCTTTTAAATTATGTATGTACTAATGATTTTTATTATTTTTACATGCAGTATGTCTTCAGAATCAGAGTATTCCCCATCGCGGCAGGAATTGGCGCAAGCAGACCGTGAGGTGATTATTTTCGTGCATCTGGTAAGTATATCTGCTGCTTCTCCAAATCTCTTACGTTTTTTTCAACTTTCTTAAGACATCGTCATCATCATCTGCGGACGGCACTAGTGAGGGCGAAGAGCAGGAGCAGCGAAGCCAAGTCCCGGTGGTGATACGGAATGTAAGTATCAAATGATTTGTAATGTTCTTTATTTTTTATCTTCTATTTTTACTCATTTTTTTGTTTCTTTTTTTGTAACTTTTTATTCAATTTAAATTTGATTATTCTAATGAATGTGTTTTGTCTAGGTTCCACAACGGGATGAAGACGTCTACCTGGATAATGAGCAGCTCATCAGCCTGGTCCAGGAGCGTTCGCCGTTGTGGGACAGCCGTGACCGGCTGTACAAGGACAATGTGGTGACCCGGCGGCTATGGAATGAGGTGGCCGCAGCGTTGATGGATGGCTGGGACAGCGCCACAGCATCCTCCAAAAAGGCGTTTAGTGAGTATTTCCCTGCTCTGTATTGTGCCGCAGTGACTGTTGTCCTTGACGGCACTGTTGGGTTTCGTGCTAGGTGTATTCTAGCAGGAAACCCAACAGTGTCATCGGGGTCTACAGTGACTGCTTTGAGTATTGTATTGCTACATTGTGCCGCAGTGACTGTTGTCGTTGACGGCACTGTTGGGTTTCGTGCTAGGCGTATTCTAGCAGGAAACCCAACAGTGTCATCGGGGTCTACAGTGACTGCTTTGAGTATTGTATTGCTACATTGTGCCGCAGTGACTGTTGTCCTTGACGGCACTGTTGGGTTTCGTGCTAGGCGTATTCTAGCATGAAACCCAACAGTTTCATCGGGGTCTACAGTGACTGCTTTGAGTATTGTATTGCTAGATTGTGCCGCAGTGACTGTTGTCCTTGACGGCACTGTTGGGTTTCGTGCTAGACGTATTCTAGCAGGAAACCCAACAGTTTCATCGGGGTCTACAGTGACTGCTTTGAGTATTGTATTGCTAGATTGTGCCGCAGTGACTGTTGTCCTTGACGGCACTGTTGGGTTTCGTGCTAGGCGTATTCTAGCAGGAAACCCAACAGTTTCATCGGGGTCTACAGTGACTGCTCTGAGTATTGTATTGCTACATTGTGCCGCAGTGACTGTTGTCCTTGACGGCACTGTTGGGTTTCGTGCTAGGCGTATTCTAGCAGGAAACCCAACAGTGTCATCGGTGTCTACAGTGACTGCTTTGAGTATTGTATTGCTACATTGTGCCGCAGTGACTGTTGTCCTTGACGGCACTGTTGGGTTTCGTGCTTGGCGTATTCTAGCAGGAAACCCAACAGTGTCATCGGGGTCTACAGTGACTGCTTTGAGTATTGTATTGCTACATTGTGCCGCAGTGACTGTTGTCCTTGACGGCACTGTTTTTTTTTTATCAACAGTGGACAAAGTCTGAACACGTTGGCGTTCGATCAAGGACCGCTTCAACAGTGATGTTCGTGCTGAGGGCCAGGTTCGCAGTGGATCTGCGTCAAGGACCAGAACTAGATACCGTCACTATCACGCGTTGCAGTTCCTAAGACCGGTCCTTGCCACAAGATCGTAAGTATTATACATTTTGGGTTTTTATTTTTATTAATCTGTGTTTTTCTAATCCACAGCTGATGCTTCTTGTAAAGGCATGGTAGTAATGATTTTCCTTTCTTCCACAGCACCTGGAGCAGCACCCTGCAACCTGGCCCTGGAGCGGTCCTTCCTCGGACGTCCTCTGACCCGTCCCAGCCATCCGACAGCCAGGAAGCACCTTGCAGGTCAGCCACACACACAGCTGGTGACCAGGAAGCTGGGCCATCAGGTGTTCCCCTGTCCCAGGTCTCTGCCACTGGTTATGCGGGCACTACCCGCCAGCGGCAGAGGGCCTTGGACAGGAATGTCTTGCCCGAGTTTATGCATTTGAGCGAGACATTTAATTCCAGCCTCAAGTCACTGTCCGACAGAGTTGAAAGCGGTTTTGCACTCATGGAACGTGGTTTTAACCACTTTGAACACCGCTTCAATTCTGTAGAACAGCGCCTTGACCGTCTGGAGGCCGACCTCAACAGACCAGCACACCATTTTTTTAGTAAGATTGAAAAGGGCATGGCGGAACACCTTAGTCCTGATCAACAGCTGAATGTGCTGCAGGCCTGCAACAATGCTTTCTTGCAGGCTATGCAGCATAATCGGTACGGTCAGCAGTCAGTGGTGTCCTTTCCACCTGTGCCACCATTGACTCGCTTCACCTCACTACCGACTTGTGCTGCATACTACTGCACGGACACCTCTATTCAAAGCCAGGACACCCACCGTTACACCACCACAAGTCTGAGTGCAGCTGGTCACTTCACCGACACCACCATGGCAAGCGCTGCTCCTGTCTGGAGCACCACCGCCAATCCCATGCATGCGTGGAGCTCAGCCACCACTAGGCAAACATGGAACAGCCCTGCCGCTACAACAACATGTAGTAGCCCTGCCACCACCACTCTGCAAACCTGGGCCATCACTGCCGCCACCAGTCCTCCTGCAAGGACGAGCACTGACAACGAAGAGCAGCATCAGCCACCTCAGCAGCAGCAGCCAACTCAGCAGCAGCAACCACCTCAGCAGCAGCAGCAGCAACCACCTCAGCAGCAGCAGCAGCAACCACCTCAGCAGCAGCAGCAACCACCTCAGCAGCAACCACCTCAGCAGCAACCACCTCAGCAGCAGCAGCAGCAGCAACCACCTCAGCAGCAGCAGCAGCAACCACCTCAGCAGCAGCAGCAGCAACCACCTCAGCAGCAGCAGCAGCAACCACCTCAGCAGCAGCAGCAGCAACCACCTCAGCAGCAGCAGCAGCCGCCACCTCAGCAGCAGCCACCTCAGCAGCAGCAGCAGCCGCCACCTCAGCAGCAGCCACCTCAGCAGCAGCAGCAGCCACCTCAGCAGCAGCAGCAGCCACCTCAGCAGCAGCAGCAGCCACCTCAGCAGCAGCAGCAGCCACCTCAGCAGCAGCAGCCATACCAGCAGACGGGGGACCTACATTCCATATTTGCCCCTACTTCAAGGCGAAATCAATCAAGGCGGGCATTGGGCCAAAGTCGGTCCAGGCACACAAGCCTACGGCGACATGCCATTACAACTAATGTAACTGAACAGATTTCCTCTCCTACAAGTGTTCCAAGTTTAATTCCCTTAACTGGACTACCTTCCCCCACAAGTTTTGTTGCCCCTTCCCCTCAAACACCGTCTTCAACTGCAAGTGTTGCATATTCCCTGCACACCCCCAAATTGAAACCATCTGCCCCCAAACGCCGTAAAAAATAATTTTTAGTTTTTTTTTTGTGATAAAAAATAAATTAACATTTGTGGTTCACCATTAATAAGTTTCATTAATGTTGTTTGCGCCGCTCACACACACTGATGGGTAAATACATGTTAAAAACCAACCCAAGGGCTAGTATAGTCATATGTGAAATAACATGGACTAGTATAGTCATTCCAAGGCCTAGTGTAATAACTCTAGTTTTACCAAATAGAATCTGGTTTCATGAAAAACAAATTGTTGAAACTTGTCTAAAAAATAAGTTTCTTTCTAGTTTCAACAGTTTGTTTTTTGTGAAACAAGATGCTAGTTGTTAAAAATGCTAGTTGTTAAAAATCGAGTTATTACAGTAGGCCGTGGTATTTCACATATTACTATACTACTAGCCCCAAGGCCTACTATACTCATATTTGAAATACCACGGCCTAGTATAGTCATTCCAAGGCCTAGTGTAATAACTCTAGTTTTACCAAATAGAATCTGGTTTCATGAAAAACAAACTGTTGAAACTTGTCTAAAAAATAAGTTTCTTTCTAGTTTCAACAGTTTATTTTTTGTGAAACAAGATGCTAGTTGTTAAAAATGCTAGTTGTTAAAAATCGAGTTATTACAGTAGGCCGTGGTATTTCACATATTACTATACTACTAGCCCCAAGGCCTAGTATAGTCATTCCAAGGCCTAGTGTAATAACTCTAGTTTTACCAAATAGAATCTGGTTTCATGAAAAACAAATTGTTGAAACTTGTCTAAAAAATAAGTTTCTTTCTAGTTTCACCACTTTGTTTTTTGTGAAACAAGATGCTAGTTGTTAAAAATCGAGTTATTACAGTAGGCCTTGGTATGACTATACTAGGCCGTGGTATTTCACATATGACTATACTACTAGCCCCAAGGCCTACTATACTCATATTTGAAATACCACGGCCTAGTATAGTCATTCCAAGGCCTAGTGTAATAACTTGTAATGGAGCAGATTACATGAGCAGATTACATTCATCCACTCAATGCTGACTTGTATTCCCCATGGACTTTCATTGGGGTTGGGTTTTGAGGGTTGTGTTTTGAGAAAATCACATACTTTGTTTTAAACTAGTTGCACAATTTTCTCTTGAAAAAAATGGTTTCCTGATTCATGGCCTGCAGCTTTGCTCATTCCAATATATTTCACGCAGACTAGCAATGCTGCATTTTAACTCGTATGTGTATTTACCTGCCCAGGTGTGTGAACATAACAAAATTCAGTTATACATGGGAAGTTTTTTAATTAATTGGAGTTTAAAAAATATAGTGCACTCAGTAATGGTATCAAATAACGATTTTTATTACCATAAACAACAACATTACACCATTTCATCTTGCCAGTGCACCCGTCCTACATCAGAAATAAAGTAGGCCGCAAATTTGTCCCTCATTTGGCCAACTTCAACGGATGACCTGAGAGTGTGCTGAGTGAATTCAGGCAATGGGTTAGGAGCATCATCGTCCAGTTCAAAGGTCGGGTGCTCTTTAGCCATCACAAAGTTATGTAGAACCACACAGGCCTTCACCACCTCATCCACTGTTTCAAGTTTAAGATTAATGGCCGTGCCCAGAATTCGCCATCTGGAAACAAGAATCCCAAAAGCACACTCGACAGTTCTTCTGGCCCTGGTCAGCCTGTAATTAAATATTTTTTTGGTGTGGTCCAAGTCCCGGCTGGAGTAGGGTTTCAGTAAGTTTCCGCACATTTGAAAAGCCTCATCGCCAACCATTACAAAGGGCAGTGGCGGAGCTTCGGTGTGAGGAAGAGGCCGTGGCATAGGGAAATTAAATTGGTTGCCATACAACCCCCGGCCAATGTCTGAGTTTTTAAAAGCCTGCGAGTCATTACCACGGCCAAATGCTCCAATGTCCACTGCTACAAACATACATCCGGCATCCGCAATCGCAATGAGTACTATTGAAAAGTACTTTTTGTAATTATAGTACTCAGATCCCGTTCTTTGGGGTTTGATGATCCGTATGTGTTTCCCATCAACAGCTCCCAAACAGTTGGGAAAATTGCATACTGTCCAGAATTTGTCAGCAATTTCCATCCACTTTTCAGCGGTGGGCAGGGGCATAAATTCTGGGCAAAGAACATTCCAGAGAGCCCGGCAGGTGTCAGCAACAATTCCAGACAAGGTAGAGATTCCAATACGGTACTGGAAGTGTAGTGAAGATAGGGTTTCTCCAGTCGCCAGGAATCTGTGAACAGACAAAGAAGTAAAATTAATATTTATGTATATTATTTTTAAAAACTATAAAAAAAAATATTAGTACATTCACGAAAACTAATTACCCACGGTTTTGAATACTAAATTTACAAAAAAAAACATCAGACCACACCCCTTTGTTTTTAAAACATACCGTAATGTCACCAGTAGCCGTTCCTCAGGAGGAATCGCACGACGGAGCTGTGTGTCCTGTCTCCGGATGGATTGTTGGACACGAGCAAGCAAATCCATGAAACTTTCGTGGGACATCCGGATATAATCAGTAAATTTCTCCGGGTTTGCACGTAGCTCGCTGTAGAGGGTGTGGTATGCCCCACGGCTCTCCCGGAGTTCAACAATCGGATGTATCCACATACGCCGCCGTCTTCGCTGCCTCTCTCTCTTCCTTTGTTCATGGCAAGCAACTGCATACGCCTGAGCCATCGCGATGTCCAAATCCAAGTTGAAGTGAAAACTCTTCCAGCGCAGATCCATGGTCACGAGAAGAATCAAGCAAATGTGAAGAATACTGTAGACAGGGTCTATATATTAACATACCACACCCACAATGAAGTCCCATTGGTCTTGTGTGTTGTTGAATGGTTGTTTTTTCTTTTTTGTGGGGTTTTTCCAAAATCTGTAAAAAAACGCAAACGCACAAAAAACGCATACAAACGCGCAGAAACGCTGCGTTTTTTTCCTGCATGCGCATTAAAATGCTGGAAAAAAACGCAGCGTTTGTATGCATTTGTATGCGTTTTTTTAATGCGTTTTTTTGCGGGAAAAACGCGCTGCAAAAAAAAGCAAGTGTGAAACTAGCCTAAGCGCTCTCTGACGCTGCAGAATTAACCTTTTGTCTGCAGCACGGGAACTGAAGCTAGTCTGATCCAGCTTCAAAACAGCGTAAAACAGAGCATGCTCCCTGTCTAAGCAAGTCACTATTCAGACAGCAGCGGTGGCCGGTAACTCAGGCAACAGGCTGGAAACTACAGAAATAAAAATACCTTCTTCGTGAGAAAGGAGAACATCTATTTATATAATTGCCTTGTAATGTTTTCATTTCCTGTTCGGTCCAGATGTCACCGCATCCCAGAATTCCATGCGGAGCAAGTTCACCGACCGCCATATTGGGACCCACAAGTGATAGGTGTCTCAATATGGAAACTGCTGCTAGTACCAACCTATCGCGCGCTACCATCAGCGGAGCACCGTTGCACCACACACACACACACACACACACAGCCTCTTGCGCGGTACCACCTGCAGAACACTGTCGCACTGCGTGAATTCCTCGCAGGCGCAGTGAATAATTCGGCTGATCCCGGCGGCAGATGCGCGACGTGTCTACATGCAGAGGAAGCCGGTCACATTAAGGGGGTTTTCCCACAAACGAAAGTACATATTAAAAACTGTGTGTCTGACCGTGTATGGAGCATACCACATCTCCTGGGCAGGGGAGGAAGCAAAAGACAATACTGACATTACAGCAGAGGATCACAGAGGATTCATTTTGTGAGGTAAAATATTTCACCGTTTTTAAACAATATTTTACCTCACAAAACATGTCCTCTGCGATCTCCTGCTGTAATGTCAGTATTGTCTTTTACTTCCCCCCCTGCCCTGGAGCCGTGGTATGCTCTGTACACAGTCAGATACAGGGGTGAGAGAGACAGAGCACAGGGGGAGACAGCTCAAAAGGGACAGCACAAGAGGGGAGAACACAGCACAGGAAGGAGAGAGACAGCAGACAAGGGGGATAGCACATGGGGTAGACAGGTCAAATAAGAGAGCACAGACGGGAGAAATCAGAACATGGGGAAAGAGAGAGTGGATAGGTGGGTCATGGAAAAAAAAAAAAAAAAAAAAAAAAGTGTATTAACCTGCAGATAAGTGGTCAATCAGCAGGTTAACTGCGTTCTGAAGCTACCCAGCTGCGGCACTGAAAAGCTCAGATACTGGGAGGAAGTGACCTTGGTTCTCCCCTGCAGCCTCCGGCTTTCAGTCAGAGGCGCAGCTTCAATCACCAACTTGTATACAGTTAAGCGGCAGCTGTAACTACACCCTGATACTGACTGACAGCTGGCTCATCAGTGCAGTGCTGTCAGTCAGTGCCCGGGATTAGTTACAGCCGCCATTCTATGTACTGGGCAGTGACTGACGCCACGGCTCTATGACTGAAAGCTGAAGTGAGGGATAAAGTGCAATTCCTCCTGGCAGCGGGGCTCTCAGCGCAGGCACCGGGCAGGTTCAGAACACCATTAACCTCATATCTGCAGGCTAATAGTTTTTTTTTTTTTTCCACATGACAGGCTCCCTTTAAGAGGTATTGGCCATTACTCAGACAGCTCCTTCTCATTTGCTACAAAATGTTAATTTAAAACAGCCTGTCCTCCCCTTATTTCAGCTCCGCCAGGACTCTCGTGACGTTTTGTCACTTAGGCCCTGCAGCCAATCACTCACTCTTCCTTTGGATGAAATGGACACTGGGAAGAAGTGAGGGGCGCCGCTCTCTGAAGGCCAATAACGACCAAAAGGAAGAGAGTGACGGGCTGCTGACTGCCGTCCACGTGAGCCCAGACGCACTGCTTGCAGGAGCGGCAACGGAGGGGAGTACAGGCTTATTTTACACCAAGGAATACAGAAATTGAGAAGGCGCTGTCTGACTAGTGGACAACTCCTTTAAAGGGAATCTGTCCCCCCTTTTTTGAGATATCACATAATGATATCATTCAATTGGGTGTCACATAAGGATTCTCTTCGTACTTTTGCTTCCCCCTGACCCCGCACCTTTCATGCATAAATACCTTGTTTATATCGGTTCAGATGTATGTAAACTGCCACGGTCCGCTGGGCGGGGCTTATTCACCTGCTCCCCCCCCTCCCTGTCTTGCTCTACACAAGAAGAAATGCGTAGAGCAAGACAGGGAGGGGGGGAGCAGGTGAATAAGCCCCGCCCAGCGGACCGTGGCAGTTTACATACATCTGAACCGATATAAACAAGGTATTTATACATGAAAGGTGCGGGGTCAGGGGGAAGCAAAAGTACGAAGAGAATCCTTATGGGACACCCAATTGAATGATATTATATGATATCTCAGAAAAGGGGGGACAGATTCCCTTTAAGGCTCCAAGTAGCACTTCAGAAGTTCTCCAGCCGCCACTCACACGTCCCCAGTCAGGTCATTTTAGGAATAAGATCTGCTGTACCAGGGGGCCGGACACAACAGAAGGGGCAATGGTTATTGGGAGGTCTATTATTTAGGGAAAAAAGGGTTTTTTGGAACCATACTAGCCCCCATAGTAATGGCTGGATCCTTCTGCTTCCATTTTCCACAACAGATCACTTGTCCGAGGGTCGCTGTGATCAGGGTCTGCGCCCCCTACACTATGGATCAGTGATGATGATGTTGCTGCGGGGGGCTGGCATGAGGCAGGGGCACAGATGGGCATCATGGCCAGGCACTGGGCACAGAGCTGCACTACCAGTGTGACCTGTGCCCGCAGCCCCGGAGAACCGCACATGTGCTGCAGTACTGCGGTACATTGCAGGCGTTTGTCCTGGGGCAGCACTGGCGCACATCTGCCGCATCACACACGATACGCCAACCACCGCGTTACCGCAGGGCCGGATCCCCTCGTTCTCACCCATGACCTGCACCCGGCAGATGGCGCACGTGTCGCACTCCACGTCCCAGCTCCACATCGCCACCGCGTTCCATTTCTTCAGAGAAAACATCTTGACACTCGGCCGGGTGAGCTCCGCCCGCCGATCGGCCATACCGGTAAGAGGCGTAGAGCGATCTGCCCTATTGAACGGCGAGGTCACAGGTGATGACCAATCAGCGAAGAGGAATGTCAAGAACCGGAACCCTTAACGGAGAGAACGACCAATCAGGTAACAGGAGCGTGCGGCATTGCCATAAAGGTTCAATGACGACGGAAGCCGGTGACGTCAGTGTCAGGGGAGAGCGGAGGGATGTGATTACAGGGGAAGGCCAGCAGGGGGGAGCGCAAGTTAAGAAACTGAAGATAGAAAAAGTTCTGAAAACTTTTACTTCATTGTTCTGTGTGTGTCCTGGAGGGGCAGATGGGGGAGGGGCACATTTTTATTTTTCCACTGATATTTTCTGTAGTTTTTTCTATGCCCTTCAAGCATGTGCTTGATCTGATGAGTTTTGTCATTTACGAACATTTCAGTCTGTAAATACTTGTAAACATCCAACTTTTATGGAAATCATCATCACCGATCTTAGGTTATTGTAACTCTTGTAAGGGACGTACTAAAAAGAATAAAGAAAAGGAATAAAGAAAAAGACTGAACATAGTAACTTATAGGTCGAAAGACATGGAGAGGTATTACAGATTTCTTATGCATCGTGGATATGAAATAAACATGAATTATATGTAGATAATAGAGGAATGGACACTTATCCCATATAAACAGGAGTGTATTATATTCCCTGTGCTTTATAGGTGGGGAATGAGCATGGAATATATGTAGATAATAGAGGAACGAGCACATATCCCATATATACAGGTGTATATTATATTCCCTGAGCTTTATAGGTGGGATATGTGCTCATTCGTCTATTATCTACATATATTCCATGCTCATTCCCCACCTATAAAGCTCAGGGAATATAATATACACCTGTATATATGGGATATGTGCTCATTCCCCTATTATCTACATATATTCCATGCTCATTCCCCACCTATAAAGCTCAGGGAATATAATATACACCTGTATATATGGGATATGTGCTCATTCGTCTATTATCTACATATATTCCATGCTCATTCCCCACCTATAAAGCTCAGGGAATATAATATACACCTGTATATATGAGGTATGTGATCATTCCTCTGTTATCTACATATATTCCATGCTCATTCCCCACCTATAAAGCTCAGGGAATATAATATACACCTGTATATATGGGATATGTGCTCATTCCTCTGTTATCTACATATATTCCATGCTCATTCCCCACCTATAAAGCTCAGGGAATATAATATACACCTGTATATATGGGATATGTGCTCATTCCTCTATTATCTACATATATTCCATGCTCATTCCCCACCTATAAAGCTCAGGGAATATAATATACACCTGTATATATGGGATATGTGCTCATTCCTCTATTATCTACATAAATTACATGTTCATTCTCCACCTATAAAGCTCAGGGAATATAATATACACCTGTATATATGGGTATGTGCTCATTCCTCTATTATCTACATATATTCCATGTTCATTCCCCACCTATAAAGCTCAGGGAATATAATATACACCTGTATATATGGGATATGTGCTCATTCCTCTATTATCTACATATATTCCATGTTCATTCCCCACCTATAAAGCTCAGGGAATATAATATACACCTGTATATATGGGATATGTGCTCATTCCTCTATTATCTACATATATTCCATGCTCATTCCCCACCTATAAAGCTCAGGGAATATAATATACACCTGTATATATGGGATATGTGCTCATTCCTCTATTATCTACATATATTCCATGCTCATTCCCCACCTATAAAGCTCAGGGAATATAATATACACCTGTATATATGGGATATGTGCTCATTCCTCTGTTATCTACATATATTCCATGCTCATTCCCCACCTATAAAGCTCAGGGAATATAATATACACCTGTATATATGGGATATGTGCTCATTCCTCTATTATCTACATAAATTACATGTTCATTCTCCACCTATAAAGCTCAGGGAATATAATATACACCTGTATATATGGGATATGTGCTCATTCCTCTATTATCTACATATATTCCATGCTCATTCCCCACCTATAAAGCTCAGGGAATATAATATACACCTGTATATATGGGATATGTGCTCATTCCTCTGTTATCTACATATATTCCATGCTCATTCCCCACCTATAAAGCTCAGGGAATATAATATACACCTGAATATATGGGATATGTGCTCATTCCTCTATTATCTACATATATTCCATGTTCATTCCCCACCTATAAAGCTCAGGAAATATAATATACACCTGTATATATGGGATATGTGCTTATTTCTCTATTATCTACATATATTCCATGCTCATTCCCCACCTATAAAGCTCAGGGAATATAATATACACCTGTATATATGGGATATGTGCTCATTCCTCTATTATCTACATAAATTACATGTTCATTCTCCACCTATAAAGCTCAGGGAATATAATATACACCTGTATATATGGGATATGTGCTCATTCCTCTATTATCTACATAAATTACATGTTCATTCCCCACCTATAAAGCTCAGGGAATATAATATACATCTGTATATATGGGATATGTGCTCATTCCTCTATTATCTACATATATTCCATGCTCATTCCCCACCTATAAAGCTCAGGGAATATAATATACACCTGTATATATGGGATATGTGCTCATTCCTCTGTTATCTACATATATTCCATGTTCATTCCCCACCTATAAAGCTCAGGAAATATAATATACACCTGTATATATGGGATATGTGCTTATTTCTCTATTATCTACATATATTCCATGCTCATTCCCCACCTATAAAGCTCAGGGAATATAATATACACCTGTATATATGGGATATGTGCTCATTCCTCTGTTATCTACATATATTCCATGCTCATTCCCCACATATAAAGCTCAGGGAATATAGTATACACCTGTATATATGGGATATGTGCTCATTCCTCTGTTATCTACATATATTCCATGTTCATTCCCCACCTATAAAGCTCAGGGAATATAATATACACCTGTATATATGGGATATGTGTTCATTCCTCTATTATCTACATATATTCCATGTTCATTCCCCACCTATAAAGCTCAGGGAATATAATATACACCTGTATATATGGGATATGTGCTCATTCCTCTATTATCTACATAAATTACATGTTCATTCTCCACCTATAAAGCTCAGGGAATATAATATACACCTGTATATATGGGATATGTGCTCATTCCTCTATTATCTACATATATTACATGCTCATTCCCCACCTATAAAGCTCAGGGAATATAATATACACCTGTATATATGGGATATGTGCTCATTCCTCTATTATCTACATATATTCCATGTTCATTCCCCACCTATAAAGCTCAGGGAATATAATATACACCTGTATATATGGGATATGTGCTCATTCCTCTATTATCTACATAAATTACATGTTCATTCTCCACCTATAAAGCTCAGGGAATATAATATACACCTGTATATATGGGATATGTGCTCATTCCTCTATTATCTACATATATTCCATGCTCATTCCCCACCTATAAAGCTCAGGGAATATAATATACACCTGTATATATGGGATATGTGCTCATTCCTCTGTTATCTACATATATTCCATGCTCATTCCCCACCTATAAAGCTCAGGGAATATAATATACACCTGTATATATGGGATATGTGCTCATTCCTCTATTATCTACATAAATTACATGTTCATTCTCCACCTATAAAGCTCAGGGAATATAATATACACCTGTATATATGGGATATGTGCTCATTCCTCTATTATCTACATATATTCCATGCTCATTCCCCACCTATAAAGCTCAGGGAATATAATATACAGCTGTATATATGGGATATGTGCTCATTCCTCTATTATCTACATATATTCCATGCTCATTCCCCACCTATAAAGCTCAGGGAATATAATATACACCTGTATATATGGGATATGTGCTCATTCCTCTGTTATCTACATATATTCCATGTTCATTCCCCACCTATAAAGCTCAGGGAGTATAATATACACCTGTATATATGGGATATGTGCTCATTCCTCTATTATCTACATAAATTACATGTTCATTCTCCACCTATAAAGCTCAGGGAATATAATATACACCTGTATATATGGGATATGTGCTCATTCCTCTATTATCTACATATATTACATGCTCATTCCCCACCTATAAAGCTCAGGGAATATAATATACACCTGTATATATGGGATATGTGCTCATTCCTCTATTATCTACATAAATTACATGTTCATTCTTCACCTATAAAGCTCAGGGAATATAATATACACCTGTATATATGGGATATGTGCTCATTCCTCTATTATCTACATATATTCCATGCTCATTCCCCACCTATAAAGCTCAGGGAATATAATATACACCTGTATATATGGGATATGTGCTCATTCCTCTATTATCTACATATATTCCATGTTCATTCCCCACCTATAAAGCTCAGGGAATATAATATACACCTGTATATATGGGATATGTGCTCATTCCTCTATTATCTACATATATTACATGCTCATTCCCCACCTATAAAGCTCAGGGAATATAATATACACCTGTATATATGGGATATGTGCTCATTCCTCTATTATCTACATATATTCTATGCTCATTCCCCACCTATAAAGCTCAGGGAATATAATATACACCTGTATATATAGGATATGTGCTCATTCCTCTATTATCTACTTATATTCCATGCTCATTCCCCACCTATAAAGCTCAGGGAATATAATATACACCTGTATATATGGGATATGTGCTCATTCCTCTATTATCTACATATATTCCATGCTCATTCCCCACCTATAAAGCTCAGGGAATATAATATACACCTGTATATGGGATATGTGCTCATTCGTCTATTATCTACATATATTCCATGCTCATTCCCCACCTATAAAGCTCAGGGAATATTATATACAGCTGTATATATGGGATATGTGCTCATTCCTCTATTATCTACATATATTCCATGTTCATTCCCCACCTATAAAGCTCAGGGAATATAATATACATCTGTATATATGGGATATGTGCTCATTCGTCTATTATCTACATATATTCCATGCTCATTCCCCACCTATAAAGCTCAGGGAATATTATATACAGCTGTATATATGGGATATGTGCTCATTCCTCTATTATCTACATATATTCCATGTTCATTCCCCACCTATAAAGCTCAGGGAATATAATATACATCTGTATATATGGGATATGTGCTCATTCGTCTATTATCTACATATATTCCATGCTCATTCCCCACCTATAAAGCTCAGGGAATATTATATACAGCTGTATATATGGGATATGTGCTCATTCCTCTATTATCTACATATATTCCATGCTCATTCCCCACCTATAAAGCTCAGGGAATATTATATACAGCTGTATATATGGGATATGTGCTCATTCCTCTATTATCTACATATATTCCATGCTCATTCCCCACCTATAAAGCTCAGGGAATATAATATACACCTGTATATATGGGATATGTGCTCATTCCTCTATTATCTACATATATTCCATGCTCATTCCCCACCTATAAAGCTCAGGGAATATTATATACAGCTGTATATATGGGATATGTGCTCATTCCTCTATTATCTACATATATTCCATGTTCATTCCCCACCTATAAAGCTCAGGGAATATAATATACACCTGTATATATGGGATATGTGCTCATTCCTCTATTATCTACATATATTCCATGCTCATTCCCCACCTATAAAGCTCAGGGAATATAATATACACCTGTATATATGGGATATGTGCTCATTCCTCTATTATCTACATATATTCCATGTTCATTCCCCACCTATAAAGCTCAGGGAATATAATATACACCTGTATATATGGGATATGTGCTCATTCCTCTATTATCTACATATATTCCATGCTCTTTCCCCAGCTATAAAGCTCAGGGAATATAATATACACCTGTATATATGGGATATGTGCTCATTCCTCTATTATCTACATATATTCCATGCTCATTCCCCACCTATAAAGCTCAGGGAATATAATATACACCTGTATATATGGGATATGTGCTCATTCCTCTATTATCTACATATATTCCATGCTCATTCCCCACCTATAAAGCTCAGGGAATATAATATACACCTGTATATATGGGATATGTGCTCATTCCTCTATTATCTACATATATTCCATGCTCATTCCCCACCTATAAAGCTCAGGGAATATAATATACACCTGTATATATGGCATATGTGCTCATTCCTCTATTATCTACATATATTCCATGCTCATTCCCCACCTATAAAGCTCAGGGAATATAATATACACCTGTATATATGGGATATGTGCTCATTCCTCTATTATCTCCATATATTCCATGCTCATTCCCCAGCTATAAAGCTCAGGGAATATAATATACACCTGTATATATGGGATATGTGCTCATTCCTCTATTATCTCCATATATTCCATGCTCATTCCCCACCTATAAAGCTCAGGGAATATAATATACACCTGTATATATGGCATATGTGCTCATTCCTCTATTATCTACATATATTCCATGCTCATTCCCCACCTATAAAGCTCAGGGAATATAATATACACCTGTATATATGGCATATGTGCTCATTCCTCTATCTACATATATTCCATGCTCATTCCCCACCTATAAAGCTCAGGGAATATAATATACACCTGTATATATGGCATATGTGCTCATTCCTCTATTATCTACATATATTCCATGCTCATTCCCCACCTATAAAGCTCAGGGAATATAATATACACCTGTATATATGGGATATGTGCTCATTCCTCTATTATCTCCATATATTCCATGCTCATTCCCCAGCTATAAAGCTCAGGGAATATAATATACACCTGTATATATGGGATATGTGCTCATTCCTCTATTATCTACATATATTCCATGCTCATTCCCCACCTATAAAGCTCAGGGAATATAATATACACCTGTATATATGGCATATGTGCTCATTCCTCTATTATCTACATATATTCCATGCTCATTCCCCACCTATAAAGCTCAGGGAATATAATATACACCTGTATATATGGGATATGTGCTCATTCCTCTGTTATCTACATATATTCCATGCTCATTCCCCACCTATAAAGCTCAGGGAATATAATATACACCTGTATATATGGCATATGTGCTCATTCCTCTATTATCTACATATATTCCATGCTCATTCCCCACCTATAAAGCTCAGGGAATATAATATACACCTGTATATATGGCATATGTGCTCATTCCTCTATTATCTACATATATTCCATGCTCATTCCCCACCTATAAAGCTCAGGGAATATAATATACACCTGTATATATGGCATATGTGCTCATTACTCTATTATCTACATATATTCCATGCTCATTCCCCAGCTATAAAGCTCAGGGAATATAATATACACCTGTATATATGGGATATGTGCTCATTCCTCTATTATCTCCATATATTCCATGCTCATTCCCCACCTATAAAGCTCAGGGAATATAATATACACCTGTATATATGGGATATGTGCTCATTCCTCTATTATCTCCATATATTCCATGCTCATTCCCCACCTATAAAGCTCAGGGAATATAATATACACCTGTATATATGGCATATGTGCTCATTCCTCTATTATCTACATATATTCCATGCTCATTCCCCACCTATAAAGCTCAGGGAATATAATATACACCTGTATATATGGCATATGTGCTCATTCCTCTATTATCTACATATATTCCATGCTCATTCCCCACCTATAAAGCTCAGGGAATATAATATACACCTGTATATATGGCATATGTGCTCATTCCTCTATTATCTACATATATTCCATGCTCATTCCCCACCTATAAAGCTCAGGGAATATAATATACACCTGTATATATGGGATATGTGCTCATTCCTCTATTATCTCCATATATTCCATGCTCATTCCCCAGCTATAAAGCTCAGGGAATATAATATACACCTGTATATATGGGATATGTGCTCATTCCTCTATTATCTACATATATTCCATGCTCATTCCCCACCTATAAAGCTCAGGGAATATAATATACACCTGTATATATGGCATATGTGCTCATTCCTCTATTATCTACATATATTCCATGCTCATTCCCCACCTATAAAGCTCAGGGAATATAATATACACCTGTATATATGGGATATGTGCTCATTCCTCTATTATCTACATATATTCCATGCTCATTCCCCACCTATAAAGCTCAGGGAATATAATATACACCTGTATATATGGCATATGTGCTCATTCCTCTATTATCTACATATATTCCATGCTCATTCCCCACCTATAAAGCTCAGGGAATATAATATACACCTGTATATATGGGATATGTGCTCATTCCTCTATTATCTCCATATATTCCATGCTCATTCCCCAGCTATAAAGCTCAGGGAATATAATATACACCTGTATATATGGGATATGTGCTCATTCCTCTGTTATCTACATATATTCCATGTTCATTCCCCACCTATAAAGCTCAGGGAATATAATATACACCTGTATATATGGCATATGTGCTCATTCCTCTATTATCTACATATATTCCATGCTCATTCCCCACCTATAAAGCTCAGGGAATATAATATACACCTGTATATATGGCATATGTGCTCATTCCTCTATTATCTACATATATTCCATGCTCATTCCCCACCTATAAAGCTCAGGGAATATAATATACACCTGTATATATGGGATATGTGCTCATTCCTCTATTATCTACATATATTCCATGCTCATTCCCCACCTATAAAGCTCAGGGAATATAATATACACCTGTATATATGGGATATGTGCTCATTCCTCTATTATCTACATATATTCCATGCTCATTCCCCACCTATAAAGCTCAGGGAATATAATATACACCTGTATATATGGCATATGTGCTCATTCCTCTATTATCTACATATATTCCATGCTCATTCCCCACCTATAAAGCTCAGGGAATATAATATACACCTGTATATATGGGATATGTGCTCATTCCTCTATTATCTCCATATATTCCATGCTCATTCCCCAGCTATAAAGCTCAGGGAATATAATATACACCTGTATATATGGGATATGTGCTCATTCCTCTATTATCTACATATATTCCATGCTCATTCCCCACCTATAAAGCTCAGGGAATATAATATACACCTGTATATATGGCATATGTGCTCATTCCTCTATTATCTACATATATTCCATGCTCATTCCCCACCTATAAAGCTCAGGGAATATAATATACACCTGTATATATGGGATATGTGCTCATTCCTCTATTATCTACATATATTCCATGCTCATTCCCCACCTATAAAGCTCAGGGAATATAATATACACCTGTATATATGGCATATGTGCTCATTCCTCTATTATCTACATATATTCCATGCTCATTCCCCACCTATAAAGCTCAGGGAATATAATATACACCTGTATATATGGGATATGTGCTCATTCCTCTATTATCTCCATATATTCCATGCTCATTCCCCAGCTATAAAGCTCAGGGAATATAATATACACCTGTATATATGGGATATGTGCTCATTCCTCTATTATCTACATATATTCCATGCTCATTCCCCACCTATAAAGCTCAGGGAATATAATATACACCTGTATATATGGCATATGTGCTCATTCCTCTATTATCTACATATATTCCATGCTCATTCCCCAGCTATAAAGCTCAGGGAATATAATATACACCTGTATATATGGGATATGTGCTCATTCCTCTGTTATCTACATATATTCCATGTTCATTCCCCACCTATAAAGCTCAGGGAATATAATATACACCTGTATATATGGCATATGTGCTCATTCCTCTATTATCTACATATATTCCATGCTCATTCCCCACCTATAAAGCTCAGGGAATATAATATACACCTGTATATATGGCATATGTGCTCATTCCTCTATTATCTACATATATTCCATGCTCATTCCCCAGCTATAAAGCTCAGGGAATATAATATACACCTGTATATATGGGATATGTGCTCATTCCTCTGTTATCTACATATATTCCATTTTCATTCCCCACCTATAAAGCTCAGGGAATATAATATACACCTGTATATATGGGATATGTGCTCATTCCTCTATTATCTACATATATTTCATGTTCATTCCCCACCTATAAAGCTCAGGGAATATAATATACACCTGTATATATGGGATATGTGCTCATTCCTCTATTATCTACATATATTCCATGCTCATTCCCCACCTATAAAGCTCAGGGAATATAATATACACCTGTATATATGGGATATGTGTTCATTCCTCTATTATCTACATATATTTCATGTTCATTCCCCACCTATAAAGCTCAGGGAATATAATATACACCTGTATATATGGGATATGTGCTCATTCCTCTATTATCTACATATATTTCATGCTCATTCCCCACCTATAAAGCTCAGGGAATATAATATACACCTGTATATATGGGATATGTGCTCATTCCTCTATTATCTACTCTACATATAATTAATGTTAATTTCATATCCACGATGCATAAGAAATCTGTAATACCTCTCCATGTCTTTGGACCTATAAGTTATGTTCATTCTTTTTCTTTATTCCTTTTCTTCATTCTTTTTAGTACATCCCCTCTTGTAATGCAATATATTAATATATGTCCACACTGTGACATCCGCCGGCAATACAATTTCATCTCTATCAAATATTCGTCATTTTTTGTGTGTGTTGCATTACTGGGACTGTGTGGCCATTTTCTATCTTCAAGGTTTGATTACATGATTAGGACACACTATATAACTTATCTGGGGGGAATTGTTTTCTCATCAGTATTAGACCACGTGCACACGTTCAGTATTTGGTCAGTATTTTACCTCAGTATGTGTAAGCCAAAACCAGGAGTGGGTGATAAATCCAGAAGTGGTGACGTGTTTCTATTATACTTTTCCTCTGATCGTCCCTCTCCTGGTTTTGGCTTACAGATACTGAGGTACAATACTGATCAAATACTGACTGGGGCCTGATAGTCCAGAGCACCATTCGCAGGGGAAATCTTTCTGGATTCCTTAGGCTATGTGCACATATGCCTTAGGCTTACATATGTCCTTAGGCTATGCACACATCTTTTTCAGGGGGATTCCTCTTTGAAAACTGCCTGAAAAAGCTCCAAGTAAATACTCCAAAGAATGAACACATGCTTTTCTACAGAAAAATGACTTTTTCGAGTGTCTTTTAACCACTTCAGGTGTCCAGAGATGCCAAGCAGTAGAAAGAAAGCAAGCGGACAGTTCTTCTGGCAGCTTCCATTCCGAAGTCTTTGTGTACTCTATAAGAGAAGTCAATGGGATAGTTGAAAATGGTTTCTTCATTGAGCCCCTTCTCAATCAACATGTTTGCCTCCTGTGCTGGCACCATCCCAGCGGTGTCGCTCTCCCCGGGGCTCCCGTGCTGTTGTGACACGTGACTCCGGTGTCCAATCAGCGCTGGCGTCACTGTCCCCGCCTCCTATCGAATTGCGCATGAAGCGGAAGTGAGAGCAGCAGTAGCCCGGACTTCCTCTTCATGTTAGATTTGTCCGAAGGCGGAGACAGTGACAGGACAATGATTGGACGCATGAGAGCCCCGGGACCACGAGGGCTGACTCCGCTGCAACGGCGCCAGCACGGGAGCTGAGTGTAGGTTTTTTATTTTATCGGGGCCAAACATTTAGATAAAGAAGGGGTTGTTGTAGTGGACAGCCCCTTTAAGGAAAGAAGATAACTTATTTGGAAAAAAATTAAGTTAATAGGATCCATCAGTAGTTGTTAGTATCTGTCAACCATGTATCCAGCACAGCACACATCGTTATATATGCATAGAGACTTAAGTATTCACCCCCTTGGCTTTTTACCTATTTTGTTACATTACGTTCTATGTTTAAATATTTTTGTAATCCAATTTGTGTGTGATGCATCAGCACTAGTCTAAGTTGCTGCAGTTAAGTGTGAAAAATTTAGGCATAAATTAAATTTATGGGATCAAATCACAGAAAATTGGGAAATACATATTGTATTCATCCCTTTTGCTATGAAGCCACTAAAAATTTCTGATGCAACTAATTACCTTCATAAGTCCCATGCTTAGTGAAAAGAAGTCTGCCGGTGTGCAATCTAAGTGTCACATGGACTGTCAGTACAGTGGCATGCAAAAGTTTGGGCACCCCTGGTGAAAATTACTGAAAGATGAAATGATCTCTAAAAGGTCTAAAATTAAAGATGAGAAAATGGAAAATGGTCTTAGGAGCGCAGGAAAGAGACTCAGACAAGAGATGGGTTTAAACCACAACGCGTTTCGACGGAGGATATTCATTAGCAAAACCCGTTTCAGCCAGTCAGTAATTTGAGACTAGGATGGAAGTTCTCCTTCCAATAAGAGAATGACTCAAAGCTTACTGCTAAATCAACTGCTAAATCAACAATTGAGTGGTTTAAGGGGAAATGAGGAAATGTTTTGGAGTGGCCTAGTCAAAGCCCAGACCAATTGATAATCTGTGGTCAGACTTGAAGATTGCTGTTCACCTGAGGAAACCATACTTCAAGGAGCTGAAGCAATTTTGCCTTGGGGAATAGGCTAAAATCCCAATGTCAAGATGTGGAAAGCTCATAGAGACTTATCCAAAGCGACTTGCAGCTGTAATTGCCACAAAATGAGGCTCTACAAAGTACTGACTTATGAATAGTAATGCATACTGAAGGTTACAGTTATTTTGTCTTGTTTGTTGTTTGCTTCCTAATAAAATTAAAACCAAATGATCACAGCTGTATGCATGTTCTTTATATGAAGTGATGCAACCCTCAAAAAAATTGTGAAATTCCAAGTTGCGAGGTAGCAAAGCACAAAACATGCCAAGGGTGGTGAATACCACTGTACCTAAAACATTTTGTGTCCCGGTCCTGTGTATTTGCCTGTTTTGCCTCCATGTGCCATAGTGATACTGTTATATTAGTTACTAGCTGAAGAGCCCGGTGTTGCCTGGGCATAGTAACTAACTATGGTTAGTTATAACAAATTATAATGATTATATATATATATATATATATATATAAAGCTGAGTGTATAGCCCCGCCCACTCCGCATAGCCACATTCACTATGATATCCCACATCATCCCGTCAGCCAGAGCCACAGGACTACTACCCCTAATATCCCACATCATCCCATCAGCCAGAACCACCGGGCAACTACCACTAATATCCCACATCATCGCTTCAGTCTGGAGTCAGAACCAAAGCGCTGAGTGGAACGGTCCTAACTTCCATACTGGGGATCCCTTTAAGAGAGGCCTGGCATCAGAACCAGAGCGCTTAGTGGATTTGCCCTGACTTCCATACCAATGATCCCTTTAATAGAATCCTGTGGTAAGAAATCAGAGCGCTGAGGGATTTACCCTAACTTCCATACTGGAGATCCCTTTAAGAGCGGCCTGGGGTCAGTACCAAAGCGCAGAGTGGATTTTCCCTCACTTCCATACCGAGGATCCCTTTAAGAGGGGACTTGGGTCAGAACCAGAGTGCTGGGTGGATTTGCCCTAACTTCTATACCGGGGATCCCTTTAAGAGAGCCTGGGATCAGAACCAGAGCCCTGAGTGGATTTGCCCTAACTTCCATAAAGGAGATCCCTTTAATAGAGCCTGGGGTCAGTACCAGAGCATTTAAAGGCAATTGCCCTGACTTCCATACCGGGGATCCCTTTATGAAGGGCCTGGGGTCAGTACCAAAGCACAGAGTGGATTTTCCCTATCTTCCATACCAATGATCCCTTTAAGAGACCCTGGGGTCAGAACCACAGAGCTGAGTGGAACGGTCCTAACTTCCATACCGGGGATCCCTTTAAGAGAGGCCTGGGGTCATAACCAAAGCGCTGGATGGATTTGCTCTGACTTCCATACCAATGATCCCTTTAAGAGGGAATATGTGCCTATGGGATGGAGGATGTGTGATGGGGACATGGCCAGGGAGGGGGGGATTCATTTCTGTCATGTGCTCTCTGCTTCTTTCAGGGGGCAGACAATGGCTGGGAGCTTATGTTTCTGGGGATTTCTCCCACCATGTCAGTGTCTGCTGAGGTGTTGTCAAGTGGGAAAAAAGTAGCTCAGCTTCTTTTAACCAGCTCTGGTGAAATGAGAGCTACTTAATAATTGTTTGCAAGGGAAACTATTGCTCACAGCAACCAATCACAGCTCAGCTTCTTTTGAACAGCTCTGGTGAAATGAAAGATGCTTCCTGATTGGTTGGTGATACAAACACACACATTCATTTTTATATATAGAGATGGATTATGTGTTAACAATATATCGATGTTACACATTATTGTTGTCTTCCTCATATAATAATGACCCGACTACTGAGATCTTCACAGAATAGGAAGTGTGAGGTCTATCTTGAGAGGTCAGTGGTCAGAGTGAAAACTGCAATATTTCAAGATATTCTTTAATATATGAAATGACACATAAAAAACAGAACAACCAATACTTAAAATATATACTTGTCATTTAACTTAGTTTAAAGAATTGGACATGTTCTGATGAAAGATTCCCAGTGGGCTCCACTTCAGCTGACATCAAGCTTCCCACCAGACAGTAGGAATGAGCTGCATAACTAAAAAGAATGGGTGGAACAACTTCATCATCACTTCATGCAGTCTATTTGGGCCACCGGACTTAAGTGAGTCATGATGGTGAAGTAGACCAGTTAGGTTCTGACTCTATCGTTACATATAACTTCTTATAGCAAAGTAAAACTAGTAAATTATGAATAAAGGGGTGCTTGGGTATGACCACATTGTGTGGCTAAAACCTTCGACCACCCACGATGGCCAATGGTTACATGACTTTCTCTCAAAACCAGTTGGTCATTGGCTACCACGGTGGATGTATTTTCAGCCACATGTCCAGCCTTGGTCTCACAAATTCTTCTGGAAGGGACCCCAGTTACTCCAGTGTTACAGGGCTGGGTGTCGGTGTAACCGGGATTCATACTTCTGGTGCTGGTCGTGTTGCTTGTCTCATGTTGATAGTTGCGTCACAATAATTTCCATACCTGTAATTTAGTTTTCACTCTGGGTAATGATGTTCATGACATTTACTTCCCTCAGTTTTTCTGTTGAAATGATAAAATGTGATAGGAAACAAGATAAATTATTATTGCCGGATGTTTACCAGTTGGAAAGAAGCTAAACACGTAGAATGTGATTGGCTTTGCTGGGGTATCCTCCTTTGTCCCGGTTGGGTCATCCAGGGTCATCCAGATGTCTTGCTGGTCCCTGTAGAGTTTTTGCTTACATATTATGGTCCCTTATTGGGCACAAGCTGTTCTCCACTTTATTACTCAGTGGAGACTAAATGATGACACAGGATCTCTGACTTACCTTAGAAATATGCAATTAGCAAACTTGGGAGAAACAGATCTCTAAATAATTGCTGGAAATTAGTTTGTGTACAGTTAACTCATTGTAGAAGTTTTGAGGACTATCCATTTTTTTTGCTGCCCCTCTATCTATCTATTTGATGAATCCTATACAATATCCCCACTGTCAGGATTCCTTTCGAGCCGGTAACGAGCGGCCATCATGCAATCACATTTGTTATTTCATTCTCAATCACTTCTCTCCATTGAGAGAAGCAGGAAATGTTGCTAGTTGGCTTGTGATTGCCAGTCTGTAAACTGTACGCATGCAGTCATGTGAAGACCGCTTGTTATAATAATTGTAATAAAGTTCTTTCTTTTATGTGCATGTGTGTATATATATATATATATATATATATATATATATACACTCACTGGCCACTTTATTAGGTACACCTGTCCAACTGTGTGTTAAGACTTAATTTCTAATCAGCCAATCACATGGCGGCAACTCAGTGCATTTAGGCATGTAGACATGGTCAAGACAATCTCCTGCAGTTCAAACCGAGCATCAGTATGGGGAAGAAAGGTGATTTGAGTGCCTTTGAACGTGGCATGATTGTTGGTGCCAGAAGGGCTGGTCTGAGAATTTCAGAAACTGCTGATCTACTGGGATTTTCACGCACAACCATCTCTAGGGTTTACAGAGAATGGTCCGAAAAAGAAAAAAAATCCAGTGAGCGGCAGTTCTGTGGCCGGAAATGCCATGTTGATGCCAGAGGTCAGAGGAGAATGGGCAGACTGGTTCGAGCTGATAGAAAGGCAACAGTGACTCAAATTGCCACCCGTTACAACCAAGGTAGGCAGAAGAGCATCTCTGAACGCACAGTGCGTCGAACTTTGAGGCAGATGGGCTACAGCAGCAGAAGACCACACTGGGTACCACTCCTCTCAGCTAAGAACAGGAAACTGAGGCTACAATTTGCACAAGCTCATCGAAATTGGACAGTAGAAGATTGGAAAAACGTTGCCTGGTCTGATGAGTCTCGATTTCTGCTGCGACATTCGGATGGTAGGGTCAGAATTTGGCGTAAACAACATGAAAGCATGGATCCATCCTGCCTTGTATCAACGGTTCAGGCTGGTGGTGGTGGTGTCATGGTGTGGGGAATTTTTTCTGGGCACTCTTTGGGCCCCTTGGTACCAATTGAGCATCGTTGCAACGCCACAGCCTACCTGAGTATTGTTGCTGACCATGTCCATCCCTTTATGACCACAATGTACCCAACATCTGATGGCTACTTTCAGCAGGATAATGCGCCATGTCATAAAGCTCGAATCATCTCAGATTGGTTTCTTGAACATGACAATGAGTTTACTGTACTCAAATGGCCTCCTCAGTCACCAGATCTCAATCCAATAGAGCATCTTTGGGATGTGGTGGAACGGGAGACTCGCATCAGGGATGTGCAGCCGACAAATCTGCGCCAACTGTGTGATGCCATCATGTCAATATGGTCCAAAATCTCTGAGGAATGCTTCCAGCACCTTGTTGAATCTCTGCCACGAAGAATTGAGGCAGTTCTGAAGGCAAAAGGGGGTCCAACCCCTTACTAGCATGGTGTACCTAATAAAGTGGCCAGTGAGTGTATATGCATATGTGTGTGAGTGTATGTGTATATATATATATATATATATATATATATACACACACACAGTATATAGATGATTGTATGTATGCCATTATTATGCCTAGTCACTTTTTTCAGCTGATGTAATATGAAGACATGGGTGTAGTGCTTGGTTTGCTAACGTTATCTAACGTTCAAAATAAAATGTCATACCTCTGCTTCTCTGGTAACGTGGATAAGGATTGCTAACAGCCAAGCATATTCCAAATGTATGTACTATTTTGCAAACGTAGTATGATTCAACGCCCTCCTCTTTTATTATTTAAACTCTAAGAATATGTATTGAGGCAGACAGAGGACTGCCCACACCTGGTGTGGCCGTCATTCTCTCTCCATGCCAGCATGACCAGATAAAGAAGCATCTTACTTATTCAGGTCTGGACGATTTCTAATTGGAAGACTGAAACTCCACTGACATTTGGTGCGTTGGCCGGGAATCCAACACCTTTCCCTCACCGGTGAGTACTGTAAACCGTGCACGGGGGAGTCTGGGACTCCTTAAGTAAGTCCTCCGCCTTGACATTAGGCGTCAACAGGGGCATTAACAGTTATCCCGGTCTGAGGGAAAGTGACAGATTTCGTATAGTCTAAAGATCTCTGGGAATCGTCTGTATCTGAATACAGGTAAGAACATTTAATAATTTTTATTATATTCGGTAACCTTGTTAATCCAGTATGAATGTTATTCATGGAATTGAATGGGAACTGTGATTGTAGACTTTTCCAATTGGGGTTTGTGAGAGGTTCCTGTAAGTTGGAAGTTTACATGCAATTGGAGTTATAAGAACTCCTGTAAATTGCTAAGCTCCATAGTGTATGTGGTTTGTTTGTTCTTGTAAAATATTCCGTAGAATAATAATAATCTTTATGTTTTTTAATTTTTAATTTTATTTTATGACTGTTATTCTAGGAATTGAATGGGGACTGTGATTGTGGACTTTTCCAATTGGGGTTTGTGAAAGGCTCCTGTAAGTTGAAAGTTTACATGCAATTGGAGTTATAAAAACTAAGAATATATATTGAGGCAGACAGAGGACTGCCCACACCTGGTGTGGCTGTCATTCTCTCTCCATGCCAGCATGACCAAATAAAGAAACATCTTACTTATTCAGGTCTGGGCGATTTCTAATTGGAAGACCGCTTGTTGCTTGGTTGAACGGAATCCTGACCATGTGTACATCGCATAGGATTGTGCATAGGACTCTGCTACATCCAACTGCAGAAATTTAGGATTAGCCAGAAAAAAAAAACGTCATTAGTCCTGTTATTGCAACCCGTGCTGAAAAAAAGATTGCTAAGAAGTCGGGTCTACTTTAAGGTATGTTCACACAGGTCCAATATGCAGCGGATATTCACTCCTGAAATCCATTTTGTTTTACAGTTACCAGCGCTGTGGATGGGATTTGTTAAAGTCTGATCCAAATGTTACCCACAGTGTAATCTGATGAGACATGTGGAAAGTTACCAATGTACATTTATATCAACAGAATCATTGCGCTGTATTTTTTTCTCTTATAGACAGTATCCACATCTTCAGCCAAGATTTGCACATTTTGGGTGATGAAATGGCAACTATGATTTGGTAAACATTTTTAATACCCATCTTCATGGATGCTATGTTTGTTTCACTGGAGCTAAAAGTTTGAAGGAATAATTATTGTCAAAAATATGTAATGTAACCTAATGTTTGCTGTTTCAAAATCTCAGCTTGCTGTCATTCAGTGGTAATTGTCACTGTAATTAGGTTCTAGGGGATGAAAATCAGCTGTGGTTATCTGATGACTACACAGGGGCACGACTTGTTTCGGTAGACCACTTTTATCACTCTAGTGTACCCAGCGTCGGACTGGCTTGGTAAAGGCTCACCATTAACATTGACTCCTGGGGCCCACCATGCAAAAATAAATAACCGAACCCTAGTACACAAATTTACTTTCTTCTATATAATATTCATTTGTCTAGCTTGTTTAATGAATGATTAGATACTCTTTACTGCAAATTGTGAATCAAGTGTAATAACATTATTAGCAGTCCTGCACAGGGGCCTACCGGAGGATTCTCCTGTTCTTCTGTGGGCCAGTCCGAGCCTGAGTGTACCTGTATGATCATCACATAACAAATGGCTAAAACTCCAGGTTAAATGAAACCTGATCAGATACAAAACCAATCTGGGGTTTAGTAGTTCTGATGTGAGATACATAAAATATGTCCTACATAATGATAACTAAACTCTCTCATCAATTATTTCAGCTTTATTATCAGAAAACTATACATTTACCTTTCTTCTTCTTTTCTTTTTTGAGGTCTTCAGCTTCCCGTTCTGTTTTAGGATGGCTTTAAATGTAACTGGTGAAATCTGGGCAGTTACTTTAATTTTCAAACGTGGTAGTTTACCTGGGGGGGTGGAAATGAAACCTTTATGTGTCACTTCTGGTTTTTATCATTAAATTGCAGTTTATAGAAGACATTACAGGGATTGTCCTCCTTTTTTCTTTCTTCGAAAAGGGCCCAACATGGTCTAATATATATATATATATATATATATATATATATATATATATATATATATATACTGCTAAAAAAAAATAAAGGGAACACAAGCAGCCTGTTGCAAATGGAATAGCGTTCCCTTTATTTTTTTGAGCAGTATATATATATATATGCCGCTCCTGCCGCTAATTGGCTGCAAAAATCACCCCATCAGTGCTGGGAGAGGAAATATGGCAGCGACCCTAACCGCAGCACAGAGGAGCAGAAGTGGATCAGTAGGTAAGTTTTGTTTTAATTTTTAGACAATGGTGGGCCATTTTCCTTTTATTTGTTTTTTATTAAGAAGAGTGGACAATCACTTAATTTTTCTGATCAGTGGACAAGAAATAGCTTACAGAACATGACTTGAAACCAAGACAAATAATTTTATTTTATTTTTTAAATAAAATGTAAACCTTGTGCCCGTGGCATACGACATTCTTGAGCTGCAATTCAAGCTGTAGGTGATGCTGTATGTATTAAGCATTCATCGTCAAGAAGTGTAGGGTATTTGATAAAATATACCACCTTTTGCTGGATTGTTACTGAAGTCATCAGGATAAAAAAAACAAGCTATGCCCCATCTAATACCTGTTAATATCTCAAAGGTTAGCCTCTCACTACTCCATAATGCTAGGTCATATCCTAGTCATATCTATTAAGTATCCGTTCAGGAGGTCATCCTATGTGGGACTCTTATGGCGTATCAACAGGATATTTCATAAGTGTTTCATAGGTGTTTGGACTTCAGACGGTCAGAAATAGAGAAGTAGGACCTGCAGCCATTCAATATCTATGGCATATCCTTCTGTTGGGATTCAGAACCCCGTTCTTGGGTTGCTGGGGTAAGTGGAGATACTGTAAGTGAATCATCACGTAATGCTAGCCCCCAGTATTTGAGCGATAACGTCGAGCTGGGAGGTTGTAGGACTGTGCCCACATGCTTGGAACATCTAATGGTTAACAATGAATTCTGCATTGAGCAGAGAGTTGGACACGATGACCCTGGAGGTCCCATTCTATGCTTCTATGGAAGCCTTACCTTGATTTCTCTCTGTTAGAGCCTCCAGGATGTCCGTGGCTGGTAGTTCTCCAAGGCAGTTATCATCAATATCAAGTTCAGAAAGCTGCTCAGAATAGCGGATGAGACTGGAAAGTATAAATGAACTTTGTTCAGAGACTTTGATTACTGTAATATATCTGAAGTCAGAGCCAATATACATGTAATTCACTAATATGATCCCATTCATAATGTTTTACATTTTAGTTTTGGGTGTACAGTTTTGTCTCTGCAAACTTTTCCGTGGATACTTTGATTTATTTATATGTCCTTTTTTGGGGTCAGTCTTGTAAATTTGATTTGATTCTATCTTACTTTGCCGGTAATATTTGTCTACTAATAGAAAGAAAAAGATGCAATGTTCTGAGTAAGGGAAGTCTATTCGTTTGGTATGGAACTTTACTAAATCTCAGAGGCATGTCTATATGAAAGGTCTTAGGGTACCGTTACATTTAGGGATGCACCAGCGATCCCGACAACGATATGGATCGCTGGTGCATCGCTAAGTGGTCGCTAGTGAGCTGCCACACAGGCAGATCTCACCAGCGACATAGCAGGGGTTGGGGGTTGCTACTTACCTGTCAGACGCGGCGATCCTGACGTCCTCCCGCCCGCATCCACGTGTCGCTCGTCGGCGCCACAGGAAGCCCAGCAGGAAGCGCCCGACAAGAAATGGTCCAGGACGTTCTCGCACGATCAGCGAAAATCAGTGGGGAAGCCGGTCGGAGGTAAGTATCAAACATAGCGATATCGCTAGCAATATCGCTGCTACGTCACAAAATCGGTGATGTTACAGCGATATTGCTAGCGATATCGCTATGTGTAACGGGCCCCTTAAAATAGGGCTTTGGCATACAGATTTTATGTAATGTCACCTCAAGGATTCAAGATTGAACTATTGTTCAGGATCATTCCTGGTAAATTACAGTGGTAGTGGAGGTACCTGTTAGGACACCGCTGGTGAACTGGAGTTGCTAAGCCACAGGTCACATGGACAGAGGGTGAGGGCACAGAAATGTGAACCTGGACAACAAAATATTCTGGATAGCATATAAGCAAACGAGCAGAAAACGCCAGACGCCATGGAGCCAGGAGTGTAGTGAAGAGTTAGTGAAGAGTTAAATGGCAGGTCTGAATCAGGTTGTAAATCAAAGTTGTATAACCCACATTACTTTGCAAGGATAATTGCAGCATAATGTGAAAAGATAGCAGTTTGTAAAGCATACAGCAGACAAAGGTTTAAACAGCAGGTAGCAGTAGATGCAGATTACAAAAAAACCACAGGAATTCGCAGAGATGATTACAGCATAATGTGAACAGTCTTTAAATAGCATTTCCTAATGCTTACAGTAGTTAGATTGTTATGCTTACAGCAGACAATGAGAAAATCAGCAGGTCTGAGGATCATAAGATGCATACTGCAGAGACGCAGGAGCCTGTAGAGAATATTGCAGCAGAAAGAAACTGGATATTGGCAAACTTCAAATAAACAGTTACTGAACTGAATATTCAGAAACAAATTTATGTCCAAGTGGCCCTTAAAAGGCTTTGGATGATGATGTCAGTGAGGTATGCCAGACATGAAACCCAAGAGCCATAGGTGGCAGAAATAGAGGAAGGGTAAGGAACCCCGGCCTTGGATTTGAGATAGGTGTGTAACACTACCATTCAAGATAGAATGAACAGTTTAAGAAAGAGTGTCTCCAACTAAAGAAAGTGGATCATAGTTCATTGTGCAATATAATATGAAAACACCAAGATGAAGATGTTTGACATCAAAAGGGGAGGTTACAATGAACGGTAGTGAGGAAAGTGATAACTTCCTTTCCAGGGCACAGAATGGGTTCAGAATGACAGCTCATTTCCTTTCTCGAAATAACAAATAATTCTCCAAGTCTTGGTTAAAGGTCCACCGAGCATCTGAGGTTTCGTTCATGGTGACCCACCATAAGGCATCATAATTTCAAATTAATGGACCAATCCATGTCGTATCAGGGCCTTTTCAACTGTGATAATCACCCAATCTTTGGTATCAACATGCGTTCCCAATCATTGGGCATTGTAAACATATTGATCAAATGTTGACTGATAGACAATTCTCTTGTTATTTACTAATACAATCTTTTATTATGACATAGAAATCAAAGTTTGTCAACAGCAGATCCCCTCATGCCAATAGGAGATGTGCTGTAAAGCAAACTGTATAAGAGGGGAGGAAAAAAGAATGACCATTGTATGGAAAAACTCACAATCATGGCCACGTTTAAAGGCCCCGTCACACTAAGCGATATCGCTAGCAATATCGCTATAACGTCACTGGTTTTTGTGACGTTATAGCGATATTGCTAGCGATATCGCTATGTCTGATACTTACCTCCGACCGGCTCCCCCGCTGGTAATCGCTGATCGCGCGAGAACGTCCTGGGCCGTTTCTCGTCGTCAGCTTCCTGCTGTGGAGACGAGCGACGCGTGGACGCGGGCGGGAGGACGTCAGGATCGCCTCGTCTGACAGGTAAGTAGCGACCCCCGACCCCTGCGATGCCGCTGGTGAGATCTGCCTGTGTGGCAGCTCACTAGCGACCACTTAGCGATGCACCAGCGATCCTGACCGCGTCATATCGTTGTCGGGATTGCTGGTGCATCGCTAAGTGTGACAGTACCTTAAAAGAAAGTCAACGAGCACTTGCCATATGGTTGATTAGCACTTGTGACGCGCACACTGATAATGATCAGATGAATTGTATCGATTTAGAAGTGTTCTGTAATAGGTTGCTCACTTACCTACTCAGTAACTGAGAAAACTCCAGCACCCGAGTCTCTCCTTCCTTGCCTCTTGCATCGATACCATTGTTAGCCAGGTACAGCTTACTCACCCAGGGCCCGGGAAGTGGTACTGGTTTGTCCTTTTTCTTTTTTCCTAACCGTATATAAATAACTTATGCATTCACTGTATTAATAATAAGCATAAAGGTGTGTACTTGTGAAAAATTAAGAAAAAAAAATGGCGGAGTCTTTTCATGACGTCAATGTGGGACCACTTTGCCAGCTACATCAATTACACTTGTGGTAAAGTTGGCCGTAAGACTGACGACAATGGAGAAGGGAGATACATGGATCGGGAGATATATGGAACATAGATGCGCTGTATTGTATTATGCGTATTATATATATTGTTGTGCTATGCTGTAAGTCCCCTCTATAATGTAAAGTGCTGCGGAATATGTTGGCGCTAAAGAAATAAAATTTATTATTATTATTATTTATTATTATAAGGCTGGCAATACAGCGAGTGTAGCATAATGAGGACTACTATGAGACTAGCCCTATAAGCGCTACTATAAGTATTGCTTTTTTCCCTAAAAGTTTGATCAGAAGGGGTTTTATAAGAGTAAGTATTCACTGCTGTATTTTACATGTAAAGACACTTGTCAGAGGTATTAAAGGGGCTTTCTGGTTTCAAGACACATTTTTTTCCCAGCTGCACGCTGCCCAAGTAGACTTCACAAGCTGCTGAGCTCATTTTTTTGGAAGCAGATCTGTCGATGTACCGTCAGTGCTGCAGACAATAACAGAAACTGGGACCAACAGCAGAGACTCAGTGCAGCTTTTTATTTTAAACCAAACTGCAGTCAGCCATATCCTCCTTCTTCTCCTCTCGCTTCCTCAAACTCAATGTGGACAAATCTGAACTGATCATCTTTCCCCCATCTCACAGATCTTTCTTACCAGACCTTTCTATAACAATTGACGACATCACTCTTTCCCCCGTACCGGAGGTCCACTGCCTCGGAGTAACCCTTGACTCTGCCCTGTCCTTCAAACCACACATCAAAGCTCTCTCCACCTCCTGTCGCCTCCAGCTCAAAAATATTTCCAGAATCCGTCCCTTCCTCAACCCTTAATCTACTAAAATGCTTGTGCATGCCCTCATCATCTCCCGCCTCGACTATTGCAACATCCTTTTCGGTGGCCTCCCTGCTAACACCCTTGCACCTCTCCAGTCCATCCTCAACTCTGCCGCCCGACTAATTCATCTCTCTCCTCGATACTCCTCCGCTTCTCCCCTCTGCAAATCTCTTCACTGGCTCCCATTCCCTCAGCGTATCCAATTCAAATTACTAATACTGACCTACAAGGCCATCTACAACCTGTCTCCTCCATACATCTCTGAACTAATCTCCCGATACCTTCCCTCACGTAATCTCCGGTCCTCCCTAGACCTCCCTCTCTCCTCCACACTTATTTGCTCCTCACCCAACCGCCTCCAAGACTTCTCCCGAATAGCCCCCATCTTCTGGAATTCCCTGCCCCAACACGTCCGGCTATCAACCACACTCGGATCCTTCAGATGGAACCTGAAAACCCACCTCTTCAGGAAAGCCTACAGCCTGCAATGATCCCTTGCCTCCTCACCACTACTGGAGCTACCGCCTCACCATCACTGGAGCTGCTGCAACCCCCAACCTACTGTCTCCTTCCCCACCATCCTGTAGCATGTAAGCCCGAAAGGGCAAGGTCCTCTCTCCCCTCTATATCAGTCTGTGATAGTTTGTTTACTGTAAGTGATATCTGTAATTTGTATGTAACCCCTTCTCATGTACAGCACCATGGAACCAATGGTGCTTTATAAATAAATAATAATAATAATAATAACTGGAAACCCTCTTTAATTAAAACTCATGAAACCATCCCTCTTTCCTATCTCTAATATGGAGACCCGACTTTTTTTTTTTATCTCAGGCAGTTCAAAAGCTGAAATCACCCTAAGGTCTATAAAAAAAATTTCTGACAAAAATCTTCATGAATGATGAAGGCATGAACTTCATGAAAATGGAACAGCTCCAGAATCTCTAAGTTATGGCAGAAGCAGACGACTGTTTTCTCCACATCCGAGAACATCCATACAATTATGCTAATCATGGTCTGATCAGAGTGTGACCTGATATTCTCAAATTTGGAGATAAAAAAAGGTTTCTCCATTTTGTCAGTCCATGAAAATCAGACCCATAGAGTGGAATGGGCGTGCCACACGATTCTCAGAGTCAAATCGTCCATGCTGCGCTTTTTTCCCCTAACCGACAGGTGTACTGCCCCATAGAATAACATGAGGACGAGTGCTATCCATCAAAACAATGGATAGCACTCTTCCAAGTTATACTGTCTTCTGCATCTGCCCTTAGGAAAAAACATATCACAAATAGGAGTCCACGTCCATCTGGTCCAACATATCCTTGTTCCTGTTCTCCATGTTCTCCCTGTGCTTATGTGGGTTTCGTACATAATCAGTTTTATGGTGATTGTAGACATATTTACCTCTTTTCTTGCGTTTCGTCTTGTCAGAAGGTCTGTTGGGTGATGTTACAGGGTTTTCCATAGCTGCTGGCTCTCCTGAGACCATTGTATGAATACCAGATTGGTCTTGTGCTGCTCATGAAGCCCAGAACAGAAGGTTTATTACAATAAATTGCACAATTCACTATGTGGTTTGTTTTCAGCCTGTTCTATATACTGATTACTAATGCTTTAGATGACAGATTTTATCAATGTTTTATAGATGGGGTGGTTCTTTTCTGGAAACCCCATCTATTGTGAGAAAAGTTCTGCCAGGTGAGGTAGCTCCTTGCGCGACTTTTAAATGGAAAGAACACACACCAAACTGCAAAAAGTCACATATTGTGGCTTAAAAAGAACTTATCATTGTCTGTGGCTACATGTTTTATTCAATAAAACAATGGGCAGCAGCCAGCAAGTCATTTTACTAAATTATATTGATTAAGAAAATGCCCAGAAGGGTGCCTAATTCCAGCCTAAAAGACCCAAATTTCTTGAAAAAGTCCTAATTTCTGGATTGTGACAACCTGGCGTGTATAGCGAGATCCCACCACCCTCTGCAGCCCCCTCACTGGAAAAGCTCAAAATCTCACTTGTTATCACAGGATCTCATGCTTTTAACTAAACCAGCCCAGCCAAGCTAAGCAGCGGTGCTGTTGTAGTTAAAAGCACAAGATTTCACTATAAAGTGCGAGATATAATGCTTTGCCAATGGGGCTCGCTGTGGAAGGTAATGGGATCTGGCTCTGCATGCTGGGACCCCACAACTTGCAAGTTTAGATCTGACTTTTGCTAGAAAGTTGGGTCCTCTAAGATAGCATTAAGAGTACTTCTGGACACTTTTACAATTTAAAGTTACTTAGTAAAAAATCAACTTTCTGCGGCTGCCCATCATTATCTTACAGGGGTAGTCACCTTTCAGAATATTATCTGCTAGAAATTACAGTAGTTATTGAAAAACAAACAAACTGAGTATTACTCATCCTCCCACCCCACACTCTTGGTCAAGAGTAAAAGCTCTGCCTTTGTGATGGTCCTTGTTTGCAGCGTAGACATTACGTTAGACAACGCTGCAGACAAACAATAGAGACCAGGGCATGGGTGGAGAGCCGGCCCTGGCCCCAAGGAGGTTAAGTAATACTTAGTTGCCCTTTGGAAAGGAAATTCCGTACCACTTGTTAGTGATATCATTGATAAGATCATTTTGCATAACTCATATGAATGGAGCCATGCAATTGCAAATCATTGTTATGCATCCTATTAGAAGAGATGGGAATCTTAGCTTAATTTTTCTTCTTGAACATGTTATTTTATTGCTTCTCTCCAATTTCGAATTGACTTTGACTTTTTTTAATTTGTTTAACCCCTTTACCCCCAAGGGTGGTTTGCACGTTCATGACCGGGCCAATTTTTACAATTCTGACCACTGTCTTTATGAGGTAATAACTATGGAAAGCTTCCATGGATCCCGGTGATTCAGACATTGTTTTCTCGTGACATATTGTTCTTCATGATGGTGGTAAAATTTCTTTGATATGACTTGCGTTTATTTGTGAATAAAAACGGAAATTTGGCGAAAAATTTGAAAATTTTGCAATTTTCCAACTCTGAATTTTCATGCCCTTAAATCACATAAATATGTCACATAAAATACTTAATAAGTAACATTTCCCACATGTTTACTTTACATCAGCACAATTTTGGAAAAAAAAAAAAAATTTTTCATTAGGAAGTTATAAGAGTTAAAAGTTAAACAGCGATTTCTCATTTTTACAACACTATTTTTTATAAGGGACCACATCACATTTGAAGTCACTTTGAGGGGTCTATATGACAGAAAACACCCAAAAGTGACACCATTCTAAAAACTGCACCCCTGAAGGTGCTCAAAACCACATTCAAGAAGTTTATTAACCCTTCAGGTGCTTCACAGGAATTTTTGGAATGTTTAAAAAGAAATGAACATTTAACTTTTTTTCACAAAAAATTTACTTCAGATCCAATATTTTTTATTTTACCAAGGGTAACAGGAGAAATTGGACCCCAAAAGTTGTGCAATTTCTCCTGAGTATGCGGATACCCCATATGAGGGGGTAAACCACTGTTTGAGTGCACGGCAGAGCCCGGAAGGAGCGCCGTTTGACTTTTTCAACGCAAAATTGACTGGAATTAAGATTGGACGTCATGTCGAGTTTGGAGAGCCCCTGATGTGCTTAAACAGTGGAAACCCCCCACAAGTGACATGATCTTGGAAAGAGCTGTCAAAGCAGGGGAGAATGATGAGAGCCGTGTTCAGCACCCGGCATTGGGGAACAGCGCTTACTGTTCATGTGTTACTGAAGCGGCACACACATGCCACACATGTGCCGCAAGTATCACACACATGGACACTGACATCTCTGGTACTGGAAATATCAGGACGTGTGAAAGAGGGTTTTTATGTTTGGCATCTGTCACACACTAAAAGACGCTTTTTATTGCAAAAAATAGTTTTTGCATCACCACATTTTGACAGCTATAATTTTTCCATATTTTGACCCACAAAGTCATGTTTCAGATGCTAAAACTCAAGATGATGCGAATCGTAATAGATTAAGAAAACTTTCATTTTACCTTCTAGAATCTGATGTGCCAGATTGGATGCCTCCTCAGGTGGCTTTTCTGATGCTTTTTTCTGGACATACTCTGCAATTGCAGTAATGAGATCCACTGCCCCAGAGCACTGCAAGTAGTTTCCAGTGAGATACAGTTCACTGCATGACAAAACATAGAGTCAATATGGCACAGATCCAATGGAATAATTTAAGACTTTTGTGCCCCAATGCAAAATTCCCAACAGGATTCCGAGCTACCATAGGTCTGTAATAATATTAGTGATTTCGTATGGGCAGGAGCCGACACAGACAGAAGAGGGCCCCTGGGCAAGAATGATATATGGGCCCTTTGCACTTCAATAACATCCTAATACTCAAGTCGAACTGCTTTGGAGGTGGTAGTGGCTCCCTTACCGCTTGTGCCCCTGTATGACTCAACAGGTTGCACCAGAGGTATGTCTGCCACTTGTATATGGGCCAGGGGAACCTTTTGGACCCCTCTATCATCTGTAAAGTGCTGGATAAATAAATGACTATATTGAATACTCCAAAATAAAACAATAACATTGATGCATTATACATGCCATATTACATCAGCAAATCTTCCATAAAAGTTACCGGATGGCTGATTCTGCCAAAAGGTTCCCCAGTACTGCTCCGCTAGGAGGACCAAGGTTGCAATAACATAGGCTCAGACACACCAGCTTCACGTTTCCTTCAAGACCTTGGATAAGACTCTGAATACCTTCATCTTGAAATCTAAAGAGATAATAATATAATATTAACTAGCCTGGCCCGTGAAAAATTTTCTCACATTGGTCGTCGGGGGCGCAGGCAATTTCAGAAAAAGCAAGCTGGTCAAATGTAAATGTATTTTACGGTATGATGAACACAGACAGGTATTTATATATGTAGATTGGCAATACAATAAATTGGTTTGATAAGTAGAGGCCTAAAAATGTCTTCCGGTTGAGGTGCCACCTGCAGGTCATTGTGTCTTTCTGCAGGTTTATGAAAATGAATGTTTAAACTGTATTTAGTGATAAAATCGTGAATGTGTGGTTTGTTTTGCTCTTTTCTTGCTGAAGGGAGCAAGATTACCTTTGAAATGGTGTATCATTTGTGTGTGGGGCGAAGTAATCGCTGAAAAAGTAGTGCATGCATACAGATGTGTTTGCATATGTGACTCACCTGCAGTGAAGTGTGCAATCCTCCAATGTGCCTGAAATAGGCTGGGCAAGCACTTGAGCATGCTGGAAAGACCCCAAGGCAAATGTTTGGATTTGTTTGTGATGTCTGTAAGCAGCTTTGTGGTAGTGTGCTTTGGAGTAGTGTGCTGTCACCTGCAGATAATTTGACCTTTCAAATGGTGTATCATTTGTTTGTGTTGGTGGAGTATGAAGAGGGCAAGTGTGCAATTCAATAGGCAGTGCATGTTTACAAATGTGTTTGTATATGTGCCTCACCTGCAGTGAAGTGTGCAATGCTCCAATTTGGCTAAAATAGGCTGAGCAAGCAGTTCGGCAAGCTGGAAAGCCCCCAAGGCAAATGTTTGGATTTGTTTGTGATGTCTGTAAGCAGCTTTGTGGTAGTGTGCTTTGGGGTACTGTGGTGCCACTTGCAGGTAATTTTTCCTTATTGCAGGTTTATGAAAATTAATGTTTAAACTGTACTTTGTGATCAAATCGTGGATGTGTGGTTTGTTTGGCTATTTTCTTGCTGAAGGGGCCAAGTTTACCTTTCAAATGGTGTATCAATTGTGTGTGTGGGTGCAGTATGAACGGAGATACAAAGTAATCACCGAAAAACTGTTTAGAAATAATAGAATAGATATGTTGTTGTTACGCAGAAACGTGTTCATGGATCCTGTATGGACCAGAGGAGATCATCATCTTACTCATTGTGATCCAGTGTTATGGATGTTAGCTGGCTGTACTGAACCGCTTTCCCCAACCTCTCCATTGACCACACGTCAATCCCACAATCTATAGCTTCCAGTTTTAAGAATGGATATGACGTTCTCCCTCTTAATTCCAGTAGTATAGCCTGAATAAAGAAGAGAAATAATATCCAACGGATTGTTGAAAAATCGAAACTAGCCACCATTCAAACATAAAAGAAATCCATCAACAATTCTACCCGTGCCGGACATTTCCATGAAGTCACGGCAATGGAAAATACAAAATATTAGTATACCAGAAATGTTTGATTTTCCCCAAATACATGTAACCTGCAAACATACAAGACTGGCAACATCCTGGTTACTGAGAGGAACTCCCCATAAGCACAAGTCTGTGGCAAGCATATATCGCTCATCCCGTATGGTCATCAGTAGTGGTCTTAATAAAACTGGTGAGGAACCAGCGGAGGTGTCAGGACAGGACAGGATGATCTGCAGGAAAATAAGCCACAAAAAAGTGCCATTACCAATGTCAAATATCAGTTTCCACAATTTAAAATTAATTTAGCCAATTTAATAAATATCTAAAAAGCAGACGATTGAAATTATTGGATTGTCTAGTTTTGGCAAACAGAATTTTACTTTGTTAGTGAAATTTTTCTTTTATATCTTTAAACACTTTTACATTGCAGTTTTAGGGTTTTTATGAAGAAATGTTCATTATTATTCCAAATGTATGATCGTTCTACATAGACAAGACTAATAGGCATGATTGGATGTTGATGATTACATCTGAAAATTGTAAAATTAGATGACCTGTTGTATTCTTTTATTTTTCATGATCAATGTCTTATTGTTCCAGGCCTACCTTGAGGTATTTGGATCCATCTTGGATACATTTTTTGAGGGCACAAGTGATGGTGGGGCTGACATATGATTGATATTGCCCACAATGTTGTTCGTATCTCTTCAGAAATTTCTTCAAAGCTGATGAATCAACTGCTTTAACTGCAGCCCCTTTCCCCTTCTTCTTGGTTTTCGAAGGCATCGCGACTGACCAAAATTGGAAATTTTAAAACATGGGTGTAAATTTTTTGATGGTTGGCATCGGGAAGGGCTGGAGCATAATTACATCTCTTTTACATGTCACATCCATTGTCCTCTTTGGATCCTACCTCCAGATATTCAGGGCACAAGTCACCTTCTAGACTCTCTTATTTCTATGAGTTTCCAGGCACATTCAGCAGGGCCACGGAATTTGCAAACTCTTCAGAGAGTCTGGAAGATGTTCCTTTTTCTGGGGGGATGTTCCAAAAGAGTTGGCAAGTATGATTAACACATAAAACATGATCTACATTTCTGGTTTTCGGAGACATGTCAACAGCTCTAGGTTTCACTTAATGATTAATTAGATTATAGGTGTATACACTTGTGACATAGAAGCTATACTGTGCAAAATGTCTATTAACGCATAACTCATATGGTAGGATTGATTTCTTTCTCCTTAGTCACTGTGCACTGGCCTGGAACCCGAGACCTTCTATCGGGAGTTTTCTATGGTCGGATCATGCCCCAGTGTTTCTGGACATTAGCACTCCTGACTCAGGGCTGCGGCAGTGGACGTGGAGATTGAACGATAATCTTTTAAAAGATAATACTTGCGTGGCCGACATCAAGTCTACCATAGCGGACTTCTTACAAGACCATGCACATGACACCACTGCCATCCCGTTTAAATGGGAGGCCCTTAAATGCGTTCTTAGAGGGGTTCTCATTAAACACGGATCTCGCTTGAAACGTATAAAAAGTAAAGAGATTATAGACTTGACAAAAAAAAGATATTGACGTTAGAGACGAAGCATAGAACGGACAAGGACACGGAAACGCTGATTGACCTGATTAAATACAGAGACGATCTGAGGTCCCTACTGAGTGAAAAATACAGACACCACAGAAACCGCTTTAAAAGTATATTATACGGTCAAGCTAACAAATGTGGACGTCTGCTGGCCAGGTTCTTGCATCCACGTAACCAGACTACATACATCTAATCTCTCCAGCAAAATGGGGGTCGAACGACGTCAAACCCGACAGAAATTTTGGACATAATGCAGCGTTACTATCATACATTATATAATATCGGTGGAGATTGTCCCCCTCAGTCACCCTTGGATCCTCAACCATGCATAGAATCTTATATTCACGACACCGCCCTTCCCACACTGGCCACGGATTTAACTATCCCGTTGGACTCGGACTTTACGACAGAGGAGATTGTTGAAGTCATCCAAAATACTCCGGCTGGGGGTTTTCCCCTCATTTCTATAAGATGTTTCAAGAACAACTTAGCCCTATTATGACATGGGTGGTTAACTCCATCACAGCTGAGTCCCCGTTCGCCCCACAGTCTTTAGAGGCTTTTATTACGGTGTTGCCGAAGCCGGGAAGGGACCCTAAATTAGTAACAAATTACCGCCCAATATCTCTCATCAATGTTGATGTAAAATTATACGCCAAAATACTAGCGAATCGACTGGCTCCTCTCTTACCCTCGGTAATACATTCAGATCAGGTGGGGTTTGTGCGAGGAAGGGAGGCGAGAGACGGCATAAGTAAGACCCTCAACTTGACTGCCTATTCTAAATCGAAATGTAAACCGTTGGTCGTACTGTCGATGGATGCGGAGAAAGCCTTTGACCGTGTGCACTAGGGCTTCATGTTCTCGGCCCTATGACAGATGGGCCTGGGAACCCGTTTCCTGCATAGGGTTGCAGCCCTATACTCTGGCCCGACGGCTAGGGTCAAGGTAAATGGAGCAATGTCGGGCTCTATGACCATCGGGAACGGGACCAGGCAAGGGTGCCCTTTGTCGCCCATTTTATACGTGATAGTTATGGAGCACTTGGCATTGGCGATCAGGAAGAACCCTAGTGTACACGGTCTGTGGGTAGACGATATTCATTATAAGGCCTCTCTTTATGCGGACGACCTCTTACTGTATATATCCCAGCCACATATTACCCTCCCATCATTGATGGAAGAGTTCCAAAAATACGGAGCGGTCAGTAATTTTAAGATTAGCTTTCAGAAAACTGAAGTCCTTAACATATCCCTAGGACAGACAGAACTTACAAGACTTATGGGAAATTTCCCCTTTCGGTGGAAGACTGGGGCCATTCAATATTTAGGCATTCAAATCCCTAATGACACGACTGACTTATATAAATTAAATTATGTGCCTTTGTTGGAGTCGACTCTGAAACGGTTGAGGGAATACGGACGAAAGAACATCTCATGGTTTGGCAGGATGAATTCATTTAAAATGGACATTCTTCCTAGGTTTTTATACCTATTCCAGGCGGTCCCGATTGTGCCGCCGAAGACATTCTTTCAGACTATTAGATCTGCGTTAATCCGCTTTACCTGGCAGACATCTAAACCTCGTCTTAAATATTCTATTCTAACCGCCCCGAAACCCAGAGGTGGAGCGGGCCTCCCTGACCTGGAACTCTATCATAGAGCTTCCCTACTTGCACGTCTGTTTGACTGGCAGTTCGGCCACCGTTCTAAACAATGGGTTCAATTGGAACAGGCGTCTTTCGGCGTCCCATTGCGTCATCTCCCGTGGATCAGACGTACTGAACAGGTCGCAAATGACTATAAGGGACCAACAGGTTTCTTGACTCGAGAAGTTCTACAGATCTGGAATCGTGTTAAACATAAAAAGAAACTGATCAGCAATTTGAACCCACTGTCACCGATATTTGGTAATCCGGACTTTCCTCCAGGGTGTCACAGAGACCAATTTTTAGGTTGGCATAGGAGTTCTGACTTACGACTGGGACAGATACTAGTAGACGGAAATTTTCCGACATGGGATGCCTTACGGGAAAAGTTCCCCAATAGGTCACTCTCCTGGTTGGAATATAACCAGTTGAGATCGTTTACACAGGGTCGTTTGGTCGACCGGGCTTCTCGCCCTCCCATGACGCGGCTGGAAGCTCTCTTACAAATGCAGGACCCTCCCTCACATCTGATTTCCTTTTTATATAAGGAACTTCACTCGGACTCGGAAGGGGTTCCAAGTTACATCCGCGCATGGGAGGAGGAGATGGGCTGCAAATTTTCGAAGGAAGACCTTGATAAAGCTTTTCTTTATACACATAAAATGTCTCCGGCCGGGGGCACTCAGGAGAAAAATTATAAGATACTGACTAGGTGGTATCTGTCCCCCGTTAGATTGAAGTCCATCTTCCCGACAGTGGATGATACATGCTGGCGCTGTACAATGGAGAGGGGCACACTATACCATATCTGGTGGCAATGCCCTGCTGTACGACCCTTCTGGGAAGGGGTGTTTCGGGCCTACCAGGAGATCTCTGGGAAATGTGTCCTTCCCTCCCCACAAATTGCCAATTTATCAATTCTCCCGGGTTAGATATCCACACAAAAGAAGAGCCTTCTTCGGTTTTGTATTACTGCAGCAAGGATGGTGATCCCACGCCACTGGCGTACGACGACAAAGCCAACTATGGCAGAGTGGCTATCAGAGTTTATAGACATTTTTCGTATGGAGGAGTTGATGGCTGAATTGGAGGGAGATAATTCCTGTTTGATTCGAACATGGCAGCCCTGGATCGTGTTCAGGGAGACGCCTGGACTACTTTGATTGACCGAAAACGCTTCTTAGAGGCCGGCTCGGAGGTCTGAAACCCATCCCCCTATCCCCCCCCCTTTTTTTTCCCTCTGCCTCTCTCCCCTTTCCTATCTATACTCCTTGTGAGTCATCTTTCTCTTTCTGATTCCTCTCTCTCTTTGATATTTGCAATACACCTTCACAGGTTATGGGCAAACTGTTGTTGAACACATACCACTGTTGCTGCGATCCAGTATGGCTTGGTGTATAACCGTGTATAATCTTGTACCTTAGGTCTTGTATGTTATATGTTAAATTCTTTTCAATAAAAATAGATTCAACAAAAAAATGTCTTAACTGTCTTTTACTTTATTTTCGGAATTAGCCAATCACATCTGAACTCATGATAAAGTGTTTGTACTCAACTGCCATCATTTACAGTTATTTTGATTAATGTTTAGCTGCTCTTGTAGGATTTTCTGGACATTTTCTTAGTTTTCTTTTACAGCAAAATCCATGGTCCATAAACAGCTTACAATACAGCAAAGGGATCATACTGTTGAAAGTTATCATTCGGTAGAAGAGTACAACATTTGTTTCAAGACATTAGGTATATCATGTAAAATTATGAAGACAGTCATCAAGAAGTGGCTTAAAGTTGGCACAACAATGACATTACCTAAAACTGGACGTCCCTCAAAAATTGCTATATAGTATATTTCGATGAGCTGCATCTTTGTACAGCTAAAAGTTGACAGGGAAACACATCACAAGCAGGAGGCAGAGGAGACAGACTGAATCTGCATCACATTAGATGCACTGGGGATTTTGCAGTGTAGTGAGATAGCTCTATGTCACTGATTTATTACTGTTTCTATAACATATAGTAGAAAGAATATTGTGATGAGATTCTACTCCGTATGCAAAGCGACTCTTATTTTATAGGCAATGTAGCCTGCCTTAGGTCTCATTCACTTCACGTCTGTTTTTTTCACAAATACAACATGTACCCATTATAATTAAAGATTAAAAAGAATCTGTCACCCATTTTTTGTGATATGATGTAAAGATATCATTCAATTTAGTGTCACATACGCATTATCGCAGTACTTTAGATACCCCCTGACTCCCCAACTTTGATGCATAAATACTGTTTTTATTGCGATACTTCTGGGTCATAGAGCGTAATGGCATATGCGCAATACTGATTTTGTGCTTTGCACACAGTTGGGCAAAGCATACTGCGCACGCGCGAGAGGCCATTTCAACGCGCACGCATGGCAACTCTACGGGATCTGTGATATTTCACAGATCACAATACGTACACCAAGCCGAGGAGGGGGGGACAGGAGAATAAACCCCGCCCATAGA